>NC_052154.1:156355898-156726784 GCF_902713615.1 Scyliorhinus canicula | reverse complement strand
GGGCGCCGCCATCTTCCTCGCCTCTGACCACGTGCGGCCCGTGGGCGCCACCAGCTTGTTCGCCTCACAACACGTGCAGTCCGTGGACGCCGCCATCTTGCCTGCCTCAGGACACATGCGGCCCGTGGGCGCCGCCATCTTTAACGCCGCCCACCGTGTACGCCCTGTGGGCGCCGCCATCTGCTCCGCCTCAGGATCCCCTGCTCGTCGGGCACCTGATCGAGCCACTCATCGCCTTCAACTGCTGCCGACCAGCCACGTCTCGCCTCCATCACGATCGACCAGTCCCGACCGCACAACCTCGCGACCGTGTCAACGACAGTAAAGGTCGACGGGCACAAGACATCCAGCTTTCTGGATTCCGGGAGCACTGAGAGCTTCATCCACCCCGATACGGTAAGGTGCTGCTCCCTCGCGGTACACCCCATTAACCAAAAAATCACCCTGGCCTCCGAATCCCACTCCATGGCGATCCGGGGGTACTGCACCGCCACCCTCACCATCCAGGGCATAGAGTTCAGCGGCTTCCGGCTCTACGTCCTCCCCAACCTCTGCACTGCCTTGTTACTCAGCCTGGACTTCCAGTGCAACCTCCAGAGCCTAACCCTGAAATTCGGCGGGCCCCTACCACCCCTCACTGTCTGTGGTCTTACGACCCTGAAGGTCGACCCGCCTTCTCTATTTGCAAACCTCACCCCGGATTGTAAACTCGTCGCCACCAGGAGCAGATGGTACAGTGCCCAGGACAGGACCTTCATCAGGTCTGAGGTCCAGCGGCTGCTGCGGGAAGGTATTATTGAGGCCAGCAACAGCCCCTGGAGAGCCCAAGTGGTAGTTGTGAAAACTGGGGAGAAACAGGATGGTCGTTGACTACAGTCAGACCATCAGTCGGTACACGCAGCTCGACGCATATCCCCTCCCACGCATGTCTGATATGGTCAATCAGATTGCACAGTACCTGGTCTTCTCGACAGTGGACCTGAAATCTGCCTACCACCAGCTCCCCATTCGCAAGGCGGACCACCCCTACACCGGGTTTGAAGCAGACGGCCGCCTTTATCACTTCCTTAGGGTTCCCTTTGGCATCACTAACGGGGTCTCGGTCTTCCAACGGGAGATGTACCAAATGGTTGACCGGTACGGACTGCGGGCCACCTTCCCGTACATGGATAACATCACAATCTGCGGCCACGACCAGCAGGTCCACAACACTAACCTTTTCAAATTCCTCCACACCACCAAACTCCTCAACCTAACCCACAACAAGGAGAAGTGTGTGATCAACACGGACCGATTAGCCAGCCTCGGCTATGTGGTTCAAAACGGAGTCCTAGGGCCCGACCCCAATCGCATGCGCCCCCTCACGGAACTCCCCCTTCCCCACTGCCCCAAGGCCCTCAAACGATGCCTTGGGTTCTTCTCGTACTACGCCCAATGGGTCCCTAACTATGCAGACAAGGCCCGCCCGGTCATTCACTCCACTGTTTTCCTCCTGACGGCTGAGGCTCACCAGGCCATTCGACCGTATCAAGGCCAACATCGCCAAGGCCACGATGCACGTGGGCGACGAGACGCTCCCCTTTCAAGTCGAGAGCGATGCATCAGACATTGCTCTGGCCATAACCCTCAACCAGGCAGGCAGGCCCATGGCATTCTTTTCCCGCACCCTCCATGCCTCTGAAATTCGGCACTCCTCCATCGAGAAGGAGGCCCAGGCCATAGCAGAAGCTGTGCGGCATTGGAGGCATTGCCTGGCCGGCAGGAGATTCACTCTCCTCACTGACCAATGGTCGGTTGCCTTCATGTTCAACAACACACAGCGGGGCAAGATCAAAAATGGGTAAGATCTTGAGGTGGAGGATCGAGCTCTCCACCTACAATTACGAGATTTTGTATCGACCCGGGAAGCTCAACGAGCCCCCAGATGCCCTATCCCGAGGTACATGTGCCAGCGCACAAATGGACCAACTCCGGACCCTGCTCGATAATCTCTGTCACCCAGGGGTCACCCGTTTTTATCACTTCATAAAGGCCCGCAATCTGCCTTACTCCATCGAGGAGGTCAGGGCTATCAGCAGAGACTGCCAGGTCTGCGCAGAGTGCAAACCGCACTCCTACCGCCAGACCGAGCGCACCTAGTGAAGGCCTCCCTCCCCTTTGAAAGCCTCAGCGTGGATTTCAAAGGGCCCCTCCCCTCCACCGACCAAAACATGTACTTCCTTAACGTGGTCAACGAATACTCCAGATTCCCCTTCGCCGTCCCATGCCCCGATATGACGTCTGCCACTGTCATCAAAGCCCTCAATAGCATCTTCACCCTGTTCGGTTTCCCCGCTTACATCCACAGCAACTGGGGATCCTCATTTATGAGCAATGAGCAGCGTCAGTACCTGCTCAGGAGGGGCATTGTCTCGAGCAGGACGACCAGCTACAACCCCCGGGTAAATGGGCAGGTGGAGAGGGAGAATGGGACGGTCTGGAAGGCCGTCCAGCTGGCCCTACGGTCCAGAAATCCCCCGGCCTCCCGCTGGCGGGAGGTCCTCCCCGGAGCCCTCGACTCCATCCGGTCACTCCTTTGCACTGCGACTAACGAAACTCCCCATGAACGTCTCTTTGCCTTCCCCAGGAAGTCCACCTCCGGGGTTTCGATCACGACATAGCTGGCAGCTCCAGGACCTGTTCTCCTCCGCAAGCACGTGCAGCTCCACAAGGTGGACTCGTTGGTTGAGCGGGTACAGCTACTTCACGCAAACCTGCAGTACGCCTATGTAGCGTACCCCGACGGCCGCCAAGACACAGTCTCTCTCAGGGATCTGGCACCAGCTGGGTCCTCACACCCACTCCCATGCCGTGGTGCCACCCTCCCTCCCCCCAGCGCACCCCACCACAGTCCCCGCTCCAGGACGATCCGTCCTCCGCTTGGTCCCACCTGGGGATGAAGATGAGGTCGACACGCTCCCGGAGTCACCAACGATCGAACCGACGCCTGAATCGGCACGGAGACTGCGGCGCTCGCAACGACGGATCAAGGCGCCTGATGGTCCGAATTTATAAACTTTTCCTGAAATGTTAAACGCCTACTTGTAAATAGCCTTCCACCACCCCCGCCGGACTCATTTGTAACAGGGGGTGAATGTGGTAGTCACCACTGTTGTAGTGTATGTACCGTATATGAGGTGCATTACCGTAAGGCCTCTGTACTACAGGTACGGGGTTAGGTCCCTGCCTGCTGGCTCCGCCCAGTTGGCGGAGTATAAATGTGTGGGCTCTCCGAGCTGCAGCCATTTAAGCAGAAGCTGCGGGATGCTACACATCTCTGTGTAATAAAGCCTCGATTACCCTCTACTCTCGTCTCGCCATAATTGATAGTGCATCAAACAGCGAGCCGGAGAGCAGGGCCCAGGTGAACACTGAGCCGGAGAGCAGGCCCGCGGGGAACAGTGAGCCGGAGAGCAGGGCCCGCGGGGAACAGTGAGCCGGAGAGCGGGGCCCAGGTGAACAGTGAGCCGGAGAGCAGGGCCCAGGTGAACAGTGAGCCGGAGAGCAGGGCCCAGGTGAACAGTGAGCTGGAGAGCGGGGCCAGGTGAACAGTGAGCCGGAGAGCGGGGCCCAGGTGAACAGTGAGCCGGAGAGCAGGGCCCAGGTGAACAGTGAGCCGGAGAGCAGGGCCCGCGGGGAACAGTGAGCCGGAGAGCGGGGCCCAGGTGAACAGTGAGCAGGGCCCAGGTGAACAGTGAGCCGGAGAGCAGGGCCCAAGTGAACAGTGAGCAGGGCCCAGGTGAACAGTGAGCTGGAGAGCAGGGCCCGCGGGGAACAGTGAGCCGGAGAGCGGGGCCCAGGTGTGGGTGAGAGAGAGAGAGACAGTGGGCGGGATTCTCCGACCCCCCGCAGGGTAGCAAAATCCCTGGAGGGGAGGCGGCGTGAATCCCGCCCGCCGCTCCGACGCTGGCTGCCGTATTCTACGCTGCCGGTTTTCAGGCGGGAGTGGGGTTTATGCCACGCCAGCCGGGGGCCGTTGGCAGCGGCCCCCTGGCAAGTCTCCAGGCCCTGATGGGCCGAGTTGCCCGTCAGGCCAGTCCCGCGTGCGTGAAATGGAAATGGTCCCACATGGCGGAACCTGGCTGGTAGGCCGTCTAGTGGAGTCCTTGGGGGGTGTGGGGGTATCCGGCCCTAGGGGAGCCCCCATGGTGGCCTGGCCCTGCGATCGGAGTCCACAAATCTGCGGGCGGGCCTCTGCCATGGGGCACTCCTTCCCTCTGCGTCGGCCTCTGTCGGGCTCCGCCATGGCCGGCGCGGAGAAGAGCCCCCTTGCGCATGCACAGGAACACGCCGGCCGGTCTACGCATGCGCCAACTCGTGCCGGCCTTTCTGCGCCGGGTCGCGCGGCAGAATCTCCTTCGTCGCCGGCCTAGCCCCCGGAAGTGAGGACTGATTCCGCAACTTCCAGTTGGCCTGACGCCAGAGTGGTTGGCGCCGTTCTTGGCACCGGTGTCGGCCCATCCCGCCAATTGTGGCAGAATCCCACCTAGTGTGTGGGTGAATGAGTGAGAGTGTGAAGGTGTGAGTGAGAGAGAGAGAATGGGTGAGAGAGAGAGTGTGTGGGTGAGAAAGAGAGAGTGTGTGGGTGAGAGAGTGAGCGCGTGTGTGTGTGGGTGAGAGAGAGAGAGTGTGTGTGGGTGAGAGAGAGAGTATGTGTGTGTGTGGGTGAGAGAGAGAGAGTGTGTGGGTGAGAGAGAGAGCGCGTGTGTGTGTGGGTGAGAGAGAGAGCGCGTGTGTGTGTGGGTGAGAGAGAGAGCGCGTGTGTGTGTGGGTGAGAGAGAGAGTGTGTGTGGGTGAGAGAGAGAGAGTGTGTGTGTGTGGGTGAGAGAGAGAGTGTGTGTGGATGAGAGAGAGTGTGTGTGTGGGTGAGAGAGAGAGTGTGTGTGGGTGAGAGAGAGAGTATGTGTGTGGGTGAGAGTGTGTGTGGGTGAGAGAGAGAGTGTGTGTGGGGTGAGAGAGAGAGTATGTGTGGGTGAGAGAGAGAGTGTGTGTGGGTGAGAGTGTGTGTGGGTGAGAGAGAGAGCGCGTGTGTGTGTGGGTGAGAGAGAGAGTGTGTGTGGGTGAGAGAGAGAGTGTGTGTGGGTGAGAGTGTGTGTGGGTGAGAGAGAGAGTGTGTGTGGGTGAGAGAGAGAGTGTGTGTGGGTGAGAGAGAGAGAGTGTGTGTGGGTGAGAGAGAGTGTGTGTGTGGGTGAGAGAGAGAGAGTGTGTGTTGGTGAGAGAGAGTGTGTGTGTGGGTGAGAGAGAGAGTGTGTGTGGGTGAGAGTGTGTGTGGGTGAGAGAGAGAGTGTGTGTGTGTGTGGGTGAGAGAGAGAGTGTGTGTGGGTGAGAGAGAGAGTGTGTGTGGGTGAGAGAGAGAGTGTGTGTGGGTGAGAGAGAGAGTGTGTGTGGGTGAGAGAGAGAGTGTGTGTGGGTGAGAGAGAGAGTGTGTGTGGGTGAGAGAGAGAGAGAGTGTGTGTGTGGGTGAGAGAGAGAGAGTGTGTGTGGGTGAGAGAGAGAGAGTGTGTGGGTGAGAGAGAGTGTGTGTGTGTGGGTGAGAGAGAGTGTGTGTGTGGGTGAGAGAGAGAGTGTGTGTGGGTGAGAGAGAGAGAGTGTGTGTGTGTGTGGGTGAGAGTGTGTGTGGGTGAGAGAGAGAGAGTGTGTGTGGGTGAGAGAGAGTGTGTGTGTGCGCGTGAGAGAGAGAGAGAGTGTGTGTGTGTGGGTGAGAGAGAGAGAGTATGTGTGGGTGAGAGAGAGAGAGTGTGTGTGTGTGGGTGAGAGAGAGAGTGTGTGGTTGAGAGAGAGAGTGTGGGTGAGAAAGAGAGTGTGTGGGTGGGTGAGAGAGAGAGAGAGTGTGTGTGGGTGAGAGAGAGAGAGTGTGTGCGGGTGAGAGAGAGAGAGAGTGTGTGTGTGTGGGTGAGAGAGAGAGAGTATGTGTGGGTGAGAGAGAGAGAGTGTGTGTGTGTGGGTGAGAGAGAGAGTGTGTGGTTGAGAGAGAGAGTGTGGGTGAGAAAGAGAGTGTGTGGGTGGGTGAGAGAGGGAGAGTGTGAGTGAGAGAGGGAGAGTGTGAGAGGGAGAGTGGGAGTGAGAGAGGAAGAGTGTGAGTGAGAGAGAGAGATGGTGTGAGTGAGAGAAGGGGAATGGATAAAGAGAGGGAGAGTGTGAGTGAGGGAAAGTGTGAGTGAGTGTGGGGACGGGGGTGACTGTGAATCTGTCTTCCGCCCAGTCTTTGGTTTCCATCTCACTCTCTCCCCCACACACCAAGATATACACACATACCCAGTCACACACTCTCCCCCATCCACATTTACTGATCGGCTCACATGCTGGGTATTTTTTTATTACTTACTCTTATCAAACTGAACCATTTGTTGCTCTTGCGTTGCTTTATTTTTACTCAGAAATTGTTTCTTTCCTTAAAGCCTCAACATTATTTTAGAAATTTGGTTCATTATTCTGCCAAACATCTTTCTGAAAAGAGTGCAATTAGAGTGAGGATAATATGCAAATATAGCTTCCCAAGCAAAACATTTGGATAAACCAGTCTGTCCTTCCGATGTATGCACCCTCCCACAAATCCCATCTCTCCAGTGTATCTCCCTCCTGCACAACTCCCTCCTGCATATCCCTGCTGGCATAACTCCCTCCTGTATAATTCCCTGCTGCATATCCCTCCTGCATAACTCCCTGCTGCATAACTCCCTGCTGCATATCCCTCCTGCATAACTCCCTGCTGCATATCCCTCCTGCATAACTCCCTGCTGCATAACTCCCTCCTGCATAACTCCCTGTTGCATAACTCCCTCCTGCATAACTCCCTGCTGCATAACTCCCTCCTGCATATCCCTCCTGCATAACTCCCTCCTGTATAACTCCCTGCTGCATATCCCTCCTGCATAACTCCCTGCTGCATAACTCCCTGCTGCATAACTCCCTCCTGCATATCCCTCCTGCATAACTCCCTCCTGTATAACTCCCTCCTGCATATCCCTCCTGTATAACTCCCTGCTGCATAACTCCCTCCTGCATAACTCCGTCCTGCATAACTCTGTCCTGTATAACTCCCTCCTGCATAACTCCCTCCTGCATAACTCCCTCCTGCATAACTCCCTCCTGTATAACTCCCTCCTGCATAACTTCCTCCTGCATAACTCCCTCCTGCATAACTCCCTCCTACATAACTCCCTCCTGCATAACTCCCTCCCACATAACTCCCTCCTGTTGTATCCCCCGACCTGTATATCTCCCTCTTGTTGTATTCCTCCTGTGTATATCCCTCCTGCATATCCTTCCACCTACATATCCTCCCTCTTGCATATCCTCCCTCCTGCATATCCTCCCTCCTTCATATCCTCCATCCTGCATATCCTCCATCCTGCATATCCTCCCTCCTGCAAATCCTCCCTCCTGCATATCCTCCCTCCTTCATATCCTCCATCCTGCATATCCTCCCTCCTTCATAACCTTCATCCTGCAAATCCTCCCTCTGCGTATATACCTCCTTCATATCCTCCATCCTGCATATCCTCCCTCCTGCATATTCTCCCTCCTGCAAATCCTCCATCCTGCATGTCCTCCCTCCTGCATATCCTCCCACTGTGTATATCCCTCGTGCATATCCTCACTCCTGCACATCCTCCCTCTGCGCATATCCCTCCTGCATCTCCTCCCTCCTGCGGATCCTCCCACCTGCATTTCCTCCCTCCTGCGGATCCTCCCTCCTGCATATCCTCCATCCTGCGGATCCTCCATCCTGCGGATCCTCCCTCCTGCATATCCTCCTGCATATCCTCCATCCTGCATATCCTCCATCCTGCGGATCCTCCATCCTGCGGATCCTCCCTCCTGCATATCCTCCTGCATATCCTCCATCCTGCATATCCTCCATCCTGCATATCCTCCATCCTGCGGATCCTCCATCCTGCGGATCCTCCCTCCTGCATATCCTCCTGCATATCCTCCATCCTGCATATCCTCCATCCTGCGGATCCTCCATCCTGCGGATCCTCCCTCCTGCATATCCTCCATCCTGCATATCCTCCCTCCTGCATATCCTCCCTCCTGCATTTGCTCCCTCCTGCATATCCTCCATCCTGCATATCCTCCACCCTGCGGATCCTCCCTCCTGCGGATCCTCCCTCCTGCATATCCTCCCTCCTACATATCCTCCCTCCTGCGGATCCTCCATCCTGCATATCCTCCCTCCTGCATTTCCTCCCTCCTGCGGATCTTCCCTCCTGCAGATCCTCCGTCCTGCAGATCCTCCATCCTGCATATCCTCCCTCCTGCATATCCTCCCTCCTGCATTTGCTCCCTCCTGCATATCCTCCCTCCTGCATATCCTCCCTCCTGCGGATCCTCCCTCCTGCATATCCTCCCTCCTGAATATCCTCCCCCTGCGTATATCCCTCCTGCATATCCTCCCTCCTGCGGATCATCCCTCCTGCATATCCTCCCTCCTGAATATCCTCCCCCTGCGCATATCCCTCCTGCATATCATCCCTCCTGCACATCCTCTCTCCTATGATCCCCATTCTTGGTAGATTGTTCCCATGTGTCCTCCAGTCGCTTATTCTCTCGCCCTTGTATTCTGCCTCCCATACATCTCTCTCTCTTCTGGGTATCGTCCTCCTGTTAATCCATTCGCTTGGTATCCTTGCATGTATTCCCCTTCTGGGTAGCCTGCTGCAATGTATCTTCTCTTTAGATACAGTCACAGCCTGTGGGAGAGAATGGTGAAAGACATAAAATAAAGATGGTCTGTGATACCAACCACGTGATTAAGTGAAATCTTGCCAAATGCTTTGTCAGTTTATACTCTTGACTCCCTTTCCTTTGCAAACACAGTCTGTGCCTCGTGGAGGAAGTCACATTGTAGGTTTTAAATTTAGATCTTTCTACAATGGCATCACACCAATTACAATGACGCTCTCAGACTCAACCGTTCCCTGTGGCATTAAGTTCCACATTCTTATCACTCTCAGTGGAAACTAATTTATCCTAACCCGTTATTCTATTAATGATGAGTTTCTATTTCTGCCCTGAGTCCTGAACTCATGCACAAGCAGAAATGTTCTCTCTACACATACCTATTGAAATATTCCCTAATTTTACAGTGGTCTCTCATGTCTCCCATCAGCCTTCTCTTTTTCCAGTGTAAAGAATCCCAGGCTGTTCATACAGACTCATTTATGGCGCAGAAGAAAGCTATTTGCTCTATCGGGTCCACGCCAGCTCTCTACAGGGTTGCACAGTGGTTAGCACTGCTGCCTCACAGCTCCAGGGATCCGGGTTCAATTCCGACCTCGGGTGACTGTCTATTTGGAATTTGCACTTTCTCCCCGTGTCTGCTCTGTCATAATATATACCATATATCATGGTGCAGACACACACTGATGGACACACACAGGGACCAATCAACATGTACAAATACCGCAGCCAATCACCAGTTAGAATACACACACTACAGTAGTCCCCCTTTATAAAGCGGGTGTTGGGGTCCAAGACAGCCACCCACGTTGCATCCGAGCCGCGGATATCCATGATGGGGGTTTTAAATTTATTTTAAAATCTATGCATGCGCTTCCCATTGTGAGTCTACAGGGGGCGGGGGGAGAGGTCAGACCCCCGTAGACTCACAATGGGAAGCGCATGCATAGATTTTTAAATAAATTTAAAACCCCCATTGTGGATCTAATTAAAACAACCCACAGAAACTTACCAGGAACTTACAAGGTCTTGCTGTCTGCACCCCATCTGCCGCACGCGCTTGCACCCTGCGCTGCATGTCAGTTTCAAAGGCAAGGCTGGGATTCAGTTTTAGGTGTCAGGGCTGTCAACTTGGTGGTTTGGGAACAAGTGACAGGGGGGTGTCGCATCTCTCCTCGGTCCCAAACCCCTGCAGTTCAGGCCTTTCTCCACACCGCCACCCCCACCCCCTCCCCCCCACCCCCACCCTACCTCAACCACTATGGAGGTACCAGCTGTAGCTCTGCACTATCCACTTCCGGACGCTGTGTGAGCTGCTCCTCTCTCACTGAATCTCCCTCCAATCAGCCGGCAGTGTCAACTTCAGCGGCCGGCTCACTTTGATCCGGAGAGGGAAGCTGACAGTTAAGCCCCCCCCGCCGTATATCGCGAACCGCAGTATTGCGGAGCACGGTATAACGGGGGACTACTGTATAAAGGCAGAGGGCACCACGGTTCCCGCTCATTCTGGGTGCTGCCTCTCAGTGTAACAGGAACTTTTTCAGCCCAGCACAGACTCACAACACGTGCTGAGAGAATCAACTGGTTCGGACAAGGCTTAGGTCTCTAGTTCAAGGTAGCATCATTTAGACCCACAGTCATCGTGTGTTAGTGAGTTAGAAGTCGTTAATAAAATTGAGTTGAACCTTCATCAGTGTTGGAAGTGTCTGTTCACCTCTCAAGCCTACACTAGCCAACACATCATGCTCCGGTTTCCTCCCACAGTCTAAAGATGTGCAGGTTAGGTGGATTGGCCTTGCTAAATTGCCTCTTCGTGTCCAAGGATGTGCAGGTTAGGTTACAGGGGTAGGGCAGAGTGGGTGGGGGAGTGGACCTGGGTGAGGACTCTTTCGGTGAGTCAGTGCAGACTTGATGGGCTAAATGGCTTCCTTCTGTACTGTAGGGATTCTATGATACTGCAATCCAGTCAACCCCGATCTCCTGCTCTATCCCTGTCGTAACCTGCAAGTTTATTCGCTTCAACTGCTCATTCTATATCCTTTTGAAATCACTGATTGTCTCCACTTCCAAGTACCCTGCTGGGTAACAGGTTACGTTTTCTGCCAGTTTTCACCAAACTATCTACTGGCCAATGTTCCCCCTCCTCAGTTACCACCAGCAAAATTCCAATGTTCCCCCTCCTCAGTTACCACCAGCAACATTCCAATGTTCCCCCTCCTCAGTTACCACCAGCAACATTCTTCCAAATGTTATCTGCAATTTCTGTTTCTTGCTTCATTTATTCTGATCCTTTCATCTTCTTTATCCTTTTGATTCACTGGGCATTGCACAATGCTTAGATAACCATTGATTCTACCTCACTTCCCATTATACTTGACCCAGGCTGGCTTCTCGCTCAGGTTGAACAAAAGATAAAGCCTATCATTGGATTGCAACCTTTCCTTGGTGGAGACGATTGAACGTTCCATTGATTCTGACAGGGTAACCCATGACGACAAGGTCGGAGGGGAAGAACCAGACAAAGCGCAATCCAAAACAAATCCTCAGCAGCAGATCAGGCGGAAGATACTCTTATGGTATCAACGGCTGTGATGGAGGACGAAGGCTGCAGCAGTGGGGAGATTCCCAGTCATCGAGGTTCCCTTGCCACTCGAGCTACCCTCTGTCGAGGGCCGTGTGTCTGTTGATGTGCAACAGCAGACCCATGTTAAAAGATGTCCCACACCAGGCATTGCCTTAGAGGAAACCAACACAGACAAGCCCTGCAGTAATCAGCGTGAGGTAATGGGGACAAGACCATGAGATCTGGAAGACCCTAGCTTCGAACCAGCACACAGATGGTGGTATTTGCTTCAGCCATCTCGCTCTTGGAATAGGAACAAGAGAGCGTTTCGGCGTTGCAGCAGCTTTCGTCACAACTGAGCAGCCCTTTTCAGGATCCATTCCGCTCACGATGCATGGGGAAAGAGCTAGAAATGGTGCCCTAAGACTAGTCTATTCCATCCCCAACCTGGCTGGAAAACTGCATCCAACAGATCATCTACCTGCAATCAGAAAACCAAAGTTACACTCCATTTCAGAACCTGGAATGTATGAACACTCATGGATAATGTGCAAAACAATTGACTGGGACGGGCGAACTGCCCTTGTTAACCGTGAACTCAGGCACTTTGACATCGACGTCGCTGCTCTGCAAGAGACCCGAAGAGCAGCTGAGGGAAGATGGCAATGGTTACACCTTCCTCTGGAGAGAAAAACCAGAGGATCAGCCCAGGTCACAAGGAATTTTATTCGCCATCAATGAAGAACTCGTCATGCGACTCTCAGAGCTCCCTATTGGCATTAACGAGCGCCCCATGACCCTCCGTCTGCAACTTGTCAAGAACCAGCAGGCAATGATTGTGAGTGCCTATACCCCAGCCCTTGATGCCAATGATGAGTCCAATGAGGGCTTCTACTCCAACTTGGATACATTCATCTCCAACATACCTTATTTTTTTAAATTTAAAGTACCCAATTTTTTTTTCTGCACACCTTTGAGTTGGGGGTGTGAGACCTCGCAGACACAGGGAGAATGTGAAAATTCAACACGGACAGTGACCCAGAGACGGATTGAACCTGGGTCCTCGGCGCTGTGAGGCAGCAGTGCTAACCACTGCACCACCGTGCTGCCCCATTTCCAACGTTCCTAAGGAAGATAAGATCGTCATCCTTTGGAACTTCTATACCAGGGTTGGAAAGGACTCCCAACTCTGGAAAGGACCTCATGGCGCCGAGGTCCCAGGTTCAATCCCGGCTCTGGGTCACTGTCCATGTGGAGTTTGCACATTCTCCCGTGTTTGCGTGGGTTTCGCCCCCACAACCCAAAAATGTGTAAGCAAGGTGGATTGGACATGCCAAATTGCCCCCTAATTGGAAAAAATGAATTGGGTACTCTAAATTTATTTTTTTAAACTCTGGAAAGGAACCATTGGAAAGGAAGCAGTTGGGAATTGCAAATCCAACAGGTTTCCCCTGCTCATCAAATGTGCAGGACACCGAGCTTGTCTGTACTAACACACTGTTATGCCAAAAAGATGGTTCAAGACTTCCTGGAGACATCCACAATCACATTGACATATCTACTGACACATGTTTGATTTCATCATGGTCCGATCCCGAGACCAATAGGATGCCCTCATCACCAAAAATAGACCAGCGCAGTTGACGGCTGGATAGACCACCGGCTCATCCACTCCGCCATGCCAATCAAACTCCACCAGAAGCAGCGGAAGGTGAAGAAATAGTTCAGAAAAAAGATCAATGTTGAGCGCTCTAAGAGTCAAGCTTGCTAGTGATCTTCCAACATCTTCTCCAAACTCTCCAAAGTGTTCATTCTAATGGAGTGAAGAAAAACTGGAAATAGCTTAAGGCTGCCATTACCTCAAACCGTGAAGAAACCATCGGCTACAAGATGAGGAAACACCAAGACCGGTTTGGCAAGAATGAGCACATCACCCAAGAAGTCACTGACAAGAAGAGGAAAGCTGTCCATGCCTGGCAAAGTGACATCACCAGCAAGGCAAAGAGGAAAGCTCATCAATCAGCCATGGTGGAGGTACAAAGAAGAACTAGGCAAATCAAGAACAAATAGTAGACTGAGAAAGCTAAGGAGCTGCAGCCCCCTGCCGACAAGCATGACACCTGGGCCTTCTTCACTGTCACCACGGCAATATATGGACCCAACACCCTGGGCCTCAAACCGGTGCAGAGTAAAGACAGACAGAGAAAACGTCAGCCTTTGTAGGAGAAAACACTTCGAAGAACTCCTAAACCATGATACAGTCATAGATGAGGACATGTTTGAAGAAATCTCCCAATTCCCCATCAAAGATGGTCTCTGACTCCCAAGTGTGAATGGTGTTGAAGCTGCCATTAAACCCATGAAGGATGGAAAAGCCGCAGCAGTGGATGACATTCCAGTGGAAATTTTCAGACTCGGATGAAAAGAGATCAAAGAGGTCATCTCCAACAGCTGTTCCTGAAAGTCTGGGACAGAGAAGAAATTCCTGCCGACATTGTGGCAGCACGGTAGCATTGTGGCTAGCACAATCGCTTCACAGCTCCAGGGTCCCAGGTTCGATTCCGGCTTGGGTCGCTGTCTGTGTGGAGTCTGCACATCCTCCCCGTGTGTGCGTGGGTTTCCTCCGGGTGCTCCGGTTTCCTCCCACAGTCCAAAGATGTGCAGGTTAGGTGGATTGGCCATGATAAATTGCCCTTAGTGTCCAAAATTGCCCTTAGTGTTGGGTGGGGTACTGGGTTGTGGGGACAGGATGGAGGTGTTAACCTTGGGTAGGGTGCTCTTTCCAAGAGCCGGTGCAGACTCGATGGGCCGAATGGCCTCCTTCTGAACTGTAAATTCTATGTAAAAAATCAGGGATACCATCATCGCCACCATCTTAAAGAATAAAGACAAATCAGACTGTGATACTACCGAGGAATCTTCCCACACTACATCGCTGGGAAAATCATTGCCCGGATCCTCACTAGCTGCCTTCTTCAAGTCTCTGAAGAAATTCTTCCGGAAAGCCAGTGTAGCTACTGACCAAACCATAGACCAGTGGACATGATGCTCACTGCTCGGCAACTTCAAGAGAAAGGCCATTATACATGGCCTGACCAAGACTTTTAACTCAGTCAATCAGGAAGTGCTATGAAAGACCCTGTCAAAGGCCGTCTGTCCAGAGAAATTCAGCAACATCTTCCAAATACTCCATGGCAAGACGTCGGTGACAGTCCTCACCAATGGAGGTAAGGCAGAGATCTTCGAGGTTAAGACTGGAGTCAAGCAGGTATGTGTCCTTGCCCCTATCCTTTTCTCCATCTTCATCGCCACCATCCTCCACCTTGTCAAGAACAACCTTCCCTGGGGAGTGGACATTATCTACTGGATGGGTGTAAAACTGTTCAACCTCAACCGGTTGAAATTCAAGAAAACGGCGCTGACATCGCTTCTGCAACTTCAGTTTACGGATGACGATGTCATTTCTGCTCTCTCCGAAGAGAAACTCCAAGCTGGGCGGGCTAGTTCACGGAAGAGCAGTGGGCGGTGAGATGAAGATCAGTGGGGAGGTGGGATGGGGGGGGGAGCGGGGGTATATGGTGGGGGGGGGGCAGTATTGCTGGCAGGGAGGGGGCCTTAAGGTTGAGGAGGAGGAGGGTTGATGACGGTGGACACCTGAGGGCGGGTCAGGGGAGGTGCAGGACATGGGCCAAAGACTGGCCTAGGACAGGCTTTGGCTGATCGGCAGGGGAGGGGGACAGGTTGCCCCCCGACCAGGCTGGTCACGTGGAATGTTCGGGGACTGAATGGGCCAGTCAGAAGGGCCCGTGTGTTTGTGCACTTGAGGCTACTGAAGGTGGATGTGACCGTGCTGCAGGAGACACGTTTGAAGGTGGGGGATCAGATTAGATTGAGGAAGGGTTGGGTTGGGCAAGTGTTTCATTCGGGGTTAGGCTTTAAAACTAGGGGTTTAGCGACCTTGGTCAATGAACGGGTGCCGTTCGAGGTGGGGAATATGGAGACAGACCCGGGGAGTGGAAATATGTTATGGTTAGTGGGAAACTGGAAGGTATGTCTGTGGTATTGGTGAATATATATGACCCGAACCGGGACAACGTAGAATTTATCAGACAGGTGCTGGGGAAGATTCCAGACCTAGATTCTCATCGACTGATTATGGGGTGGGTGGGGGGGGGGGGGGGGGGGGGGGGGGGGGGATTTCAGCATGGTTCTTGATCCAAGGAGCTCCAGGGGTTCATGGGGGGGGTCGATCCGTGGAGATTCGGGAGGCCGAGGGGTAAGGAATTTTCGTTCTACTCTCATGTAGATAAAAGTATATTCCCAGATAGACTTCTTGGTGACCAACGCTGCAGGCAGAGGTGGTAGATGCTGAATATTCAGCAATAGTGATGTCAGACCACGCCCACGCTGGGTGGACTTGCGAGTGAGTAAAGGAAAGGCCCAGCGCCCGCAATGGAGGCTGGATGTGGAGCTACTGGCGGAGGTGGAGGTATGTGAGCGGGTGAGGGAGGCCATCTGGGGGCTACATAAAGATCAATGATACGGGTGAGGTGTCAGCAAGGGTGGTCTGGGGTGGAGTTAGAAAGATTGATGGGAGGAATCTTACAGGTGGACAGGAGATTTGCGAAGACTCCGGAGGATGGGCTTTTGAAAGTTCGCCAGAGGCTGCAGCTAGAATTTGGGCTCCTATCCACAGGTAAGGCTGTGGGGCAGCTGAGGAGGGTAAGGGGGGCGGTCTATGAATATGGGGAGAAAACTAGTCGGATTCTAGCGCATCAGTTGAAGAAGCAGGAGGCGGCGAGAGAGATAGGAAAAGTGAGGGACACAGGTGGGAAGGTGGTTCTGGACCCAGTGGGGTGAGTGGTGTGTTTCGGGATTTGTATAGTAATCTGTATCGGCCCCCCAGCTGGGAAGGGGCAATGAGACGATTTTTGGGCGGGCTGGAGTTCCCAAAGGTGGATGAGGATGGCCTGGGGGCCCTAATCGTGCTTCATAGAATCATAGAATTTACAGTGCAGAAGGGGGCCATTCGGCCCATCGTGTCTGCACCGGCTCTTGGAAAGAACACCCTTTTTAAGCCCACACCTCCATCATATCCCGTAACCCAGCAACCCCACCTAACCTAAGGGCATGGGGAGGTAATAGAGGGGCTGGGGGGGGGGGGGGGTGATGCAATCGGGCAAATATCCGGGACCAGACGGTGGAATAAAAAAAAAATTTTAGTTAAAAATTTAGTGTACCCATTTCATTTTTTCCAATAAAGGGGCAATTTAACGTGGCCAATCCACCTACCCTGCACATCTTTGGGTTGTGGGGGCGAAACAGGGCTCATATGATGGTGGCCCAGATGAGCAGGTTTTTTGAGGAGGTGGAGGACAGGTGTGGGCGCTGTGGGGGAAGTCCTGCGAATCATGTACATATGTTCTGGCTGTGTCTGATTCTGAGGGGCTTTTGGAAGGGATTTGCAGACGTCATGTCTGAGGTCCTGCAAGGGAGGGTGACTCCGAGTCCAGAGGTGGCGATATTTGGAGTGTCGGAAGAGGGAGAGAGGCCAACGCTTAGGCCTTTGCTTCCCTAGTGGCCCAGAGACAGATTCTGCTGGGATGGAGGGACTCGGAGCCTCCGAAGTCGGGGGTGTGGGTTTACGGTATGGTGGGGCTTCTTAGGTTGGAGAAAATCAATTTTGCCTTAAGGATTTGTTACAGGGGTTCGTTCGGAGGTGGCAGCTTTAAGGAAAATTAGTCTGTCAGCAAGGAGGGGGGAATAGGGGTTGGGGGTGGGGGGGGAAGTGCAGAGGATGGAAGTGACGAATAGGGGTAGGAAAGCAATGAAGGGAGGGCCATGAGACGGAGTGTTTATATGGACCATGGGGATTGGGGTCTGTGTTTGGAGGGGGGGTGGCTATGTTATTCTGGGGTTTTATTGTCTTTGTTGGATCTTTCCGTTTAAAAGTGTTTAAATTATGAATGCCTTAATAAAATATTTTCTAAAAAAAAACTGAAACTCCCCCGACTCAATGTGCTACACCTTTCTGAAACTCCCCCGACTCAATGTGCTACACCTTTCTGAAACTCCCCCCGACTCAATGTGCTACACCTTTCTGAAACTCCCCCCGACTCAATGTGCAACACCTTTCTATTGGGACCTCCTGAGCTCAGTTTTCGCAGAAGTGCAGCGCCTATTGGAACAGAGTTGGGCGGGAGGGGAGGTGACGGGACAGGCTCATCTTCACTGCTACCAGTTGGTCATTTTAAATATCCAGTCTGAATGTTAGTGAATGGGTGAGTGAGTGAATAGGTAGGTGGGTATGTTGTTGAGGTGGGTACGAGGGTGAGGTGCCTAACTGGGTCGGTGGGTAGGTTCAGGTGGGTATGAGGGTGAGGCGTGTAACTGGGTAGGCGGATAGGTGGTTGATGAGGGTAAGTGGATGGTTGATGGGTAGATAGGTGAGGTGGGAAAGTGGGTAGGATGTCCAGGTGAGTAGATGAGTGTGGGTAAGGTTGTTAGGAGGAAGGTGGGTGGATAGAGGGTAAGTGGATAATGCCCCTAGGTGGGTGAGGTGGGTAAGTGGGTAGTTGGGTTGGAGGATAAGGTGGGCATGGGTTTAAGTTGGGTAAGTGGGTGGGGTGGTAGTTGAGTGAGGGGAGTATCTAGGTCTGGGGTAGTCGGGTCTGGTCGGACAGGCAGTGAGGTCGGTTCAGGGTGGATGTCGGGTCAGGCAAGGGTGGGGGGGTAGCTGTGGTCAGGTGGTTGGGGGTTCAAGGGGTAGTTAGTAAGAGGGTAAGGGTGGAGTCAGGGGGTCCGGGTGGTATTTGGGATTGAGGTGTTTGGCATTAGGAGGGATGATTTAGGGGGTCAGTTGTGTAATTACCCAGCTATTAGACTAGGTTTAATCGGGCACGTCCCACGGAACTTCCATGGCGGGTCTCGGGGAGCAGTTTAATTTAATTAATTAACCGAGAAAGACTGGAACGATAGAACAAAGAACAATACAGCACAGGAACAGGCCCTTCGGCCCTCCAAGTCTGTACCGATCATTGACTACATGGGCGCGATTCGCCGCAAATGCGGCGAGTCGTAAAGGCTGCCGTGAAACTGGCCGTGTTTCACGGCAGCCTCCGTGCCCCCTCCCGGGACCCGATTCTCCCCCCGGGCGGGGCTAGCAGCGCGGCCCATGAAGTACGGCATCGCGGGCTTAGCAACCGTCGCTAAGCCCGCGTGCCAAGCGTCACGGCGGCTGATGCGCACAATGACGTCAGCCGCGCATGCGCAGGTTGGATGGCTCCAACCCGCGCATGCGCGGATGACGTCATCACGCATATGCGTCAAACCCGCGCATGCGTGGGCCGTCATGCCCCTCAGCCGCCCCGCGGACTGATCCTGCGGGGCGGCGGAGGAACAAATAGTGCGCGGGTATCAGACCCGCTGCCCGCGATCGGTGCCCACCGATCGCAGGCCCATGCCACCCTTGGCACGGTCGTGGTGCGGCCGTGCCAATCGGTGCCATGGTTGTCCGGGACGGCACTTTGCGGCCGTTTTCACGAACGGTGAGAGCAGGTGTGATTGCGTTCATGAAAACGGCCGTAAAGGCCTGGGAACTCGGCCCATCGGCCGAGGGAGAATCGCTGTTCGCCGTAAAAAACGGCGAGCAGCGATTCGTGTCGTGGGGCGGCCGTGGGGGGGGGGGGGGGGGGGGGAGAATAGCGGGAGGGCGGGAAAAATGTCGGGAAGGCCCTCCCGCTATTCTCCGACCCGTCGTGGGCAGCGGAGAATCGCGCCCCATAACTTTAATTTTTCAATATATGTTCCTATGGATCGATTTTTGATAGCGGTTATGAAGGGGTGATGACAAAGTGGATTTGAGACCACAATTAGATCAGCCATGATCTTACTGAATGACAGAGCAGATGGGAAGGGTTGAATGACTTACTCCTGTTGTGTTTCTATGTCTCAAGGCATTTCACAGGAGAGTTGTCAAATAAAACTTGACACCGAGCACACATGAGGAGATATTCGGACATGCAGCCAAAAATCTCATCAAAGAAGTAGGGTGAACAGAGAGCTTTAAAGGAAGTGAGAGAGTGATTGAGGGCGTGATTGAGTGTTGTAGCAAGCGGGAACAGCTGCGAGCTGCCCGGCGCGAAGCCCAGCAAGGCTGGCAATGCAATTCAATGTTAATTGGTCCACTTAAAGAGGCCCTATTCGCTGATTCGCTGGGACTGCAATCAACGTCGCTAACAAGGCTGAGTGGCACATAAACACTGCTTGCACAGCCAGCCCCACTCTGCTCACAGTCATGGCGCTGAGAAGACCGACCCAAGCTTCGGAGATGCAGACCTGGGGAGGCTCCTCTATGCGGTGGAGGCCAGGAGGGATGTCCTGTTCCCCCGAGGGTCCTGGAGGGTGAGCCACAGGGCAGCCAGTACTGCCTGGGATGAGGTGGCAGTGGGCATAAGCTCAGGAAGTGTGACCAGGAGGATAAGGCAGCATGGGGCTCGAACCAGGTGCCAGTGGGCACCGACCGTGAGGAGGGTGCACTGGGTGCCAACCCGGACCCATCCTGTGGAGGAGCGGGGATGGTGGCCACCAGCTCTCCCAGTGTTCCACCCCCCTGATGAAGCTGCATCTTGAGATCAGCACATGGGACAGGGCGGCACGGCTATGCATGTGCCGTTGACAAATGTGCCAGGGCCCTCTGGCTCCAGAGCCCCCAGATGCCCGGCAGGGGCATCGAGGGCCATGGGACAGAATATGCAGCTGGCTGCTTCCACCTCAGACGTGCATCCTGGGAGACACCTAGCTGTAGAGGTAGTGCTAGGAAGGTTAGGCATGTTGAGGGCACCAGGGGAGGGGGGAGAGGGTGGGGGGTAGGTGGGACGGTACCCTCGGGAGTGGGGAATTGTTGGCCACCTGTGACACATTAAAAACCTTTGAGCATAGGGCGGCATGTTAGCACTGGGACTGCGGCACTGAGGATCTGGGTTCGAATCCCGGCCCCGGGTCACTGTCCGTGTGGAGTTTGCACATTCTCCCCGTGTCTGCGTGGGTTTCACCCCCACGACCCAAAGATGTGCAGGGTAGGTGGATTAGCCAGGCTAAATTGCCCTTAATGTCCAAAATTGCTCTCAGTGTTGGGTGGGGTTACTGGGTTCCGGGGATAGGGTGGAGGTGTGGACCTTGGGTGGGGTGCTCTTTTCAAGAGCCGGTGCAGACTCGATGGGCCGAATGGCCTCCTTCTGCACTGTAAATTCTATGAACTTTTCTGGTGTATTGTAGTATCACTGCCTCATCTATTTTCATCTGGTTCCACATATTGTCACACACCTATAGGCAAGTATTGATACATTATTGATACAGCTTGAGTGCATCCTGGCATTGTAAGAAGTCCCGATTTGCAGCTAAGGGACTTTTAGGATTTTAAGCTGAGTAAGGATTTTTTTTAGGCGCCAAGATTCAAAGTCATGAGTTACTTGTTTATTCCAGGATATAAATATGCCAGTAGGGACTTTTGTACTTTGGATTCTCGCCCTAACCATTGCTTAGGCGCAGTCTCCCCTTGTGGCAAGTAAACTAAATTAACTGTTGATATTAACCTGTATTGTGTCTGAATCTTACTTGTCAGGTTTTCGACAGGGTTGGGGGGAAGGGGAGGCACGGGGGGGGGGGGGGGGGGGGGGGGGGGGGGGGGGGGGGGGGGGGGTCAACCGCCTGCGGCACCACCATGCCAACCCCTGGATCGTGTGTACCCGTTCCGGGAGCAACCCTAGCCCCTGCCCGTCTGCACCACCAACCACCCATAACTCCCACTGACTGCCAAGGCCTCTGGCTGTGCAGCTGAAAGCTATTGCTAATAGGGAATTGGCAATCGTGGCTAAGTGAGCACTTCACACAAACCAAGTAGATTCCCGAGGGTGGGCGGGCTATGTAGCATGTGGGAGTCATTGTCTAGCATCCCAATCACACCTTGATGCATAGACACTGGGCGGAATTTTCCAACCCCCCCCCCGCCGGGCTGGAGAATTGCCGGGGGGCGGCGTGAATCCCGCCCCACCGCTAGCTGCCGAATTCTCCGGCACCGTTTTTTTTTTGCGGGGGCGGGAATCGCGCCGCGCCGGTCGGGGGTCATTAGCAGCTGCCCCCCCCCCCCCCCCCCCCCCGGCGATTCTCTACTCCGCGATGGGCTGAGCGGCCGCCCGTTCTCAACCAGTCCCGTAAATTACACAAGGTTCTTACCGGCGGGACCTGGCTCTGCGGGCGGCCTGCGGAGTCCTCGGGTGGCGCGGGGGATCTGGCCCCGGGGGGGGGGGGGGGGGGGGGTCCCACGGTGGCCTGGCCCGCGATCGGGGCCTACCGATCTGCGGGTTGGCCTGTGCTATGGGGGCACTCTTTCCCTCCGAGCCGGTCTGTGTAAAGCTCTGCCATGGCCGGCGCGGAGAAGAAACCCCTGCGCATGCGCAGGAATCACGGCAGCGGTTCTGGGAACACGCTGGCGCCCCTCGCATGCGCCAACCCGCGCCGGCCGGCGGAGGCCTAGCCCCCGAAGGTGCGGAAGATAGGGGAAATTTAGCGTGGCTAATCCACCTAACCTGCACATCTTTGGGTTGTGGGGGTGAAACCCACGCAGACACGGGGAGAATGTGCAAACTCCACGCGGACAGTGACCCGGGGCCGGGATTCGAACCCAGATCCTCAGTGCCGCAGTCCCAGTGCTAACATGCCGCCCTATGCTCAAAGGTTTTTAATGTGTCACAGGTGGCCAACAATTCCCCACTCCCGAGGGTACCGTCCCACCTACCCCCCACCCTCTCCCCCCTCCCCTGGTGCCCTCAACATGCCTTACCTTCCTAGCACTACCTCTACGGCTAGGTGTCTCCCAGGATGCACGTCTGAGGTGGAAGCAGCCAGCTGCATATTCTGTCCCATGGCCCTCGATGCCCCTGCCGGGCATCTGGGGGCTCTGGAGCCAGAGGGCCCTGGCACATTTGTCAACGGCACATGCATAGCTGTGCCGCCCTGTCCCATGTGCTGATCTCAAGATGCAGCTTCATCAGGGGGGTGGAAAACTGGGAGAGCTGGTGGCCACCATCCCCGCTCCTCCACAGGATGGGTCCGGGTTGGCACCCAGTGCACCCGCCTCACGGTCGGTGCCCACTGGCACCTGGTTCGAGCCCCATGCTGCCTTATCCTCCTGGTCACACTTCCTGAGCTTATGACCACCGCCACCTCGTCCCAGGCAGTACTGGCTGCCCTGTGGCTCACCCTCCAGGACCCTCGGGGGAACAGGACATCCCTCCTGGCCTCCACCGCATAGAGGAGCCTCCCCAGGTCTGCATCTCCGAAGCTTGGGTCGGTCTTCTCAGCGCCATGACTGTGAGCTGAGTAGGGCTGGCTGTGCAAGCAGTGTTTATACCACTCAGCCTTGTTAGCGACGTTGATTGCAGTCCCAGCGAATCAGCGAATAGGGCCTCTTTAAGTGGACCAATTAACATTGAATTGCATTGCCAGCCTTGCTGGG
The DNA here is from genome assembly GCF_902713615.1 of Scyliorhinus canicula. Classification (NCBI taxonomy): domain Eukaryota; kingdom Metazoa; phylum Chordata; class Chondrichthyes; order Carcharhiniformes; family Scyliorhinidae; genus Scyliorhinus; species Scyliorhinus canicula. The sequence goes on along the minus strand of NC_052154.1, from coordinate 156,703,982 downwards.
CTTCGCGCCGGGCAGCTCGCAGCTGTTCCCGCTTGCTACAACACTCAATCACGCCCTCAATCACTCTCTCACTTCCTTTAAAGCTCTCTGTTCACCCTACTTCTTTGATGAGATTTTTGGCTGCATGTCCGAATATCTCCTCATGTGTGCTCGGTGTCAAGTTTTATTTGACAACTCTCCTGTGAAATGCCTTGAGACATAGAAACACAACAGGAGTAAGTCATTCAACCCTTCCCATCTGCTCTGTCACTCAGTAAGATCATGGCTGATCTAATTGTGGTCTCAAATCCACTTTGTCATCACCCCTTCATAACCGCTATCAAAAATCTATCCATAGAAACATATATTGAAAAATTAAAGTTATGGGGCGCGATTCTCCGCTGCCCACGATGGGTCGGAGAATAGCGGGAGGGCCTTCCCGACATTTTTCCCGCCCTCCCGCTATTCTCCACCCCCCCCCACGACACGAATCGCTGCTCGCCGTTTTTTACGGCGAACAGCGATTCTCCCCAGGCCGATGGGCCGAGTTCCCAGGCCTTTACGGCCATTTTCATGAACGCAATCACACCTGCTCTCACCGTTCGTGAAAACGGCCGCAAATGCCGTCCCGGACAACCATGGCACCAATGAGGGTTGCCCGGAAGGTGCGGAATCGGAGGGAAAGAGTGCCCCCACAGCACAGGCCAACCCACAGATCGGTGGGCCCCGATCGCGGGCCAGGCCACTGTGGGGGCACCCCTCGGGGCCAGATCCCCCGCGCCACCGGGAGGACTCCGCAGGCCGCCCGCAGAGCCAGGTCCCGCCGGTAAGAACCGGGCGGCCGCTCAGCCCATCGCGGAGCAGAGAATCGCCGGGGGGGGGGGGGGGGGGGGGGCAGCTGCTAGAGACCCCCGACCGGCGCGGCACGATTCCCGCACCCGCAAAAAAAAAAACAGTGCCGGAGAATTCGGCAGCTAGCGGCGGGGCGGGATTCACGCCGCCCCCCGGCAATTCTCCAGCCCGGCGGGGGGGGGGTGGAGGGGGGGGGGGGGGGGGGCGGTTGGAAAATTCCGCCCAGTGTCTATGCATCAAGGTGTGATTGGGATGCTAGACAATGACTCCCACATGCTACATAGCCCGCCCACCCTCGGGAATCTACTTGGTTTGTGTGAAGTGCTCACTTAGCCACGATTGCCAATTCCCTATTAGCAATAACTTTCAGCTGCACAGGCAGAGGCCTTGGCAGTCAGTGGGGGTTATGGGTGGTTGGTGGTGCAGACGGGCAGGGGTTAGGGTTGCTCCCGGAACGGGTACACACGATCCAGGGGTTGGCATGGTGGTGCCGCATGCGGTTGACTCCCACCCCCCCCCCCCCCCCCCACCCACCCCCCGTGCCTCCCCTTACCCCCAACCCTGTCGAAAACCTGACAAGTAAGACTCAGACACAATACAGGTTAATATCAACAGTTAATTTAGTTTACTTGCCACAAGGGGAGACTGCGCCTAAGCAAGGGTTAGGGCGAGAATCCAAAGTACAAAAGTCCCTACTGGCATATTTATATCCTGGAATAAACAAGTAACTCATGACTTTGAATCTTGGCGCCTAAAAAAAAATCCTTACTCAGCTTAAAATCCTAAAAGTCCCTTAGCTGCAAATCGGGTCTTCTTACAATGCCAGGATGCACTCAAGCTGTATCAATAATGTATCAATACTTGCCTATAGGTGTGTGACAATATGTGGAACCAGATGAAAATACATGAGGCAGTGATACTACAATACACCAGAAAAGTTCATAGAATTTACAGTGCAGAAGGAGGCCATTCGGCCCATCGAGTCTGCACCGGCTCTTGAAAAGAGCACCCCACCCAAGGTCCACACCTCCACCCTATCCCCGGAACCCAGTAACCCCACCCAACACTGAGAGCAATTTTGGACATTAAGGGCAATTTAGCCTGGCCAATACACCTAACCTGCACATCTTCGGGTCGTGGGGGTGAGGCCCACGCAGACATGGGAGAATGTGCAAACTCCACACGGACAGTGACCCGGGGCCGGGTTCAAACCCGGTTCCTCGGCGCCGTGAGGCAACTGTGCTAACCATTGTGCCGCCTACCCCCGGGCTCTTTGCCTGTGGCAAAGACGGCTACTCAGCTCCTCGGCTCTGCACAGAAGCCCTTCCGCCAGGTTCACGTTTTTCAAAAGGAGTACTAATCGGCACCAGTGTGAGCACTTGCTGGGGAGGTGGCTGCAGTTGTGTTTGGGGTCGCTCCAATGGTATGGAAATAGAGCTTAAGTGATGATAATGGGTTTCTCGCCACGCTAGGGTGGGATCCCGATTTTGCCTACGTGGCGGACCGGTTGCATTGCAAACCGTTTGCCGCCAGGTGCAGTTCGGCCTCCCACTATTCGCTCATGCGAGAGCGCAAAGAGGCCTGAGAATTGTGCCCTTAGAGACGGGATTCCAGAATTTAGGACACATGAAGACTGGCCATTCACAGAGAGTGGTAGTGGATGCTGCTTATGAGTTCTTCCACCTCCCCCCTACTATTTCTCAGTGCGGTGATGGGCAAGATTGGCAGCATAAAAATTAGGGAAGCCATGAATAAAAGCTCTGGTGGAATTGTGTGAGAGAAATTGGAGATAGAAACCTAAAGCAAACTGGAAGTTGGGAAATCAGCAGCTGTGGAAAAGGGGTATAATAATATTGCACTTGGTGATCCTTTCAGCACACTGAGCTGAATTAACTTCCGCAGAATCCAACTATTTCAAATATTCTTGGTGTATTCCTTCCTACAGACACAGAATAAACAAGAGTAGTGTCAATGTGTGACAGAAATCGCACTCTAGTTCCATGCTCACTCCCAGTCACAGGAATATTTCTGTCCATCTCAGATCCGAGACTTTGCTGCTGCGAATACTTCAGATAGTTGGATATTGGATACCAGGAATTCCGGCTACCGGGCACGAGGAGGCTCAGCACTTGGTCCCTGCATTCACGAGTAACTCCATTGGAACCCAAGCACCCACTGCGGCCGATGTCCCATTCCCCCCCCCCCCCCCCCCCCCACCTCCGTGTACCATGTGGCCCTCCCACCATGTTCCATCCTCTATCGAATTGTTCTGCTGACTGTTGATAATTGGCTGCTTGGAGCACTTGCAGTCCCCGTGAAAGAGGATGTGCACTTGCGGGTAAGCCACTTACAGCTAGACAGGAGCCAGCACTGACTCAGGTCACTGTACTGGAAATAGAACATAGAACATAGAACAATACAGCGCAGTACAGGCCCTTCGGCCCTCGATGTTGCACCGACATGGAAAAAAACTAAAGGCCATCTAACCTACACTATGCCCTTATCATCCATATGCTTATCCAATAAACTTTTAAATGTCCTCAATGTTGGCGAGTTCACTACTGTTGCAGGTAGGGCATTCCACGGCCTCACCACTCTTTGCATAAAAAACCCACCTCTGACCTCTGCCCTATATCTATTACCCCTCAATTTAAGGCTATGTCCCCTCGTGCTAGCCACCCCCATCCGCGGGAGGAGGCTCTCGCTGTCCACCCTATCTAACCCTCTGATCATTTTGTATGCCTCTATTAAGTCACCTCTTAACCTTCTTCTCTCTAACGAAAACAACCTCAAGTCCATCAGCCTTTCCTCATAAGATTTTCCCTCCATACCAGGCAACATCCTGGTAAATCTCCTCTGTACCCGTTCCAAAGCTTCCACGTCCTTCCTATAATGAGGCGACCAGAACTGTACGCATTACTCCAAATGCGGCCGTGATGATCAAAGATGGCGGAGTGGCCATTGGTGTTGAAGCTGTGCCACTGTCACTCAGTTCTGTCTGCACGGTGAATCTGCCGATTCAGAGAGTCAGGGCATTTTGAGTCAGACAACATTTTTTCTCAAGTGAAAGGGAACTAACAGATAAATGTCAGCAACATTGTCACATCCTGTTGGTAAGCAGACACCGTGCTTCGCAGCAAGTACTGCAATTTCTACACAAGTGTCAGCAGAGGAAGTTTGGAAATCATTTTACATTCAGGGCAATTCAAATCAATCAGTTTGGTCATATTTAACATATGCATGACCTGCCGGTGCTTCTTCGTGTTTTCGTCACCATGTATGTGGAAGCTTGCTGTGCGACTGATGGGGCTTGACGGGTCCCCGTTGGTGGGCTTCTTACAGCAATCAAACAGCAAGCCACATCTCATGCTGCCAGTTGTTGCGATTGAAAGGTGGAAAGTTCACAACATGAGAAGAGGCCAATCTGCAATGTGCTGCTTGAAAGGGGGGAGGAAGCAGATTCAATGGTACCATTCGAATGGGAATACCTGAAGGGGAGAAGTGTGCAGGGCTCTGGGGAAAGGGCAGGGAAAGCAGGACTAATTTGATTGCTTTATCAAAGGGCCAGCAGGGGCAAGGAGGCCAGAATTGCCTCTCATGCTGAATCCCAAAAGAAACCTTGTCTCGCTGATTTTCTGAAGCAGACAGGGTGTGAGGTTCTGTACTGAAGCAATGATGCTTCACCAGGGCTCTGGGGGGAGTGTGAAGAAATGGCATTAGTTTGGGACATTTCTTATTAGCTATTTGTAGGATGTGGGTGGCGCTGGCAAGGCCAGATTTTATTGCCCATCCCCAATAGCCTTTGAGAAGAGTAAGAAGCCTTACAACACCAGGTTAAAACCCAACAGGTTTGTTTCGAATCACGAGCTTTCGGAGCACCGCACCTTCCTCGGGTGAATGAAGAGGTGGGTTCCAGGAACACATATATAGACAAAGTCAATGATGCAAGACGATACTTTGAATGTGAGTCTTTGCAGGTAATTAAGTCTTTACAGGACCAGTCGACCTGGAGAGAGGGATAATCCCAGGTTAAAGAGGTGTGAATTGTCTCAAGCCAGGACAGTTAGTAGGATTTCGCAAGCCCAGGCCAGATGGTGGGGGATGAACGTAATGTGACATGAATCCAAGATCCCGGTTGAGGCCGTTCTCATGTGTGCGGAACGTGGCTATCAGTTTCTGCTCGGCGATTCTGCGTTTTCGCGCGTCCTGAAGGCCGCCTTGGAGAACGCTTACCCGAAGATCAGAGGCAGAATGCCCTTGACTGCTGAAGTGTTTCCCGACTGGAAGGGAACATTCCTGCCTGGTGATTGTCATGTGATGTCCGTTCATCCGTTTTCACCTCGGGACGTTCTTTCCTGCAGCATATGAGGTAGACAACGTTGGTTGAGTCGCACAAGTATGTACCGCCTACCTGGTGGGTGGTGTTCTCACGTGTAATGGTGGAACCCATGTCTATGATCCGGCACATCTTGCAGTGGTTGCCATGGCAGCCTCTGTAAGACTCGTGCGACTCGGTCAATGTTGTTTACCTCATACGCTGCAGGAAAGAGTGTCCCGAAGCGTGGTACTTTAGTGAGACCATGCAGACGCTGCGACAACGGATGAACAGACATCATGCGACAATCACCAGACAGGAATGTTCCTTGCCAGTCACAGTCAAGGGCATTCAGCCTCTGATCTCCAGTTAAGCGTTCTCCAAGGCGGCCTTCAGGACGCGCGACAATGCAGAATCACCGAGCAGAAAGTTATAGACAAGTTCCGCACACACGAGTGCGGCCTCAACCGGGACCTTGGATTCATGTTGCATTACATTCACCCCCCACCATCTGGCCTGGGCTTGCGAAATCCTACCAACTGTCCTGACTTGAGACAATTCACACCTCTTTAACCTGTGATTATCCCTCTCTCCAGTCGCTCCATATAGACCTATAAAGACTTAATTACCTGCAAAGACTCGCATTCAGGGTATCGTCTTGCATCATTGACTTTGTCTATATATGTGTTTCTGGAACCCACCTCTTCATTCACCTGAGGAAGGAGCAGTGCTCCGAAAGCTAGTGATTCAAAACAAACCTCTTGGACTCTAATCTGGTGTTGTAAGACTTCTTACTGTGCCCACCCGTCCAACGCCGGCATCTCCACATCATGGCCTTTGAGAAGGTGATGGTGAGCTGCCTACTTGAACCACTGCAGTCCACCTGGTGTGGCGTCAGTGCTGTTAGGAGTTCCAAGGTTTTGGCCCAGCAACAATGAAGGTACGGCGATATATTTTCAAGTTTCAAATCAGGATGCTGAGTGGCTTTATGGGGAGTTTGCAGGTTCTGTGTATTTGATGCCCCTGTGTTGGTCGGGAGGTACTGTTGAAAGAGTCTTGGTGAGTTGCTGCAGTGTATCTTGTAGATGGTATTGATGTCATTGTGCACTGGTGGTGGAGAGGGTGGATTTTAAGGTGGTGGATGGGGTGCCAAACAAGCGGGCTGCTTTGTTCCAGATGGTCATAGAATCTCTTCAGTGCAGAAGGAGGCCATTCAGCCCATTGAGTCTGCACCGATCCTTAGAATGAGCACCCTACCTAGGCCCATGCCCCAACGCTATCCTCGTAGCCCAGTAACCCCACCTAACCTTTTGGACATGATAGGGCAATTTAGCACGGTCAAGCCACCCAACCTGCACACCTTTAGACTGATCACCCAGAGGAAATCCACGCAGACTCGGGGAGAAAGTCCAAACTCCACCCAGACAGTCCCCTGAGGCCAGGGTTGAATCAGGATCCCTGGCGCGGTGAGGCAGCAGTGCTAACCACTGTCCCACCGTGCTGCCCTTAGTGGTGGACAATTCAACAACTAAATGGTCTTTAGTGTTGAGCTTCTTGAGTGTTTTTACAATTGTACTCAAGGGCAAGTGCAGAATATTCCATCACACTCCTGACTTGTGCCTCGTAAATAGTGGGAAGTGCCTGAGCAGCTGGGAGAAGAGTTCATCGCTGCAAAATTCCCAACTTCTAACCTGCTCTAGCAGTCATGTATTTATGTGGCTGGTGAATTTAAGTTTTTGGTCATTGATCACTCCCAGCATGTTGACGGTGTGGGATTCAGTGAGGGTAATGCCCTTGATCATCACAATCATTGATGAAGCAGCTAAAGATGATTAGGACTAGGACACGCTCATGAAGAATTTCTGCAACAATGTCCTGGGGCAGTGATTGGTTACTTTGGATTTGTCCTGCTTTTTGTTGATAGGACATACTCGGGCAATACTCGGGGCAGCACGGTAGCATAGGTGGCTAGCACTGTGGCTTCACAGCGCCAGGGTCCCAGGTTCGATTCCCTGCTGGGTCACTGTGCGGAGTCTGCACATTCTCCCCGTGTCTGCATGGGTTCTCTCCGGGTGTTCCGGTTTCCTCTGACAGTCCAAAGGCGTGCACGTTAGGTGGATTGGCCATGCTAAATTGCCCTTTGTGTCCAAAAAGATTAGGAGGGGTTATTGGGTTATGGGGATAGGGTGGAAGTGGGGGCTTGGGTGGGTCGGTGCAGACTCAATGGGCTGAATGGCCTCCTTCTGCACTGTATGTTCTATATTCAATTGTCCACATTGTCAGGTAAATGCCAGTGTTGTTGCTGTACTGGAACAGCTTGGATAGGGGCAAGGCTAGTTTAGGAGCCCACCTTCAATACTGCAGCATGATGTTGTCATGGTTCATAAGCCTCCAGCTGTTTCTTGATAGCACGTGTGGTGAATCAAACTAACTGAAGACCGGCATCTGTGCTGCTGGGGCCCTTAGGAGGAGCCGGAGATAGATCATCCACTCAGCACGTCTGGGCTGAAGGTGGTGGCAAATGCTTTATCTTTAACTGCCCCATCATTAAGGGTGGGGGTGTTTGTGGAGCCTCCTGGTCCATTTAGTTGTTGAATTGTCCACCACCAAGGGCAGCACATTGGCGCAGTGGCACACGGTACCGAGGACCCTGGTTCGATCCCGGTTCAATCCCGGCTCCGGGTCACTGTCCGTGTGGATTTTGCACATTCTGTCCGTGTTTGCCTGGGTTTCACCCCCACAACCCAAAAGATGTGCAGGGTAGGTGGACTGGCCACACTAAATTACCCCTGAATTGGAAAAAAATGAATTGGGTACTCTAAATTTATTTTTAAAAATAATTGTCCAACACCATTCGTGGCTGAATATGGAAGGACTGCAGATCTATGATACGATCCATTAGTTGTGGAATGGCTTAGTTCTTGTTGCTTCTGCTATTTAGCATGCATGTACTCTTGTGTTGTAACTTCACCAGTTTGGCACCTCATTTTTAGGTGTGCCTGGTACTTTTCTTAGCAACTGCTCTTCCCAGCGAGACCAGGGAGAGGAGAATTTGCCTCTCCCAGCACTTCCCGGGGGGAGGGGTGAAGGGGGGGGGGGGGGGGGGGGGATTCCCCACCCTAAACTTTTCACTACTATGAAAAGTTTTAATTTCACATGCCTAAGTTTTTTTCACAGCTCTCTGAAGTGAAACCTGATTAAACACCTTTCAGGAACAGCAAAGCAGTTGCACAGTGTTTCTAACAGTATAAATTTGTAAGGTGCCTCAGAGATGTGTTACCAAGCACAATTTGAGACCAAGCTTCATAAGAAGATAATAGGCACATTTAGCGCCCTCAGTTTCCTGAATAGCGACATGCCAAAACAGTAGATGTCAGGTTAGGTTCGAGGTTGGAGGTCCACCCGGTTATGAGTTGGGAAAAGCCCCGCAATATTGTCAGGAGAAGGCAATACAGAGAGGGTGGGGTGGGGTGGGGAGACAGTCAATCAAGGACAGTGGGTGAGCCTTGCATGGTGCTGGCCGATTGGAAGGCAGGCAGTTCTGGGGCCTTGGTAGTGATGCTGAGAGAGGTGGCTGCAGCTGAAACAGTGAGGAGAAAGCGAGGGGGCTGCAAAATGGAGGGGTGATCATGACTTTAGTTTTGTGAAGGGTCAAGCAGGAATGTACTGATAAACATAAGGAAAACAGAGCATTGGTCTGGTGTCCTTTGCTGCCAGCATCCCCGTCCCTGCATCATCTGACTCTGGGGAACCTCTGGGAAGGGGCTGGTTTAGCACACGGGGCTAAATCGCTGGCTTTTAAAGCAGACCAAGGCAGGCCAGCAGCACGGTTCAATACCCGTACCAGCCTCCCCGAACAGGCGCCGGAATGTGGCGACTAGGGGCTTTTCACAGTGTGGTAGTATGACTAGAGGTACTACGGTACCTGGGAATGTGAGCTACCATTGGTGGAGAAGGCTTGCTGCTCATTGGCCCAAGTGTTTGCTTTTCATTGGTCGGGACGTAAGGTAGCTCCGCCCAATGAGGCGGGGTACAAGAACCCGTGTTTCCCTGCAGCCATCCTTCTTTCTGTACTCGAGCTGCTGGGGAAACATCTTGTAGATTAAAGCCTTCAATTCGGACTACTCCTTTGTTTCAGTAGTTATTGATCGTGCATCACACAGTAACTTCATTGAAGCCTACTCGTGACAATAAGCGATTTTCATCTCATTTCAAGCTGCAGCCACTGCGGCCTTTCTACGCCACAAGTGGCAGCCCTGCTGCTGACAACCCAGCACAATCGCTCTTAATTTAGCTTTTAATTATTCAAGTTCAATGCATGCTTCCATTCAGCGGGCGCAGCCGATGATCCCATCACTGAGAAACGTACCCGGTAATGGGCTACGTCAGAGGGCCATTTTGAAATGGTTTCCGGTTATTTTCCTGACCCACCAACCACCCCATCTCCCAACTCAGCATTCAGAATCGGTAGTATTATGCCCACTGGGTACAAAGGCAAGGAAATTGTGGTCAAACATAGGTTAGGCCTCAGTTGGAAGAATGGCCTCCAGTTCTGGGTGCCACACTTTAGGGTGTTGTCAAGGCCTTGGAGAGGGAACATTTACTGGAATTATTCCAGGAATGAGGGACTTCAGTTGCATGGAGAGACTGGAGAAGCTGGAATTGTCATTGTTAGAAAGTTAAGAATAGATTTAACAGAAGTGTTCAAAATCATGAAGGGTCTTGATGCAGAATGGCAAAAGAGTGTCCTAGATGTAGATTAATTGGCAAAAGAGCCACAGGAAAACCATTTTTATGGTAATTTTCAAAAGGGAATTGGATAAATATTTGAAGGTGCGCGAGGGGGATATTGGGGAATTGGGTCCCCAATGTAGCAGGCAAGTTAGGAGTTAAACAGACTGAGGGGAGAAAAACCTGCTCGCACGGAGTCAGAGCGATATGCCACACCTGGCTGAGTTACATTATCCCAGTCAGACTTAAACTCGTTACTGGGAATACACAGGATGCCCCAGATCCATTGTTCTTTGGGACACTTCTGACCAGCTATTAGCCCATTACCGAGTCTAATAGCCTATTTGTCTGTCAATGGGAGGTTAGTTATATCCATAGCATGGCTCTGTTCTTTTGAATAAATGGGACAGGCAATCAAACAGCCAAGATAACGATGATGGGTTCAAGTCTGCAAACCCCAACAGAGAACCTTTGTTTGAAGAGTTGGGCAGGGCTTAGAGAGAGAAAGAGGAAGAATATTGTTTTGAACAGGTACAGGAGAAGATTTTGAAAATTGATTGACAAAGTCACGAAAGTTGCCACCAAGGCAGGCTTTGGAAAAAGGGTTCAGAACGAATGTCCCTACCAGAAGAAAAATTGCTTCGTAATGCAAGTGTTGCCTTTGCCTGTCTGTGAAAGTGGCATGAGAGCTGTATGTTCTGTTAGTGTGTTAAGGTGAAACAAAATACATGTAAGCAGCGATTGTTAGAGTTGATGTTTAAACGTTTAAATATTGTTTTATTTGCTTTTGTTTTAATAAAGTTTGTTTATAAAATAACCAAGCCTTATTTCTTATATTATCACTCCTGGAAAAAATCGATCTTTCCTCACCATCTTCAAACTTATAAACATTATGGCTCAGGATCAACCTCTTAGCCTCTTTTGAGATCTGATCAGACGTCCATAACAAAGGGGAACAAATTACATGAAATGCAGGAGAGCGACACTAGTTGGATACCTCTTTCAACAAGTCAGCACAGGCACAATGGTCATCCATGAGGCACTGTGGGCTATCAGTAGCAGTAACACAATAATATTCAACTCCAATCTATAACCTCATTGTCCAGCATATTCCCCAATCTATCATTACCATCAAGCTAGTGGGTGAACCCTGGTTCAATGAGGATTATGTAAGATCACGCCAGGACAGTACTAGAAATACCAGAAAATATGTCAGCCAGGTGAGCCCACAACACAGAGCCACGTGCATGCCGAGCAGCAGAAGCAGCATATTATAGACAAAGCTAACTGATCCCACCATCAAGGCATCAGATCAAAACACTGCAGCCTTGCCACATCCATTCGAGAACGGGGATGGACAACTAGCAACCAACGAAGGAGGAGGAGATTCCATGAACATCCCTTCCTCAATGAGGGTGGAGACCAGCACATCCACGCAAAAGGCCAAGCTGAAGCATTTTGCGACCATCTTCAGCCAGAAGTGCCAAGTAAATGGTCCATCTCAGCCTTTCCACTAAGGTGCACAGGGCCACAGATAATAGTCTTCAGCCAATTCGATTCACTCCATGTGATATCAAGAAATGGTTGAAGGCACTGGATACTACAAAGGCTGTGGGCCTGTACAACATTTTGGCAACAGTCCTGAAGATTTGTGCTCCAGCACTAGCCATGCTCCTCGTCAAGTTGTTACAGAACAGTTTCAACAATGGCATCTACCCTGCAATGTGGAAAATTGTGCAGTTATGTCCCGTCTACGAGAAACAAAAAAATCCAATCTGACCGATTACCGTCCCTGCCCTCGATCATCTGTAAAGTGATGGAAGGCGTCTGCAACAGTGTTATCAAGAGGTACTTATGCATAAATAACCTGCTCACTGATGTTCAGTTTGGGTTCTGCCAGGACAGCTCTGGTTCAGATCTCATTATAGCCTTGGTCCAAACATGGTTAGAAGAGCTGAATTCCAGAGGTGAGGTGACAGTGACAGCCCTTGACACTAAGAGAGCATTTGACCAAGTGTGGCATCAAGGAGCCCGAGCAATGAGAATCATGGGGGAAATCCCTCCGCTGGTTGTAGTCATGCTGAGCATAAAGGAAGATGATTGTGGTTGATGGAGATCAATCATCTCAGTCCCGGGACATCACTGCAGGAGTTCTCAGCTCAACCACCTTCAACTGCTTCATCAATGATGTTCCCTCTATTGTAAGATAGAAGTGGCGATGTTCACTGATGATTGTATAACGTTCAGCACCATTGTCAACTCCTCAGATACTGAAGCAGCCCATACCCACATGCAGTATAACCTAGAAAATATTCAGGCTAAGGCTGATGAATGGCAACACTCCCCATCCCCTTCCCCCACTCCCCATCCCCTTCCCCACTCCCCATTCCCTCCCCCCCACTCCCCATCCCCTCCCACTCCCCATCCCCTCCCCCACTCCCCATCCCTTCCCCCACTCCCCATCCACTCCCCATCCCCCACTCCCCATCCCCTCCCCCACTCCCCATCCCCTCCCACACTCCCCATCCCCTCCCCCACTGCCCATCCCCTCCCCCACTCCCCATCCCCTCCCCCCACTCCCCATCCCCTCCCCCACTCCCCATCCCCTCCCCCACTCCCCATCCCCTCCCCCACTGCCCATCCCCTCCCCCACTCCCTATCCCCTCCCCCACTCCCCATCCCCCCCCACTCCCCAACCCCTCCCCCACTCCCCATCCCCTCCCCCACTCCCCATCCCCTCCCCCACTCCCCAACCCCTCCCCCACTCCCCATCCCCTCCCCCACTCCCCATCTCCTCCCCCACTCCCCAACCCCTCCCCCACTCCCCATCCCCTCCCCCACTCCCCATCCCCCACTCCCCACTCCCTATCCCCTCCCCCACTGCCCACTCCCTCCCCCACTGCCCACCCCCTCCCCCACTGCCCATCCCCTCCCCCACTCCCCATCCCCTCCCCCACTCCCCATCCCCTCCCCCCCCACTCCCCATCCCCTCCCCCACTCCCCATCCCCTCCCCCACTCCCCATCCCCTCCCCCACTCCCCATCCCCCCCACTCCCCAACCCCTCCCCCACTCCCCATCCCCTCCCCCACTCCCCATCCCCTCCCCCACTGCCCATCCCCTCCCCCACTGCCCATCCCCTCCCCCACTCCCCACCCCCCCCACTCCCCATCCCCCCCACTCCCCATCCCCCCCACTCCCCATCCCCCCCACTCCCCAACCCCTCCCCCACTCCCCATCCCCTCCCCCACTCCCATCCCCTCCCCCACTCCCCATCCCCTCCCCCACTCCCCATCCCCTCCCACTCCCCAACCCCTCCCCCACTCCCCATCCCCTCCCCCACTCCCCATCCCCTCCCCCACTCCCCATCCCCTCCCCACTCCCCATCCCCTCCCCCACCCCCCCCCCACTCCCCATCCCCCCCACTCCCCATCCCCCCCCACTCCCCATCCCCCCCCACTCCCCATCCCCTCCCCCACTCCCCATCCCCTCCCCCACTCCCAACCGCTCCCCCACTCCCCAACCCCTCCCCCACTCCCCATCCCCTCCCCCACTGCCCACCCCCTCCCCCACTCCCCACCCCCCGCACTCCCCATCCCCTCCCCCACTCCCCATCCCCTCCCCCACTCCCAACCCCTCCCCCACTCCCCAACCCCTCCCCCACTCCCCATCCCCTCCCCCACCTCCCATCCCCCCCCTACTCCCCATCCCCCCCCCCACTCCCTATCCCCTCCCACTGCCTGCCCTCCCACTCCCCTTCTGCTCCCTATCCTCTCCCATTCTGACGCGACCCCTGATTACTTTCCTCACTGGATCACTTTCATTCCGGCTCCCCGGACTGTGTTTGTTCCTTCTTTAGCCCTGTGCCTCCTATCTCTTGTCATTTGTTCCACTCAAGTGCAGCAGGAGAGGGTGTAGGTCAGCTTGACCTTATTATTGGGTAAGACCAGCTCACTTGTGCTAGCACCTGTTACTGATCACAGTCTCACCAGTCCCGATGTGACTGAGCATTGACCAGTCACTCCGAGCTTCAATCATTTGGATCAATGGCCCCTAATCACAGAACATGCTGAAATCTGGGAGTAGGCCGCTCAACAACTTCCTTAAATAGCCCAGCAAAACCTGACAGGGAAAAGGGGAAATGTTACACAGGATTACATTGTTTTACAGCACAGAAACAGATGATTGGGTCAACTGATTTATGATGCCGTTTTTGCTCCACATGAACCTCCTCACGAGCCTTTCATCTCACCCCAACAGCATATCCTTCTATTCTTTCCTCCATCAATGTGTTAATCCAATTTCCCCTTTAAATTCGGTAGCTGCTTCAATAAAACAGAGACAGATGCTCTTCACCTCAACCACTCCCTGTGGTGCTGAGTTCCACATTCTCACCAGAAATCCCGCCGGAATTCCCTTTTCCATTTATTAGTGACAAACGCATCAGAAGATTTGTGACAAATTACAAGAAATTGCCCTTCTCATAAGCTGCCCGTGTGGCTGCTGAGCCAAGGCGGAAATCGAAATGGATTTGCAGGGTCGCGTGGATGGCAAGAACGGAGATTGTAATTCAATTTTTGTCACCACTTCCCCGAAGTCCCAAGAAGAAACAACTGCCTTCTGACATCCAGCAGCTGGCTCTGAGCAATTGCCAAATCAGCACTGAGGGGAAATCCTGCTTGTCCAGTGCCACTGTGGTCACACGTCGGCTGGAAGAATGATTTTCAAGCAGGATCTCAACACACAAGGCAGTGGGGCTGAGCAACGGCAGGCCAGCTGGAAAACAACTACCACCTGCATTTATATAGCAACTTTAATCAAGTAGCACCTTTTTTTAAAAAATGATTTTTATTAAAATTTTTCAACAACAAATTATCTCCCAACAATCAAATAAACAAGGCGTAGAAAAAACAGAAACAAAAGCCCCTCCCCCCATACAAAGCAATAAATTAACAACAAAAAAAGTAACAAACGTATAGTTGCAAAAACAAACCCCCTTAACAGACCCATAATCCCCCCACCCCCCGGTTGCTGCTGAAATTGACCCCCCTCTAACACTCAGCCAGGAAATCAAGAAAAGGTGCCACCGTGAAAGAACCCTTGCACCGACCCCCTCAGGACAAACTTGACCCTCTCCAGTTTAATGAACCCAGCCGTGTCGCTGATCCAGGATTCCGGGCTCGGGGGCTTTGCGTCCCTCCACTGTAACAAGATCCTGCGCCGGGTTATTAGGGACGCAAAGGCCAGAATACCGGCCTCTCTCGCCTCCTGCACTCCCGGCTCCGATGCTACCCCAAACATAGCGAGCCCCCGGCCCGGTTCCACCCTGGAACCGACCACCCTGGACAGGATCCCCGCCACCCCCTTCCAGAAACCCTCCAATGCCGGACACACCCAGAACATGTGGGTGTGATTCGCTGGGCCTCCTAAACACCTCCCACACCTGTCCTCACCCCCAAAGAATCGGCTCAACCTGGTCCCAGTCATGTGTGTCCTATGCAGCACCTTCAGCTGAATTAAGCTGAGTCGAGCGCAAGAAGAGGACGAATTCACCCTCCCCAGGGCGTCTGCCCACGTCTCCTCGTCGATCTCCTCCCCCAGCTCATCCTCCCACTTCACTTTCAGCTCCTCCACCGAGGCCTCCTCCCTCTCCTGCATCACCTGATAAATTGCCGAGATCCTACCCTCGCTGACCCATGTCCCCGTGAGCACCCAATCCTGCACCCCCCTTGGCGGCAGCAGCGGGAACTCCGCCACCTGCCGCCTAACAATCGCCCTAATCTGCATGTACCTGAAAGTATTCCCGGGGGGGAGATCCCACTTCCCTTCCAACTCCTCTAAAGTCGCAAACTTCCTGTCGAGGAAGAGGTCCCCCATCCGCTTGATGCCTGCCCTATGCCAACTCAAAAACCCACCATCTATTCTCCCTGGTGCAAACCGATGGTTGCCCCGTATCGGGGTCCAGATTGAGGCCTTCACTTCCCCCCTATGCCGCCTCCACTGGCCCCAAATTTTAAGGGAATCCACCACTACTGGACTCGTAGAATACCTTGCCGGGGGGAGTGGGAGCGGGGCAGCCACCAGTGCCTCCAAAGTCGTGTCCACACAGGACGCCGCCTCCATCCTCTTCCATGCGGCACCTTCCCCCTCCATCACCCACCTACGGATCATCGCCATGTTTGCAGCCCAACAGTACCCACACAGGTTGGGCAACGCCAAACCACCCACCTCCCTGCCTCGCTCCAAGAATACCCTCCTCACTCTCGGGGCCTTCTGCGCCCACACGAACCCCAGAATACTCTTATTCACCATCCTAAAAAAAAGCCTTCGGGATCAAGATGGGGAGGCACTGGAAGAGAAACAAAAACCTCGGGAGCACCGTCATCTTAACCGACTGGACCCTGCCCGCCAAGAAGAGTGGCAACGTAGCCCACCTCCTGAACTCCTCCTCCATCTGTTCCACCAGCCTCGAAAAGTTTAGCCTAATGAAGGGCTCCTCTCCGTCCTCTTCAACGGGAGCTCCCCTATCTCCCTCTCCTGGTCCCCCAAGTGCAGCACAAACAGCTCACTCTTTCCCACATTGAGCTTATAGCCTGAAAAATCCCCAAACTCCCCAAGTATCCTCAACACCTCAGGCATCCCCCCTGCCGGGTCCGCAATGTACAACAGTAAATCATCCGCGTACAACGACAGCCGGTGCTCACCAGCCCCCCCCCCCTACCCCCAATGCCCCTCCAGGTGTTCGAATCCCTCAGCGCCATGGCCAGGGGCTCAATCGCTAACGCGAAGAGCAGGGGAGACAAGGGGCACCCCTGCCTTGTCCCCCGGGACAACCGAAAATCCTCCGACCTCCTCCCGTTTGTCACCACGCTCGCTACCGGAGCACTATACAGCAGCTTCACCCACCTAATGAATCCCTCACCAAACCTAAATCTCCCCAGCACCTCCCACAGGTAGCTCCACTCCACCCTATCGAAGGCCTTCTCCGCATCCATCGATGTTACTATTTCCGCCTCCCCATCCGCCGCCGACATCATTATAACATTAAGTAGCCGCCGCACATTGACATTCAGCTGCCTCCCCTTCACAAACCCCGTTTGGTCCTCGTGGATAACCAGCAGGACCACATCTTCCACCCTCCTGGAGTATCTTAGCCAACAACTTTGCGTCCACGTTGAGGAGCGAGATCGGCCTGTAAGACCCACACTGGAGGGGGTCCTTATCCCGCTTCAGAATCAGTGAAATTATTGCGCTGGACATCGTCGGGGGCAAAGCCCCCCCCTCCCTCGCCTCATTCAGGGTCCTCACTAACAGCGGGCCCAGCAGGTCTGAGAACTTCTTATAAAACTCCACCGGAAACCCATCAGGTCCTGGTGCTTTCCCTGTCTGCATGCTCCCCAGCGCCTCAATCAGCCCCTCCAACTCGATTGGGGCCCCCAGCCCCTCAACCTGCTCCTCCTCCACTCTTGGGAACTCCAGCTTGTCCAGAAAGAGGTCCATCCCGCCCCCCCCCCCCCCTCCCTAGGGGGCACCGACCAGTACAGCTCCTCGTAGAAGGACCTGAACACCCCATTAATGTCCCTAGCACCCCGCATCAGGTTCCCTCCTACATCCCTAACACCCCCTATCTCTCTCGCTGCCTCCCGCTTCCGGAGCTGGTGGTCCAGCATCTGACTTGCCTTCTCCCCGTACTCGTACACCGCTCCCTGTGCCCTCCTCCACTGCGCCTCCGCCTTCCGGGTGGTCAGTATATCGAACTCCGCTTGGAGACTACGACGCTTCCACAAAAGCCCTTCGTCCGGGATATCCGCATACCTCCTGTCCACCCTTGCCATTTCTTCCACCAACCTCTCCCTCTCAGCCCTTTCCCCCTTTCCCTGTAGCCCGAATAGATATCAGCTCCCCTCTAACCACCGCCTTCAACGCTTCCCAGACCACCCCAACTTGCACCTCCCCATTATCATTAGCTTCCAAATACCCCTCTATGCACCGACGGACCTGCTCACATACTTCCTCCTCGGACAGAAGCCCCACATCTAGCCTCCACAGTGGGCGTTGATCCTTCCCCTCCCCCAGCACCAGGTCCACCAAATGCGGAGCGTGGTCAGATATGACTATCACCGAATACACCGCCCCCACCATTCTCGGGATTAGCGCCCTGCTGAGTACAAAAAAATCAATCCGGGAATAAGCCTTGTGGACATGGGAGAAAAAGGAGAACTCTCTACCTCCCGGCCTCACAAACCTCCAAGGATCTACCCCTCCCATCTGATCCATAAACCCCCTCAGCACCATGGCCGCCGCAGGCCTCTTGCCCGTCTTAGACCTCGAACGACCCAGAGCTGGGTCCAGCACCGTATTAAAATCCTCTCCCAAAATCAAGCCCCCCAACTCCAGGTCCGGAATCCGGCTCAATATTCGCCGCATGAAACCTGCGTCGTCCCAATTGGGGGCGTACACATTAACCAGAACCATCCGCTCCCCTTGAAGTCTGCCACTCACCATTACGTATCTACCTTCACTGTCCGCCACCACACTCGACGCCACAAACGACAATCTTACCAACTAAAATCGCTACCCCTCGATTCTTTGCATCTAGCCCCGAGTGGAACACCTGTCCTACCCAACCTCTTCTCAGCCTCACCTGATCCGCCACCTTAAGGTGCATCTCCTGGAGCATGGCTACGTACGCTCCGAGCCCCTTCAAGTGCGCCAAGACCCGGGACCGCTTCACCGGTCCATTCAGCCCCCTCACGTTCCAAGTGACCAGCCGAATCGGGGGGTCCTCCCCCGCCATCTGCGCCGGTCAGCCATGACTCTCCCTCGGCTCACCACGTGGCCACAAAACCCCCCAGGCCCATTCCCCACGGTGGCAGACCCTCCTCCCAACTCCCCCCATGGCCAGCACTTCCCCTTCAGCCTCTCCAGCAGCAACCCGGTACCTCCCCCCCCCCCCCCCCCCCCCCCCCCCCCCCCAGCTAGGCTCCCCCCCCTAGCTGCGTAATCCCATCCATCGTACTTCTGTAAGTCAGCCGACTCCTGCTGACCCCGGCTGCTCCCGCCATCCCAATGACCCTCCCCAGTGCAACACAACCACCACCTCCCTCACCCAGTACCGGTCCCAACCACTGCGCCTCCAGCGCGGGAAGAAAACCCGCGCTTCCAGCTCAGACCCCGCCCCCCCAACCCAACACGCGGGGAAAAGAAGGGCGCGTGACCCAGCGGGCCCGCGAACAGCTCCCCAGCCCTCCACCAGTGAAAAAAACAAAGCACCAAAATGAATAAATAAGAGCCACAAAAACGCGAAAAAGCAAAAAGATATTAACAACCACAACCAGAAAAACGAAAGGATACCAAGGAGGACAAGGCCTCCGGACTATGTACATCTGTCCCCAGCCCCCCAGTCCTCAATTCGAGTCCAACTTCTCAGCCTGGACGAAGGCCCAGGCATCCTGCGGGGAATCGAAGTAGAGCTGGCGGTCTTTGTAAGTGACCCAGAGGCGTGCCGGCTGTAACAGGCCAAACTTCACCTCCTTCTTGTGAAGCACTCCCTTCGCCCAATTAAAACCAGCCCTTCTCTTTGCCACCTCCGGACTCCAGTCCTGATAAATCCGAATCGCCGCATTCTCCCACTTGCTGCTCCTCTCCTCCTCCGCCCATCTCAGCGCACACTCACGGTCAACAAAGCGGTGAAAACGGACCAGCACCGCCCTGGGCGGCTCATTTGGCTTGGGCTTCCTCATCAGCACTCGATGGGCACCCTCCAGCTCCAAGGGCAGCTGGAATGACCCCGCGCCCATGAGCGAGTTCAACATCATAGCCACATAGGCCCCCAAGTCCGAACCTTCCAGTCCCTCCGGGAGGCCCAGGATCCGCAAGTTCTTCCGACGGGAGCGATTCTCCACCTTCTCTAGCCTCGCTTGCCATTTCTTGTGGAGCGCGTCGTGCGACTCCACCTTCACTGCCAGGCCTAGGATTTCGTCCTCACTCTCCGAGGCCTTTTGCCGTAGCTCCCGGATCTCGACGCCCTGGGCCGTCTGAGTCGCCATGAGCTTATCCAGCGAGGCCTTAAACGGTTCCAAAAGCTCAGCCTTCAGCTCTCTGAAGCAGCGCTGAAGCTGCTCCTGCGCCCTCTGCTACCATGCTGCCGGCTCCCCGCCCGCCTCCATCTTGTTTCTCCTGCCTCGCACCTTTCTCTGCTGCAAAGCTGATTTTTTTAACCGCTCCGCTCCTGGTCCAGTCCATCCACCGGCAGAAGAGCACAGCGGATGTGTTCCCACACCGGGAAAAGTCCAACCAGCACCACAACGGGCCCTTAAAAGAGCCCAAAAGACCGAAAATAGCGGGAGCTACCGAACGTGTGGCTTAGCTCCGCATCACCGCAACCGGAAGTGAATCCAGTAGCACATTTAACCCGCCCCCCCCCCCCCCCCTCCCACCAAGCTAGGAGATAGTTGAGGAGATTGTGGAGGCATTGGTGGTGATCTTTCAGGAATCACTGGAGTCAGGGAGGGTCCCAGAGGACTGGAAAATGGCTAATGTAACACTCCTGTTTGTAGAGATCTCTGTATATGTAAATACATGAAGGGTTAATGTGTAGTCAGTACAGTCAGATGATCACTAGAGGGCAACACTAACAGGGGTATATAAACAGACACAATCTGTTTCCCCGCTCTCTTTGGATGTGTTGTAACTAGAGAACAGAAGTATAGCAAGCTCAGAGTGCATAGTATATTATTGATTGTTAATCTAAATCTATCGTGTCTAATTTGAACTAGTATAAATATTGAAAAAAATAATTCACAGTTAAATTAATAGTTACTCAATAAATTATTTTGTTATCACTGGAAGACTTCAAGTATTCATTATCTCAGTTAAGTTCAGCTTGGCAGAAACAAAAGCGTAACAAATATTACTCCCAAGTAACATAACATGGTACCAGGCTCAAAGCTTTAAGAAAATAATACTAGATAGATTAGGCAAGAAAAAAAGAAAGTTCCAGTACCGACTGTTCTACTGTGGAGGACTTCGCAGCAAACGGATCCTCGACAACAAATTGATTCGATGGACCACGTTCAAGCTCCAGGGCAGCCGGAAATTACCAGTAAATTAAATTTAAACTGGAAGCTTTTTAAGCAACAGTTCCAACTTTATTTGGAAGCGCATGATCTAAATACTGCCTCTGAAGCCAGAAGAATAGCACTGCTACTGGCAATGGCAGGTCAGCAAGCTATAGAGATAGATAATTAATTTATAGTCTCAAAAGCTGAAGACAAATTCAAATTTAATGTGATTGTTGCGAAATTTGATATGTTACTTGGGAGTAATATTTGTTACTCATTTGTTCCTTCCAAGTTGAACTTAACTGTAGTAGATGGACTGCAACTAAGAAATAACCGAATTGTCATTCCACTAACTCTCAGGTCAGAAATGCTCAGTGATGTACCATCAATTGAATTCAAGACACGATTAGGATCCGAACTGTGGCTTTAATCAGCTAGTTGTTAGCCCGGTGGCCGACTACAGAGTAAGGCCGACCGCTGGGAACTCTGGGTACTTATACCCCGCCTCGGAGGCGGGGTCTACTTGCCTCTCGACCAATTGGTGAGCAGTTACATGACTAGTCCCAGCCAATCGGACGAGAGGCACATGACCAGCCAGAGCCAATGGGAAACCCATGCTCTGCACCAATGGCAGTGCTCACATTCATACCACCACACTCAGCAGAATTCACAAAGGACATCTCGGAATCGAGAAGAGCAAGAGAAGAGCAAGGCGAGCTGTATATTGGCTGGGAATAATTAAAGAATCAACGACATTGTAATGATGTGTACCACATGTCAACAACATCAACCAGCTCAATGTAAGGAAACACTCCAACAGCACAAAATATCTATGGACGAAAGTAGGCATTGACTTGTTCTATGCTAAAGGGAGAGTGCTGCACTGCCAGAGGGTCAGTACTGAGGGAGTGCTGTACTGTCAGAGGGTCAGTGCTGAGGGAGTGCTGCACTGTCAGAGGGTCAGTACTGAGGGAGTGCTGCACTGTCAGAGGGTCAGTACTGAGGGAGTGCTGCACTGTCAGAGGATCAGTACTGAGGGAGTGCTGCACTGTCAGAGGGTCAGTACTGAGGGAGTGCTGCACTGTCAGAGGATCAGTACTGAGGGAGTGCTGCACTGTCAGAGGGTCAGTACTGATGGAGCGCTGCACTGTCAGAGGGTCAGTACTGAGGGAGTGCTGCACTGTCAGAGGGTCAGTACTGAGGGAGCACTGCACTGTCAGAGGATCATTACTGAGGGAGCGCTGCACTGTCAGAGGGTCAGTACTGAGGGAGTGCTGCACTGTCAGAGGGTCAGTACTGAGGGAGTGCTGCACTGTCAGAGAGTCAGTACTGAAGGAGTGCTGCACTGCCAGAGGGTCAGTACTGAGGGAGCGCTGCACTGCCAGAGGGTCAGTACTGAGGGAGTGCTGCACTGTCAGAGGGTCAGTACTGAGGGAGTGCTGCACTGTCAGAGGGTCAGTACTGAGGGAGTGCTGCACTGTCAGAGGGTCAGTACTGAGGGAGTGCTGCACTGTCAGAGGGTCAGTACTGAAGGAGTGCTGCACTGTCAGAGGGTCAGTACTGAGGGAGTGCTGCACTGCCAGAGGGTCAGTACTGAGGGAGTGCTGCACTGCCAGAGGGTCAGTACTGAGGGTGTGCTGCACTGTCAGAGGGTCAGTACTGAAGGAGTGCTACACTGTCAGAGAGTCAGTACTGAGGGAGTGCTGCACTGTCAGAGGGTCAGTACTGAGGGAGTGCTGCACTGTGAGAGGGTCAGTACTGAGGGAGTGCTGCACTGTTAGAGGGTCAGTACTGAGGGAGTGCTTCATTGTTGGAGGGTCAGGAGTGAAGGAGTGCTGCACCTTTGAAGGGACAGTAATGTGGGAGTTCTGCATTGTTTGAGGGACTGCAGTGAGGTAGTGCTTCACTGTCGGAGGGACCAAACTGAGGTATTGCTGCACTGCCGGGGAGACAATGCTGAGGGAATGCTCCACTATCAGAGGGTCGGCATTGAGGGAGCACTGCACTGTTAGAAGGGGTAGTATTGAGGGAGTGCTGCAGAGTCAATGGAACTGTACTGTGGTAATGCTGCACTGTTGAAGGGTTAGTTCTGAGGGAGTGCTGCACTGTCAAGGGGGTAGTACTGAGGAAATGTTGTAGAAGGAGATTGAGAGGCAACCTTATAGAAGTCTACAAAATCATGAGCGGCATGGACAGAGTGGATAGTCAGAAGCTTTTTCCCAGGGTGGAAGAGGCAATTATTGGGGACATAGTTTTAAGGTGCGAGGGACAAAGTTTAGAGAAGATGTGCGCGTGACGTCTTTTTACACAAAGGGTCCCTGGAACTTGCGTCCGGAGGAGGTGGTGGAAGCAGGCATGATAGTGATGTTTAAGGCGCATCTTGACAAATACATGAATAGGATGGGAATAGAAGCACACTGACCCGGAAGTGGAAAAGGTTTTATGTTCGACAGGCAGCATGGCTGGTGCAGGCTTGGAGGGATGAAGGGCCTGTTCCTATGCTGTATTTTTCTTTGTTCTTTGTTGTAGGGCATTGCTGAAGGAGTGCCGCACTATCAGAACTTAGCATCAGTACTTAGGGAGCGCTGTTAGAGATTCCATATTTCAGATGGACTTTAAACCAAGTCCCATCCTCCCCCTCAGGTAAACATAAAAGTTCCCATCGACAGTATTCAAAGGCAAGCAGTGGAGTTCTTCCCAGAGTCCTGGCCCAATATTTATCCTTCAACCAACTTGGGTGAAAAGCAGGCTATCTGTCGTGATGTTTTTATTTTCCATTAAATAATCGGAGGAGTCCCAGGCACAGAATGATCATTTATTGCCCAATGCATTGGGACAGTCCAGCTTCAGAGAAGGATCTCCGGAACTGACCCTGATGCTGACTGCTGCAGATTGTGCAACATCAGCTTTTAGTTGACAGGGGGCTGAGTTGAGTATGGTTGCCATTACAAAAGAAATGGTGCTAAAAAAGCTAAAAGGTCTTAAAATTGACAAATCTCCTGGCCCCGATGGGCTACACCCTAGAGTTCTGAGGGAGGTGGCTGAAGAAATAGTGGAAGCGTTGGTTGAGATCTTTCAAAAATCACTGGAGTCAGGGAAAGTCCCGGACGATTGGAAGATCGCTGTTGTAACCCCCTTGTTCAAGAAAGGATCAAGACAAAAGATGGAAAATTATAGGCCAATTAGCCTAACCTCGGTTGTTGGTAAAATTCTAGAATCGATCGTTAAGGATGAGATTTCTAAATTCTTGGAAGAGCAGGGTCGGATTAGAACAAGTCAACATGGATTTAGTAAGGGGAGGTCGTGCCTGACGAACCTGTTAGAATTCTTTGAGGAGGTGACAAGTAGGTTAGACCAGGGAAACCCAGTGGATGTGGTCTATCTGGATTTCCAAAAGGCCTTTGATAAGGTGCCACACAGGAGGCTGCTGAGTAAGGTGAGGGCCCATGGTGTTCGAGGTGAGCTACTGGCATGGGTTGAGGATTGGCTGTCTGACAGAAGGCAGAGAGTTGGGATAAAAGGTTCTTTTTCGGAATGGCAGCCGGTGACCAGCGGTGTCCCACAGGGTTCAGTGTTGGGGCCGCAGCTGTTCACCATATATATTAATGATCTGGATGAAGGGACTGGGGGTATTCTAGCGAAGTTTGCCGATGATACAAAGTTAGGTGGTCAGGCAGGTAGTGCTGAGGAAGTGGGGAGGCTGCAGAAGGATCTAGACAGTTTGGGAGAGTGGTGCAGGAAATGGCTGATGCAATTCAACGTGAGAAAATGTGAGGTCTTGCACTTTGGAAAAAAGAATCCAAGCATAGACTACTTTCTAAACGGTGAGAAAATTCATAATGCCAAAGTACAAAGGGATCTGGGAGTGCTAGTCGAGGATTCCCTAAAGGTAAACATGCAGGTTGAATCTGTGATTAAGAAAGCGAATGCAATGTTGTCATTTATCTCAAGAGGGTTGGAATATAAAAGCAGCGATGTGCTACTGAGCCTTTATAAGGCTCTGGTTAGGCCCCATTTGGAGTACTGTGTCCAGTTTTGGGCCCCACATCTCAGGAAGGACATACTGGCACTGGAGCGTGTCCAGCGGAGATTCACACGGATGATCCCTGGAATGGCGGGTCTAACATATGATGAACGGCTGAGGATCCTGGGATTGTATTCATTGGAGTTTAGAAGGTTAAGGGAAGATCTAATAGAAACTTACAAGATAATACATGGCTTAGAAAGGGTGGACGCAAAGAAACTGTTTCCGTTAGGCGAGGAGACGAGGACCCGTGGGCACAGCCTTAGAATTAGAGGGGGTAAATTCAGAACAGAAATGCGGAGACATTTCTTCAGCCAGAGAGTGGTGGGCCTGTGGAATTCATTGCCGCGGAGTGCAGTGGAGGCCGGGACGCTAAATGGCTTCAAGGCAGAGATAGATAAATTCTTGATGTCGCGAGGAATTAAGGGAGAATGCTGGTAGGTGGAGTTGAAATGCCCATCTAGCCATGATTGAATGGCGGAGCGGACTCGATGGGCCGAATGGCCTTACTTCCACTCCTATGTCTTATGGTCTTATGTTTGTAAAATTACCCTTTACTGATTTGGTGTACTGTATTACACTATCTAAATTCAAAAATCCCTAAGAATAATTGCAGTAAGAAGTCTTACAACACCAGGTTAAAGTCCAACAGGTTTGTTTCAAACACGAGCTTTCGGAGCACGGCTCCTTCTTCAGATTCACCTGAAGAAGGAGCCGTGCTCCGAAAGCTCGTGTTTGAAACAAACCTGTTGGACTTTAACCTGGTGTTGTAAGACTTCTTACTGTGCTCACCCCAGTCCAACGCCGGCATCTCCACATTAAGAATAATTGTGAATTGTTGTGAATAAATCCTGGCCATTCCCTCTGATGTACCATCAATCTGACACGAGTCGTAGAGAGGATCAAAATATTAGGCTTTAATAAGCTAGATGTGAGCCCAGCAGTGGTGGTACAAGGAAAGGCTGACTGCTGCATGGTACGAGCTTTTATACCCCGCCTTGAAGGCGGAGCTACCATCCTCTCGGCCAATCGGCGGGGAGTCACATGACTAGCCACAGCCAATTGGCAGAGAGGCACATGACTTGCCTGGGCCAATGGGCAGCGGGACTGCTGTACCAATGGCAGCTTGGTTCTAAGGTCATATGATCTCCCTAGTCATACTACCACACCCTCCCCACAACACTCTCTAATCATTATCACATTGCAGTTTGAACAACCTGGATTGTGAACATTGCCTGTCGGATTTCCTGCACAACAGTGACTACACTTTGAAAATGCTATTTCATTGGCTCTAAAATGTTTTGGAATGTGGTGAGAATAAAGGTGTTGTATAAATGTATGTCTTCAATTCTCACTGGAAATTGCACCAATATCCGCATTGAGTGTTGTACTGTTTATCTAGATCTGCTCTCTCCCTGTTCCCATGGTTATTGCTTTAACAGTTGGTGCAGAATGGGTGACTAAGTCAAAAGATAAATTGTCACTGACTAGGGAATTCTACCTCTGCTTCATATCATTATGTTGCATTATGCAATGTGTTGCAGACTCTCAAACCTAGAGATTGATTGAGCCTGTTTACAAATGCAAAATAGGCTGGCATTCAATTTGGCAACAGGATATCCCACTCAGTATAATGATAAAAGCAGGAACATGCCTGTGCCTCTCTGCGCACGGGAAAATAGGACCTAATCCCAACTGAGGCCATTTGAAAATCAGACTGACCTGGATTCATCAGCGTCAGTTTGTCAACGGTCAGGATAGCCCCGTGTAGACGAGGCAAACCTCGTCTCGTCGGCTAATCACCGACCTTAAGCAGATTGGTTCAAAATATTCATCTAAATGTGGAGCTAGAAGGAAGGAAGATAAATCCTTTGCCCAAAGCTGTTCTGAAGACCATTGTTGTTCCCTACTCCATCTGATTGCCCACCCCACACTCACCCCCTTCCTCTTGATTACTCCCTCCCTCCTGAGTTCCACCCCCACAGCAGCAGTGCCAATACTAGCCATGCAACATCCTGAAATATAAGGTCGATTTTTGTCTGCGTTAATTTGCAGAGACTGGGATTAATCCCTGTACCAGTACATACTAGCAACTCAACACGAACAAATTCCTCGATCCCAGTGCCTGTTGATTTAAAGTACAGTGATGTTAATCATTGATCCTTAAGTAAACCTGCTGTGGTGATCACAAGTTAACCAGATGCAACACAACTGAGCAACCACTAGAGGGAGCACGGGAGAGCCATATAAATAGATCAGGACAGGAAGTGAGGACACACTTCACTAAGGGCAGAACTTGGAGCAACACATATACACAAGACACACTTCACAGCAGGCGGGCTGGTAAGCAGGACACACACACAGCAAGCAAAGCTGGTAGTTAGCACTGGAAGGTCGTTCTAGGTCGAGCTCTGGAAACTGAACGAACTCACAATAAAGCATCTTCTCCACACTTGAGACTACGAGCTTTATTAAGACACGAGTAGCAACACATGGTACCTAGGAGTGATTTCAGACGCTTATGACAGGACAACTCAGCTGCAGATACAGAAAACCAAAAAAAAAAAAAATGGCATGGAAATCTCAACCAAGAATGGCATGGAGATCTCCTGCTGGACATTCGACTTGGGAAGACATTGCTGATGAGAGGATGTGCCTTGGATTCCCACTTCACCTGGACACGACTGGAAAAGTAAGAAGTGTCTGGGAAAGGTTTAAACAAATGTTCGATTTTGCTATCATAGCATATGATGCAGCAGCAGCCTCAGACGAAATTAAAATAGCAATTCTCATCGAAGGAA
The DNA here is from genome assembly GCF_902713615.1 of Scyliorhinus canicula. Lineage (NCBI taxonomy): Eukaryota > Metazoa > Chordata > Chondrichthyes > Carcharhiniformes > Scyliorhinidae > Scyliorhinus > Scyliorhinus canicula. The sequence continues at coordinate 156,676,219 of NC_052154.1, read as the reverse complement.
ATGAAGCTTGGAAAGTTTATAATGGATTTAAATACTCAAAAGGTGAAGACAGAAACAGCTTACAAACGGTACTAAACAAATTTGAAGAGTACTGTGAGAAATTTGAACAGCAAGACATACTCAGAGGCCAAACTGCACAGAGACTGAGTGATGCAAAACTTTAAAAATCACCAAAAGAGCAAGAAATCGCGAATGAAAAGTACAGATCAAAAAGAAGAAATAAAAAGAATTTCTCACAAAGCCAAAACGCTGAAACCCTGTCCAAATCGGGAAGAGAAGATCACTTACGAATTTTGCAGTCCTGGTGGGACAGTAAAATCGCTGAAATCCGCGAAAAACGGCAAAAAATGGCGTTGGAGCACATTTTGCAGTCTCCGGTAAGCAAAGAACTACAAATCGCGTCTGCGCATGCGCCGGAACCGGAAGCCGCGCATGCGCAGTTTGAAAAAGATCGCAGCGCCGATTGTTATGCGCATGCGCAAGCCGCGCATGCGCAGTCAAAAAAAGTAGTCGTCGCGGATCGTCATGCACATGCGCAAGTCATGCCAACGCGTGACGTCATGACGTCTGAGCATCCCGACCACGCCCACTTAAAAGGGAAATGCCCGAAAATTGGAAATAAGACACTTAAAGTGGTAAACACAAATTTTCTTGCCTCAGAACACAGAAAAACACCTGAACTTACACCAACAGTTAAAAACAACTTGCACAACACCCTGAAAAAAGCAGTCTGCACCACCCAAAGTGAAGAGAACAAAAGAATTCCGAAACAACAAAAGATGATTTGTTTTTCGAAGAATACTACTCAGACACAGCTGAGTCAGTCGGATATGCTTCTCACAGCATCAGCGACACGGTTGCAAAGTTCAACACGAATCAACTCGTGGTAGAAGAATCCAACCAGGATGGTTTGTTTTTCGAAGAATACTACTCAGAGACAGCTGAGTCAGTCGGATATGCTTCTCACAGCATCAGCGACACGGTCGCAAACTTCAACACGAATCAACTCGTGGTAGAAGAAGCCAACGAAGATGAAATGGGTATCAAAGAATACTACTTAGACATGGAGGAGTTATTTGGACATGCTGATCACAGCATCAGCGACACCGTTGCAAAGCTCAACACGACTCTACTCATGGTAGATGAATCCAACACCATGAGGCCATGGCAGCTCGTCGATACATTGGATGACAGCAATACCCAAGACGAAGACGACGCCACACAGAGAGCACAGGAAGACTCCACAGAGCGAGCGATGACAGGCTCCACAGTGCGAGTAATGAAAGACTCCAAAAGGGATGCAAGCAAACACTCCCTGGCGAACACCATGCATGAACAAGACCATGCAGGTAAACCCGCAGTATATGAGCAACCGCAAGCAGACAGTCTACCAAGCTCACAGGAACAAGAAGAAGACAACGTACATCTCACCACTGACACCATGCATGCACAAGACCATGAAGGTCAACCCGCAGTATCTGAGCAACCACAAGCAGACTATGAAAGTCTAACAAGCTCACATGAACAAGAAGAAGACAATGCACCTCTACCCACTGCATGCGAAGACAGTGACAAGATGATCACACTCGACGTACAGGATCACAGCGAGACTGACAGTTCTCAGCTTGTCTGTACCGACGCACAGAGCGAGAACAGTAACAAGGTGATCGCACTCGACGTACAGGATCACAGCGAGACTGACAGTTCTCAGCTTGTCTGTACAGAAGCACAGAGTCGGGCCACCCAACAGTCCAGAGAGACAATGCCGAAAGAAAACATGCAGATTTTGACTCCAGAAGAGGAGCACCTGGAGTCCAGAGAGACAACACCGAAAGAAGCCATGCAGATTCTGACTCCAGAAGAGGAGCACCTGGAGTCCAGAGACACCAAACAAGAAGAAACCACGCAGATTTTGACTCCAGAAGAGGAGCACCTGGAGTCCAGTGAGATAACATCAACAGAAATCATGAAGATTTTAACTCCAGAAGAGGAGCGCCGAGAGTCCACAGACACCACGTCAATTGTAATCATGGAGGTTTTGACTCCAGAAGAGGAGCGCCAAGAATCCAGAGACACCGCGTCAAATGAAATCGAGAAGAATTTGACTCCGGAAGAGGAGCACCAAGAAAGCAAAGATGAACAACAAAGTCTGGAACAACGACAGTGCCAACACCAAAGACGGAAACGACAAAAACAGCGACAAGTACGGCAACAAAAACAACAAAAACAAGAACGACAGAAACAGCAGCAATGAAACAACGACTTGTACACAATGGCACTACTTGGCACATGACGGACAATGCCACAGCGCATGGCAAAACGATGACAAGACTACAAACATGTCATGGGATGACGACGAATCGCATAAACACACGTCTGCTCCAGAACGAGCAAGCACACCAGCATCAAAGGCGGATGAGACAATAAATCAACACCACAAGCACAGAAAAAAGTCCATGCCAGTCAACATCAGTGATGTGACCATGCAAACACCTCGGGATGATGCATTGGGAACTTAAAATAACAAGGAACACCAACAACATTCACAGCGGACTTGCAATATCAATATCACCACGTCATCAACAACAAAAAAAAAAGAAAAAAAGCTCTGAACAAATTCATCAAGTTTGGACTCATAAATGTTTTTATTAAGATTGGACATATAACTACATTGGCTTTGTAAAATATGCAATAGCACCATCACCTGTATAGATACGCATATCATAAGTAACTGTTTTCTATAATTTTTCTTTAATGATGTACAGAAACTATGTAAAGAGAAAAAGGGGGATGTGGTGATCGTAGATTTACTAGATACAAAACAACTGAGCAAACACCAGAGGGAGAGCTACAAATACACCGGGACAGGATGTACAATTTTCTTTAACGATGTACAGAAAATATGTTAAGAGAAAAAGGGGGATGTGGTGATCACAAGTTAACCAGATGCAACACAACTGAGCAACCACTAGAGGGAGCACGGGAGAGCCATATAAATAGATCAGGACAGGAAGTGAGGACACACTTCACTAAGGGCAGAACGTGGAGCAACACATATACACAAGACACACTTCACAGCAGGCGGGCTGGTAAGCAGGACACACACACAGCAAGCAAAGCTGGTAGTTAGCACTGGAAGGTCGTTCTAGGTCGAGCTCTGGAAACTGAACGAACTCACAATAAAGCATCTTCTCCACACTTGAGACTACGAGCTTTATTAAGACACGAGTAGCAACACACCTGCCCATGCACATTGTTGACACAATCAATCCAAGCCAGTTGTCTCTGCACACATACACATGCCATATCGCAGTGTTATACAGATCTTTTTCCGGAGACCCACTTTTGCCAACTGGTCGATCTTCAGGACCCATGTCATGTTCATTCACCCTTGATGTGACAGGTGAGCCTGCTTGGCCCTCACAATCTCACTCCAATCAGATTTTGTGTCTTGTAGCCAATCTACCCAATTTCATTTCATTTCCTGCCTGCGCCCCTCCATTGAATTTCAGGCTTCTTGCCACCTCCCTCGTCCATTATCTGTTGCTGCCATTGTGCCAACTCATCTTGAACCTCCATCCACCTGTCCCCGCCTCAGGCCTCCCTATTTGAACCACTCCCCAACATCACGACAGTCCAGACCAACACTGTGGTCAATGCTCCCCACATCTGCAACTTATTTTGTATTTACTTAGAGAAAACAGATATTCTGGCTCCTGTACCAAAGAGCCACCACTGTTTTATGTATGAATTTGGCGGGCAGCATGGTGGCGCAGTGGTTAGCATTGCTGCCTCACAGTGCTGAGGCCCCAGGTTCAATCCCGGCTCTGGATCACTGTCTGTGTTTGTGTGGGTTTCGCCCCCACAACCCAAAGATGTGCAGGGTAAGTAGATTGGCCACACTAAATTGCCCCTTAATTGGAAAAAATGAATTAGGTATTCTAAATGTATTTTTAAAAATGTATGAATTTGGAAGCTCACAGAATAATTTGCCTGCTGTATCATTTTCTTTCTGTTTTTTATTGTTTTGTTTCTCAAGTATGGTTGTAGGTCATTTTTTGACTATTAATGGTAACAAATCTGCATATTTTGTACGCTCTGTTTGGCATTTTGCACATAATCTGATTGTGTGCATTGTGGTAGGATTCCATTACACATTCTGGGCCTAAATCCCAACCCAAGCCTAATTTAACGTTTTTGGTCTTGTATTTATTCTGCTCTTGCGTTTAATTGTGATTTTCGATTGTAAACATAATGACATGAAACTTGTTTTTAGACTTGGCCAGACAGGGAGGTACAGCTAACAGAAAGTATTAGGAACCTGTTATGCAATCGATTCCCTGACTAGGCACAGCTAGGCAGCGATAAAATAATGTGACTGTTCATCGTCCATCCGACGACACTCTCACATTTCCACGAAATGATTTATCTGTGATCACGGATGTCCTGATTTGCTCTACAACTTCATGTATTACTTTCATTCTTAATTCTGTTGGGTTTTAGACAGCCTGTAACACTAGAGCACATCTTCCCCATGTTCCTAGTGGAGAAACATTCATATAAAACTGCAGCTAGTTGTCGAAAGTTCAGTGACTTGAACAGATTTCTGTCCCATTTCCCCTAAATGCAACCACTGCTTAACATTACAGATAGCTTAAAAATTATAATGTACTTTATATGGGAATGATTATAAATGGGAGGGCGACAAGGTGATGGCGTGGTTAGCACTGCTGCCTACGGCACTGAGGACCGGGCTCAATCCTGGCCCTGGGTCACTGTCTGTGCGGAGTTTGCACATTCTCCCTGTGTCTGCGTCGGTTTCACCCCCACAACCCAAAGATGTGTAGGGTAGGTGGATTGGCCACGCTAAATTGCCCCTTCTTAATTGGAAAAAATGAATTGGGTATGTTAAATTTTATAAAGGAAACGTCAGCTGGAGGGGTGTAATTTAGGGCATGATCTACTGGTCACATCATGCCAGAATCGGAGCAGGGTGCTGCCAGTAAATGCCAGGTAAGGCCTCCCCCAGGATCCCTGACAGCCGCAATGCCTCATAACATCTAACCAGATCTTGGGAGATATCGTGATCTGGGTCCCGTACATGGTTAAGCAGGTTTAAGAACCCACTTAACTGTGCTGCTGCCGGATCTAACCAGCTCTGGCATCTCTCAGCCTCCCCAATGAGACCCCAGCCAGACGTCCATTAGTACTGGTTCACACAGACGTGGACCAGGTCAAAGGACACCTGGGGGGCCTCCCAGGTCATTGGAGACGCGTGTGGTCAGGGGGCAGGGCTGGGAAGCACCCTAGCTCTCTCCCTGGCATCCAAGCAGCTTGGCACTGCCAGGCTGGCACCTTGGCACTGGTACCCTGGCATTGCCACGGTGCCTGGATGGCACTGCCAGGCTTGCACCTTGGCACTGATACCCTGGCATTGCCACGGTGCCTGGATGGCACTGCCAGGCTGGCAGGAGCAATTAGAAATGTTTCCATTAAATTGCGCCCATAGTTTGTGTTTATATTATTTATATTATTTGTTTATATTATTATCTGTTGTTGTAATCCCGCAGCACTGTCTTGGGGGAAACTTACACAGCGCTTTCAGGGGAAATGTGCAGCTTCAGCATTTTGTTTTAAAATAGTATGAAAGCCGGAATCACTTTATTATCTGCAGGGTATATGCCATCAGAAATGAAGCACAGAGGGTAAGGTATCCCACAACTCAGATCAGGGGCGGGATTCTCCCCTACCCGGCAGGGCAGGGGGGTCCTGGCGTAGCGGAGTGGTGCCAACCACTCCGGCGTCGGGCCTCCCCAAAGGTGCGGAATTCTCCGCACCTTTAGGGGCCAAGCCCTCACATTGAGGGGCTAGGCCCGTGCCGGAGCGGTTGGCACCACACCGACTGGCGCCCAAACCGGCTCCTCTGGCACCTGCCACCCGGCACCGGGGCTGGCCGAAAGGCCTTCGCCAGTTCACGCATGCGCCAGTGCGTCAGCTGCCGCTGACGTCACCACCGGCGCATGCGCGCTGGGGGATTCTCTTCCGCCTCCGCCATGGTGGAGGCCGTGGCGGCGGCGGAAGGAAAAGAGTGCCCCCACAGCACTGGCCCGCCCGCCGATCGGTGGGACCCGATCGCGGGCCTGGCCACCGTGGGGGCACCCCCCGGGGTCCGATCGTCCTGCGCCCCCCCAGGACCCCGGGGGCCTGCTCGCGCCGCCGATCCCGCCGCCACCAGAGGTGGTTCAAACCACGGCGGCGGGAGAGGCCCCCCAGCGGCGGGACTTCGGCCCATCGTGGGCCGGAGAATCGCCGCAGGGGGCTCGCCGATCGGTGGGTGGTGTTTCCCGTCCCCTCCGATTCCCGGGTGGCGGGGAATTTCTGCCACGGCGGGGGCGGGATTTTCTTCGGCCCCGGGCGATTCTCCGACCCTGAGGGGGGTCGGAGAATTTCGCCCCAGGATCCTAAATCCATCCGTTGTATAGCTATTTCAGTCCATGGCGGGAACACCACGACATTTAGCTCCATGACCCTACCCACCCCCGCCCATGACCCACCCACGGGTTACAACCTGCACTTTGAAAATCCCTGCCAATAGCAATGGGGAAACACCATTGGAAAAGGCTGTAAAATAGTTAAGGTGTTGGTTGTAAACCACGTTAGCTGACACACGACAATTTACAAGGCTGCCCTAACAATTTGTTGAGATTAAATATCGATGATACTGGAATTAGGCTACCGATCCTTCACCAATTAGAGTAGAGTGCACTTTAAAGAAACATGCCAGACTTTATACTCGGGGCAATGAACTACAAACAGCTGAATAACATTATCTGATCAGTAGTTATGGAGACTATGTGCCCATCAAAACCATTTAAAATCACTTGGGTGTGAAAGGAAACCTCAGCAGGAGGTGTAGAAACTATGAACAATTTCAATGGAATGGTTAGGGAGAACCTGTTCCCAGTCGGTAACCACAGGGTGCAGATGTAAAGTCATTGGCAAAAAGCCAGAGGCAACAGGAATTATCAGAATTTATTGTCACATACACATAGCGAGTTTATTTTTAGATTTATGGGAGGAGGAGGAGGGACCTGACTGGGACTAAAGGCTTTTCTATGTCTCGTCTTAGGGACGGGGCTGGTGGCTGCCTTGGGTGAATCTTGGGCCCCAGGCCTACCAGAGGTGGTGACCTTTGTCTTTTATCTGTAGCAGTTGGTCATAGTCAATGGGGTTGGGGGCCGGGAGGAGGTTGGGAGCCAGATGGTTTATGGGTTGGGGGGGGGGGGGTTATGTTTTTTTTCCAATGTTTGTAAACGATATTTTGTTTGTATGGAATGCTTATTTTGTGTTTTATAAAATGAAAACTTTCATTAAAATATTTTTTTTAAAAGGAATGATATTCCAGAGTTTATGAAAACATGATTGTCAATGGTAGAGAGATTATAATTGGAAATGCGCAACAAGCCTAAATGAGAGGAATGCAGCTATATCGGAAGGGTGTGGGGCAGGAGGAGATTACAAAGGCAACGGGATTCTCTGTAGCCCAATGTCGAAATCGAGAACGGCAATTGGCGGAGAATGGCTCCGATGCCGAAATCAGCGCGGTTTGTCGCCGGTTGGCAATTCTCCGCCCCCTCCAAATCAGCGTCATCGGGATACGCACCACGCGCAGTGGCACATCGTTAGCGCATCATCAGCCGGCCCACCCAGGATGCTCCGCCTCCAATGGGCCGAGTTCCCGACGACGCGGGCCATGTGTGGTTCCAGCAGCCGGGAGCCTGGCGTGCCAGCCGCGGACAGTGTCCAGCGCCGCCACACTCGGCAGAGATCCGTGCCACTGGCCAGGCGGCTTCTGCTAGGGCTGGGGCAAGGAGTGGGGCGTAGCCAGGAGGTAGGTTGTGGAGTCGGGGTGGGCGAGTACGCATTCCCGCATGGCCAGCGCCATGTTTTCCTGCACAACCGGTGCTGGTGTAGGCATGTGCGGCTGCAGCTTGTCAGCCCTGTGCATGCGCAGCCTGGGACCAGTGATTCTCTGTCCATTTCCTGCGCATTCCCCGGGTGTTCCATGCGACATCGGTGCTAGCCCCTCACCGGTACCGGAATCGATGAAGCTTTCGTGCCGATTTTCCCGTCGTGGAACACCACAGATTCTCCATTGGCACCGCCACTTACCTTCAGAAATGGAGAATCCAGCCCAAGGTCATGGACGATTTGAGAATTTCAAAGTCAAGATGTTGCTTGTCTAGTAATCAATGTGGATCAGCGAGCAACGGGCCGATAAGGGAACAGACTTTCTGTGGGTTAAAACAGTCGAGTTTTGGATGATCACAAGTTTTTGGAGAATAGAATGTGGGAGACCAGCCAGGAGTGGGTTGAAATAATCGTGCCTCGAGGTATCAAGGGCAGGAATGAGGGTTTCAGCAGCAAGTGAGCTGAGACAGGGGTGAAGTTGGGCAGAGGTGGGAATAGGCAGCCTTAGTGGTGGGGTCGGAAGCTCATGATCAAATGCAACACCGAGGTGCGAACAGACTGGGGTCAATCTCAGACTGTTGCCTGGGCTTTACCTGGGCTTCAGGATGACGTCATGGTGGAGGTGCAAAGGCTTCGGTGAAACTGGATGAATCCTGGTTGTTTGATGATTCTGCCATGGCTTTGACCTTTCCAAGCTCCCTGGATAGTTATATTATCCTGCAATTCATCATTAATCCTGAACTTTGTTCCCTAGTGATTAGATCCCTGATTTTGTGTTATTTCCTTTTATATTAAGGGTGTCTGATATGTGAGCACAGAGGAGTTTGTCGCCTGTTATCTTGTTATACTCTGAATAAATAAGGGCTGTGTGGCATTTACCAGAATTTCTTTTTAAAATACTGTAATCCTTGCTTTGCATTGAGGGAATATGTTTTGGGTATCCTTCACTTTTGTTCTAGATAAGATGAGCAGTGCCTCAGCAGGGTGGCGGGTGGTTTAGTATAGATTTGGTTAGTATGGCTGTGTAAGTCCTCATTGTGGATGAGTAAAATCACCTTTAGATCTATTGGTGATGTGTTTTTCTTTAGTACTTTGGTTATTTCATGATGTGGAGATGCCGGCGTTGGACTGGGGTGAGCACAGTAAGAAGTCTTACAACACCAGGTTAAAGTCCAACAGGTTTGTTTCAAACACGAGCTTTCGGAGCACAGCTCCTTCCTCAGGTGAATGGAGAGGTAGGTTCCAGAAACATATATATAGACAAAGTCAGAGATGCTGGACAATGCTTGGAATGCGAGCATTTGCGGGTAATCAAATCATTACAGATCCAGAGAGAGGGGTCACCCTAGGTTAAAGGGGTGTGAATTGTCTCAAGCCAGGACAGTTGGTAGGATTTTGCAAGCCCAGGCCAGATGGTAGGGGATGAATGTAATGCGACATGAATCCAAGATCCCGGTTGAGGCCGCACTCATGCATGTGGAACTTAGCTATAAGTTTTTGCTCGGCAATTCTGCGTTGTCGCGTGTCCTGAAGACTGCCTTGGAGAACGCTTACCCGGAGATCAGAGGCTGAATGCCCTTGACTGCTGAAGTGTTCCCCGACTGAGAAAAAGTACAGACAGATCAAGTATCCTGGAAAAGATTGGGTTATTTTTTCTTTCTCTAGTTAGTGCCTCGGGTGTTGTTGGAGTGGGGGGGGGGGGGGGGGGGGGGGGATATGTACTGGTTCACACCTGTCGATTAATCCTTGGATATCTAGACTTTCTTGGGATGGTTTTCTATATGTACTTGGCTGTGTAGTGTCAGTGGTCACTTGAATACTTGACTCATTGAATATACGATGGGCATATTATCCTCTTGTTAGGGTTTCTTTGATGGGGAATTGGGTGGAATCTTGTCGTTGGCAGGGCACAAGTGGCACCTCTGGGGTGTCTTGAGATAGGGATAGTTTGCTGGTTCAATGTCTAGGACTAATTTAGCTCTTGCGTAGGTCAGGGGAATAGTGACTGTGATTTCTGAGTCGGGCAGGAAAGTGGGTCCCCTTCCCCGAGATGTCCTCGTTTGGGGGTTATGGACTAGGTAGAACATACAGTGCAGAAGGAGGCCATTAGGCCCATCGAGTCTGCACTGACCCACTTAAGCCCTCACTTCCACCCTATCCCCGTAACCCAATAACCCCTCCTAACCTTTTTAGTCACTAAGGGCAATTTATCATGGCCAATCCACATAACCTGCATGTCTTTAGACTGTGGGAGGAAACTGGAGCACCCAGAGGAAACCCACGCACACACGGGGATAACGTGCAGACTCGGCACAGACAGTGGCCGAGCAGGGAATCGAACCTGGGACCCTGGCGCTGTGAAACCACAGTGCTATCCACTTGTGCTACCCGTGCTGCCCATATTCTCCTTCTTGTGATTTGGTTCCCTTGGGGAGGTATTATCCTGTTGGCTGCGGGGCTTGAGTGTGAGTCTGAGTGCTTTGGTTCAGCTCTGTTAGTCTTTCTTCAGTTGGAGATCCCGTCTCGTCCAAGTGGTCTTATATGAGAACTTCCAGACTGTCCTGCTTCTTGAGGCTTGGGCTCCCTCAGGGATTCAGTATCCTGTTTTTTATGAGGTTATGCTGTTCTGTCCCTGTTATCCTTTCTGCAAAAGTGAAGGATGCTCGACCATGTCTGACGTCGATTGGCTAATCCTGGTGTTCCTCTCTCTCTGGGTTTCCCTTTCTTTATCCAGGTAGGTGCGGTGCTGATGCAGACTCTGATTTGTTATATTTAATTCTGGAGGTTTTCCTATATTTTGTCAGGAGGAGGAGAATTGTGTCATTCCCCGAGATATCCCGTTAATGGGTGTCTTGACAATTCTTCTTTTTGTCCGTAGAGTTTCCGTGGTGGAAAGTATTCCAGTGATAGCGGGACCTGAACAGTGCTTTTAGCTTGGATGGAGAGGAGTGAGGCCTGTTGTGCAGCGATTCTTGGCACAGTGTAAGAATCCTTGGCTTACTGACTCCTGTATACAAGAGTGTGCACTGCCAGGCTATGTGTTGCACCAATTCCTGCCCTTCCTGTTTATTCCCTTACTTCCCCTTTCTTTTATTTTGCCGTTATTATTTTTGATCCATGGATGATTAATGGATGTGTATCTTTAAGTCAAACTGCAGAATTCAGATGTTTCAGGAGGGAACACTCTGCTCATCTCTGCCGGTTTCAACAGGAGCTTCAGACTTGTCGGCAACAGAGAGCTGGGTGGGACTCAGTTTGATTGATTGGCTGGAGGCCAATGAATTGGCCCAAATGGCCGTACTCTGCCCGCTAACAGATGTTGATTGGATCCTATCCCAGTGGAATGATTTTCTGAGCCCCCAGGAATTTCAGTTTGTCTTCTGAAAGCAGAGGGAGAATGTTTCTCACTCTCTCTCTCCTCCATGTTCTCTGCAGAAAGACTGTTTTCCTGGCACTGCATACAACCTGAATGAATGAATCAACAGGAAAACTATTGCAGGTTGCAAACAAAGACAAGAACCTTCTCCCTCTCTCTCCAGAAATGCCGTGAGTACTATATTTTTGAAACTACAGAGACCTGAATGAATCTACAATAAAAAACACATACTGAAAGAAAAGCCAAAGAGGAGTAAGGTGCTGGACACCACCATCTGAAACAAAGACTCTTCTTCACTTTTACTTATGATTTTTTACCCCTTTCTTCCCTTCTGTGTTTGTCTGTCTTTGGTGTGCATGTAGAGGGGGGGGGGGGGGCATGTTGAAGTGGGGAATTAGGAATTAGATAATAGTAAACCAGTTGTATTTGCTGCATATTCCATTATAGTTCTTGTTATAAATAAACGGGAATTGTGATTACATTTACAAACTAGAATCTGGCAGAGATTCTCTGCCACCCGGGAAATGGCAATGGCGGGAATCTCGCCACTCCGATCGGCGAGGCCCCTGCGGTGATTCTCCGGCCCGGATGGGCCGAAGTCCCGCCGCTGGGAGGCCTCTCCCGCCGCCGAGGTTTGAACCACCTCTGTAACAGCGGCAGCGGCGCGAGCGGGCCCCGGGGTCCTGGGGGGGGGGGGGGCGATCGAACCCCGGGGGGTGCCTCCACGGTGGCCTGGCCCGCGATCGGGGCCCCCTGCTCAGACTCCGGGCCAGTGCCCTGGGTGCACTCTTTCTCCTTCCGCGGCTGCCACGGCCTCCGCCATGGCGGAAGCGGAAGAGAAACCCACATCGCGCATGCGCCGCTGGTGACGTCAGCGGCAGCTGGCCGCTGACGTCACTGCCGGCGCATGCGCCGACCGACGAAAGCCTTTCGGCCAGTGCCGCTGCCGGAGGTGCCGGTTTTTTGCGCCAGTCTTCTGGTGCCAACCGCTCCGGCGCGGGGCTGGCCCCCAAAGGTGGGGAGAATTCCCCACCTTTGGGGAAGCCCGACCCCTGAGTGGTTGGCGCCATTACCCTACGCCGGGACCCTCCATCACGCCGGGTAGGGGAGAATCCAGCCCCTGGTCTCTGTAATTATTGGGCAGCCAAAGACTTTGGATTCTCCGCCCGGCCGCCCCGCATTTCTCTTTCAGCACTCGGTGGGATGCTCCGTTACGCCAGCTGGTCAATGGGGTTCCCCATTGTGGGGCAGCCGCACACCGTCGGGAAACCCCCCCCGGGCTGCCGGTAAAACGGAGCATCCCGACGGCAGAGAATCCAGCCCCAGGTATTTCTTTCTAAGAATTCTTGGTTAATTCACTTGTGTTGTGGCTCCGGGTAAAGTGGGGCTGGAATTGACTGCGCACTAGCCCAGGGTGCCGTCACACCATGGTGCCGCATGCTTATGGTTTTGTCCTGTTATCCTGTCATTCTGAGATTCCCGCTCTTCCGTGTACCCTTTAATTATCCATATGAAAGGAGACACCGACTAGAATGATTGCAATGATTGATAATCTGAGCCATTTGTATGAATAGTTGCTGGTCATTTCTGTATGTATATGTGGAATAATAATCACTCTGTACTGTACTAGGTGTTGGGCTTTTAGACCATAGGACCATAAGAAAGATATGGGAGCAGAATTGGAGCATTCGGCCCATTGGATCAGCTCCACCACTCAAGCATGACTGATATGTTTCTCATCCTCATTCTCCTGCCTTCTCCCGTAACCCTTGATCCCCTTATTAATCAAGAACCTATCTATCTCTGACTTAATGACACTCCGTGACTTGACCTCCACAGATTTGTTGCGCTTTGTGGTAAAATGTAATATTGAAAACCTTTAATAAAAATATTCTTTAAAAAAAAATAAAGTGTTGGTGCCGAGTTCCAAACCTCGCCATCAGGACAAACAAACATACGAGTGATTCACTGACTCAGTATCACTGCTTGATACTCTTTTACAGGTACCCCCCCTACCCTGAAGGAGAAACTGCCACTCCCTCGCAACACCTGCGCAAAAGATATGAAGCGTTTTCTCGTCTGCAAATTTATTGCCTGTTTATCTTGTACAGTGCATTCTGTCTTTTAACGAATACCTTTCTTATGAGGGCTATCAGCCTCAGAATGGCTCCTGTCACTGTACTAACTCTACCTGTCTGAATCCCTCGAAAGCTAATAAAACTGTTTCTCATTATTCAAAGATGAGCAGTTTTGGTGGTTTAGCCATGCTAAATTGCCCCCATGGTGTCCAAAAGGTTAAGTGGGTTAATTGGTTACGGTGATAGGGTGGAGGTGTGGGCTGAAGTAAGGTGTTCTTTCCAAGGGCCGGTGCAGACTCGATGGGCCGAATGACCTCTTTCTGCACTGTAAATTCGATAATGCGGATTCTATGACAACCCGGCACAGCATCAGAGGGCAAGTAGAAGCCAAATACCACTGTCGATTCAGGATAGGCATAGTTCAGATGGGCCGTGTCAATTTCCCCCTCCCGTGGTGTTTGGCAGATCTTTAATGTGTGTTGAACTGTGTTATATGTGTGTGAGTGACTACGTTAGACTGGCCGACTGTATTCTTAAAAGAAGAGGCTATATTTCAGAGCATCATACCTGTGAGGTTTCGGTACTTCCATAGAATGCACAGCACAGGGCCAGACCATTCAGATCCAATGATCCGGCAGGTCTTGATGTTCTCCATGGGCTTCCTCACACCCCTCTTCCTACCAGCATGTTCTCCTATTCCTTTCTCCCGCGTATGTTCCACTTAAATACATCAATATATTCACCTCAATCGCTCCCTGTTAGAGAGTTCCATGTTCTCACCTCTATTTGGGTCAGGAAGATTCTCCTGAATTCTCTACCAGATACTTTAGTGACTACTGTTCTGGCCCTGGACTTCCTTACAAATGGAAACAACTTTTTCTCTACTTCAACCCTATCAAGAATGCCATGGAAGGAATCTTGACTAGCCGGTTTACCTCTGCATTCTGGCCCCGAGTGCCTCCAACGTGGTTACTGACAGAGCGGAGCCTAGAGCGTGCGAAAAAGAACAACTGTGAAGTAAAGTTCAAATTCTGAATGAATGAGGAAGTTCCAAGATGTGTGGTAGATTAAATGTTTTTTGTGCCTCTTGACCTTGAAGACATTCTGCGAGGAAGGGTGGGGGGGTCAGTTGTGCTAACCCCCACGAGGACCATGGGGGATTGGCTCATGGGAAGCCTACCCAGCTGGGACTCCTTAATTCAGCCCTTAAAATGCCGGCCCGAACCTGGACCAGCAAATCTGATAGCCTTGGAGTTATAAATAAACAAAGTTAACCTTCAAGGTCATGTTTCCTGGATTATTACATCAGCATTTTATTTATTTTTCTTTCAGATCTTCTTTCCTTCAGCATCTGCCTTGAGTCCTTCCCCTTGTGTTTCTCTTGTCCCTGTGGCCAAGTGGGCCGATGGCAGTGATCAAAAGGCAAGATACCATGGCAGCGGCAAAAGGAGAACACCGTCCCCTCCCAACACCCACCCAGCAGGCTCTGGCTGAGAAATATGGAACAAGATGGCGTCCCGGGGAGCCGAATGAACCGGACCTGGGGGGGGGGGGGGGGGGGGCAGGGGGGGGGGGGGGGGGGAGATGAAATTACAGTACGACCATTTAAAAATCAGGATAGTTGTTCACCTTGTTCCATACCTTGGGGTGTGTTACAAGTCGTCATTGCTGTTGCATTCTATCACCATAACATCTGTGGTGTCCTGAGGCTGTGCAGTATCCAGGGCATGGTCGTCCCCAGTGTTTTCAGTCTCCAGGCGTTTTCTCAAAACCTCGTAAAGGGCAGGGATTCCTCCTGAACCCTTTGCAACGCCAATGCGGCCGGGGGGTGGGGAGATTGCCGGCAGTCCTCATTCCCACTCTGAGGCTCTGTCAATGCCCAACAGAGCCTTGGCTGGGACGATTGCACAACATACTGGGCTCTCTATGCTTCAAAACTTATAGTGTTACGTTTTTTTCAATTTATCCATGTTATGAGCATTGCTTTCATTATTTGTCCACCCCTAAATGCCCCTAAAGAAGATGATAATGGATATTTTTTTAATGGTTCCAGTGCGTGTGGTTTAAATACACCTACAATGCTGTTGGGGAAGGAGGGAGTATTGATCCAGGAACAAGTGAAGGGGCAGCAAATATTTCCAAGTCAGGATGGTGTGTGATTTGGAGGGGAATGTGTAGTTGATGGAGTTCCCATGCATTTTGCGCCCTTTTTCTTCAAGGTGGTAGATGTTCCAGGTTTGGAAGATGCTATGGAAGGAGGCTTGGTCAGTTGCTGAAGTGTGTCTTCTCGAGGGTACACACTGCTGCTACTGTGCACTGATGATGGTCGGCATGCCACAGTCCCACCCTGAACCCTACTGCAGCCTTTCCCATTAGACACACTGTCAATCAGGCTGCAACACTGGCAAAAGAAAATCTGCCTCCCACCCTGACAGCACATCAAAATAAAATGTCCTTTCGGAAAGCAAATCTGCCATCCTTACCTGGTCTGTCCCACATTTGACTCCAGACCCATAGCAATGTGATTGACTCTTAAATGCCCTCTGAAATGGTCCAGCAAGCCATTCAGTTCAAGGGCAAATAAGGCTAGTCCAGCTACCAGCACCCATGGAAGAATAAAAATAGTATCAGGGCCAATGATTCAGTGATTCAGTAAAGCATACCTGCAGGATTTGGCAAGTTCTGTGAGTTTGGCTGGGACCCAGATATTTGAGATAAGTTTGAAATAAATACTTTGACACAGGTAATTTATATAGCGGGCGGGATTCTCCGGTCACCTACACCAAAATCGTGTTTGGCGATCAGCCGGAGAATCTCCGCTGGCGCCAATATCGGGGGCGGTGCCGCTTTTGTGATGCTCCGCTCCCTCCAAAACAGCGTACTCACAGAGTACACCGCACGGCATTGGGAAGTCCTCAGTTACCTGATACTCTCCCCCCAATGCTCCGCCCCCGATGTGCGTCTTCCCTTATGGCGTCGGTCACGTATGGTATTTGTGTTTGGGAACTCGGCATGGCAGCTGCGGGCTGAGTCCAGTATCACCAAAGTCGGAGCCGGGGAGAGGGGGGTGGGGGGCTTTGCCATGGGCCGGGGGCACTGGTGGGGGGTGGTCCAGGGCTGGTGAGCCTGGCTAAAGTCATCACTGTTTGACAGGCCAGGTCGGTGCGCAACCGGTGCCATGTTGCACAGCGCGGCCGCTGCAGTCCGCCACCGTGCACATGTGCGGCCACGGACCTGGCAACTCTCCGGCCGTATCCGCAGCTGGCCCCCCCCCCACCAGATGGAGGTTCGGTTGCCGTTTTGTGCCACATTTTCGGTCGTAACACGCCACTGTTCCCACGCCGGCATCAGCACTTAGTCTGAGAATCGGAGAACCCAGACAAACAACTTTGCATCTGTCTTTACCAAGGAAGACAATGCTGCCAAATTCATCGTGAAAGAGAAGGTTGTTGAGACATTGGATAGGTTAGAAATTGATAAATGGGAAATCTTAAAACTGTTAGCTGAATTTAAAATTGGTAAGTTACCTGGACCAGATAAAGTGAATCCATGGTACTGAAGGAGGTGAGGCTGGGAATTACAGAGGAACTGGTGATAACCGTCCAATTCTCCAGGAAAGCTGGTTCGTGGAACAGGGCAAAGGCAGCAGCCCTGTTCCACGAACACGACCAGTTCAGGTCCCGTAGCGGCTGAGGTTATTCATGAAGGCCCCGCCTTTTCAACCTTCCACAGAGATGTGGTGATCATATGGTTAAATCACCACGAGTCAGCTCTCCCCCTAAAAGGGGGAAGCAGTCTATGGTCATCTGGGACTATGCCAACTTTACGAGTGGTGAATGGTTGTTTCTTTCAGATTGTAGGTAAGTATAGAGCGGGGTTTCCCAGCCATTGGTATTAGGACCGCCGTTTTTCATGTCAATGACCTAGACTTGGGTGTACAGGGCACAATTTAAAAATTTGCAATTGACTCAAAACTTGGAATTATTGTGAACTGTGAGAAGGATAGTGATAGACTTCAAGAGAACATAAGCTGGTGGAATGAGTGGACATATGGCAGGTGAAACTGAATGCAGAGAATTGCAAAGTGACACATTTTGGAAGAAAAAGGCGACACATAGGATACAAAAATATGACGGTTATAATATGACAGAAAACTTTGGTCTGGCTTCATCCGGAACATTGTATACAATTCCAGGAATCACACTTTAGAAAGGATGTGGAGAGGGCGCAGAAGACTTTCACGAGAATGGTCCCATTGAAGAGGGATTCCAGTTAGGAGGCGAGTCTGGCAAAGCTGGGGTTGTCCTCTTTAGACACGAGAAGGAGAGGAGATTTGATGCAGTGAGTGGGTAGGCTCTGGAATGCACTGCCTAACAGTGTGATGGTGTCAAATTCAATCATTGTTTCCAAAAAGAGAACTGGGCAAGTATCTGAAAAGAATAAAAATTGCAGGGCTACATGGAAAAGGCAAGGTGGGGGTGGGGGGACAATATGAGAGCCAGCATGAATGGGCCGAATAGCCCTCTGCTGTGTAGTTTCCATGCTGTGGTACTGGTTCTTTCACCCCTCTGCACTTTCCAACTTGGAGGGGGTGAGCTTGGTGGCTTAGGGGAAGCACTCCTGCTGTTCTTGGCCCTCAAGCCTTGCTGCAAAAAAACCGTACCTTTTCCAGTCTTTACTCTGGGATAAACCTGGGAGCTAGGTTAAATATGAGGCACACAGACCTATTAGGCTACTTAAATGGCCACCCTGCTCCCTGGGGGCAGTCTCGTTCTTAACCCCTTTTCTGTTAAAACTGGGAGTGAACGTGTTGGAGTTGGGTTGAGATTTGAGCCAATGAATTCCGGATTCCCACCATCCTCCGGGTAAAATAATTTCTCCTCAGCTGCCCTCTAATCCCTTTCCCAATAACTTTAAATTTACATCCTAATGACTTACTTCTCTGCTAATGGAAATAGGCCCTTCTGATCCACCCTTTAGTTCCTCATAATTTTACACACATCAAAAATCTCCCCTCAGCACCCTGTGTTCCAAAGGGAACAACATCAGCCCATCTAATCTTTCCTCAAAATTCCCCATTTCTGACAACATTCTTGTAAGTTTCCTCTGTATCCTCCCTGGTGTGATTACATTCTTGCTGTCATGCAAGGACCAGAACTATCTCAATATTCCAGCTTCAGCCTCGCTCTTACAGTTTCTTACAGTTCTAACATAAACTCCTCTTATATTCTATATCTAGGCTAAAAGAGGAATGTATCCCATATGCCGTCTTAACCATCTTATCTTCCTGTCCTGTTACCGTCAAGGAACTATGAACATGCATTGCAAGGTCCCAATGTCCCTTTAAGCATCTCAGTACCCAAAAATATACTGTGTATTCTGGTGTAATGTTGGCCTTCCTCTACCAGGCACCTCTCCAGACTGAATTTCCGTTGCCACTTTTCTCTCTGTGGTGATTGCAGATCTGAGTAGATGCAATACAACTGAGCAAGCACTAGAGGGAGCACGGGAGAGCTATATATACACGGGGACAGGAAATGAGGACACACTTCACGGAAGGCAGAACTCGTAGCAGGACACAGACAGGCAGCATTTGAGGTAGCCGTAAGTCAAGCTCTGAAGAGAGAACAAATTCACAACAAAGCATCTTCTCCACCTTTGAGACTACGAGCTTTATTAAGACACAAGAAACAATACATGGTACTAGGTACCATGGCGCATGCGCAGTTACAATCACCCGTTTTGCGTTCTGCGCATGTGCAGTTAAAAGAAGTTCTTGTTGCTGATCGTTATGCGCATGCGCAAGCCACGCATGCGCAGTCTCAAAACATTTTGGTCGCGGATCGTTATGCGCATACACAAAACCGCACAGTGAAGGAAGGCCGATTTGCGCATGCGCAATTGATTCCTACGCATGACGTCACGAGCGTCATGACGTCTGAGCATCCGGACCACGCCTACTTAAAAGGGAAATGCCCGAAAATTGAAAACAAGATACTTAAAGCGGTAAAACCAAACTTTCTTGCCTCAGAAGACAAAAAAACGCCTGAACTTAAACCAGCAGTTGAAAACAACTCACACAACACCCTGGAAAAAGCAGTCTGCACCACCCAAAGTGAAGAGAACAAAAAGAAATCCGAAACAAAAAAAAATTATTTGTTTTTCGAAGAATACTACTCAGACATGGCTGAGTTATTCGGATATGCTGATCACAGCATCAGCGACACGGTTGCAAAGCTCAACACGAATCTACTCGTGGTAGATGAATCCAACACCATGGTGCCATGGCAGATCGTCGATACATTGGATGACAGCAATACCCAAGACGAAGACGACGCCACACAGAGAGCACAGAAGGACTCCACAGAGAGAGCGATGACAGGCTCCACAGTGAGAGTGATGAAAGACTCCATAAGGGAAGCAAGCAAACACTCCCTGGCGAACACCATGCACGAACAAGACCATGAAGGTCAACCTGCCGTATCTGAGCAACCCAAGCAGACTATGAAAGTCTACCAAGCTCACATAAACAAGAAAAAGACAATGTACATCTACCCACTGCATGCGAAAACAGTGACAAGGTGATCACACTCGACGTACAGGATCACAGCGAGACTGACAGTTCTCAGCTTGTCTGTACAGAAGCACAGAGTCGGGCCACCCAAGAGTCCAGAGAGACAACGGCAATAGAAAACATGCAGATTTTGACTCCAGAGGAGGAGCACCAAGAGTCCAGTGAGACCACATCAACAGAAACAATGAAGATTTTGACTCCAGAAGAGGAGCACCAAGAGTCCAGTGAGACCACATCAACAGAAACAATGAAGTTTTTGACTCCAGAAGAGGAGCGCCAAGAGTCCAGAGAGACCGCGTCAAATGAAATTGTGAAGAATTTGACTCCAAAAGAGGAGCACCAAGAAAGCAAAGACGACGAATCAAATCAACCACAAATGACTGATGTCACCAGCATCAATGAACCATCAGATCATTCTCACCATTCTCGAGATGAAACGTTCAATGCAACAGATTCCACAAAGGACACTCGCACCAAGAACTGTGACAATGACTCAAATTATCCACACGGGACACTCATTGAGCATAACAAGAAAAACAAAAGCCACAAGAAGCACAGCAGAAACGAGAACAACAACAGCAAGAGCAAAAGCAACATGAAGCGCGATAAGAACAACAAAAATCGCAATACGTACTGCAGAAACAAGAACAACAGCACCAACAAAAACTACAAGCACAATGACAAAAACTACAAGAAGAACAACAAAACCAACAAGAAGCATAACAAAGATAGCGACAACAACAAAGACAGAAACGGCAAAAACAGCAACAAGAACAGCAAAGAAAACAACAAAGACAGGAACGACAGAAACAAAAGCAATGAAACAACGACTTGTACAAAATGGTACAACTCTGCACATGAAGGACAATGCCACAGCACACTGCAAAACAATGACAAGACTACAAACATGCCATGGGATGACAACAAATCGCACAAACTCACATCTGCTCCAGAACAAACAAGCACACCAGCTTTCAAGGCAGATGACATAATAAATCGATACCACAAGCACAGAAAAAAGTCTATGTCAGTCAACATCAGTGGTTCGACCATGCAAAAACCATGGGATGACGTATTGGTTACTTAAAATAACAAGGAACACCAACAACATTCACAACGGAGTTGCAATATCAATATCACCACGTCAACAACAACAAAAGAAAAAACTCTGAACAAATTCATCAAATTTGGACTCATAAATGTTTTTATTAAGATTGGACTCATAAATATAAATTGGCTTTGTAAAATATGCAATAGCACCATCACTTGTATAGACACACATATCATAAGTAACTGTTTGTACAATTTTCTTTAACGATGTACAGAAAATATGTAAAGAAAAAAGGGGGGAAGTGGTGATTGCAGATCTGAGTAGATGCAATACAACTGAGCAAGCACTAGAGGGAGCACGGGAGAGCTATATATACACAGGAACAGGAAGTGAGGACACACTTCACGGAAGACAGAACTCGTAGCAGGACACAGACACACAGGCAGGCAGCATTTGAGGTAGCCGTAAGTCAAGCTCTGAAGAGAGAACAAATTCACAATAAAGCATCTTCTCCACCTTTGAGACTACGAGCTTTATTAAGACATGAGGAACAACACACTCTCCACCTGACCAGCCCATTATATCTTCCTGCAGTCTACAGCTTTCTTCCTCACTATTACCCCCAATTTTTGGATCATCTGCAAACTTCTTATTCATGCCTTCTGCAATTAAATGTCACTAATTTATATATACCGCAAATCGCAAGGGACCTGGTACTGAGTCCCACAGAACCCCACTGGAAACAGCTTTCCAGGCACAAAAATACCCTTTGACCTTTACACTCTCCTAGCATTGAGCCAATTAGGCACTTGCCCTTTGATCACATAATTTTTAAATTTCTGACCAGTCTGCCATGCGGAGCTTTGTTAAAGGCCTTGCTAAAATTCAGTAGGCTACATAAAATGGATCACCTTCATTGACCCTCTTTGCCACCTCTTCAAACATTCAGTTAAGTTAGCCAGACATGACCATCCCTTAAAGAATTCACGCTGACTATCAAAGCATGCCTTAATTACAGCCTTTCATGAAATTATCAGAATGTTTACTTAGCGTCATATTAGAATGAAAGCCTCATCAGATTTTTATCTGGCGGTAAAGATAATCTCAAACATGCACATTGGGAGGTTTGGCCTCGGGTGATGTTTCGATAGCAGTTACTGGCAGAGAGAAGGTAGGGCGGAATGAAAAGGCTTCTTGTGAAATTAGACACAACAACACCATTGTTTATGCATTGGAGGAACACCTGATGCCATTCAGTACAGGGCACAGAGCAAAGAGCACTGCTCCTGTGAGAAATGAGCAAGCTTTGATTTGTTGACCATGGGGTCCTAACCAAAGGGATCTTACTTCTGTGTTCAAATGCCCACCGACAGCGAATGGCACTAAACTGTCCACTCTCGGGGCATGAGGGCTCATCCAGTGATCACATTAAGCAGAGAGTGGCCAATTTTTACCCTCCTCGCGTGGTATGAACAAGGTGGCAAGCTGGTTAGGGTGTTGGTTTGGCAATTGCCCCTGCGTTTCTGATATATTTCCACTCTCCACTCAATGTAATTTTATCTACAGGCAGAACCTTGCTCACGTTTACTATTCTGGGTTCAGTCATATCATTAGGAACCCAACACTATTTTTATTGAAGGTTATTGATGATGACGCTGGATAATGGGCACTGACACAGGGTGCTGGCATTGGGTGCTGATAATGGTGCGGGGCAATGGCATGGTTGTTGAAACTGGACACTGAGCTCTGGGCACTGGGTACTGAAACCGGACAATGACATTGGGCACTAGCACTGGGTGCATTGGGTGTGAGGGCATTCCGGCACAGACTGAAAATCCTTTCAGGGCGATTCTCCTTTTCTTTGGTCACTGTAACAATTTTCAATCGACATTTGTTCTTCTGGCACTTAAAATAAAAATGACAGGGAAATGAAAGTAATTTCTGTCTCTGCTGCAGTGGAAAATTAATTTACTCACTTCATTTGGTTTGCATTATGAATGTTATTGTTGGAGAGTGTGGATTCAGAGTGAAAGGGTGAGTGTCTCTGTGAAATGGTGAAAGAAAACTTGCACTTTAGTAGCTCCTTTCACAATACCTGGATGTCTCAAAGAGTTTTCCAGTCAATGTAGCACTTTTCAAAATTTGTCACTATTATTTTTATTGGTTTTCACATTTAAAAAAAAAATAATTTTTATTGAAATTTTTACAAAATATAAACATCTTAACTCTATTAACAAACAACCGCGGTAACACCCCAAGAACAATACCCCCCCCAACTTCAAGAGCAACTTCATACAAAAGGAAAAAGAAAAAAAACAAAAGAGCACCCAAACAACAAAAGGGAAAGAGATAGCACCCGCCACATCCCACAGACCCATGTACACAGTTCTCCCTCCACCCAATCCGAACCTCTCACCCACCCCCCGGGTTGCTGCTGCTGTCAGCCTATTTCCCTACCGTTCCGCCAGGAAGTCCAGGAAAGGCTGCCACCGCCTGAAAAACCCTTGTACTGATCCTCACAGGGCAAATTTCACCCTCTCCAATTTAATGAACCCCGCCATATCATTGATCCAGGCCTCCACGCTTGGGGGCATCGCATCCTTCCATTGGAGCAAGATCCTCCGCCGGGCTACTAGGGACGCAAAGGCCAGAACACCGGCCTCTATTGCCTCCTGCACTCCCGGCTCCACTGCAACCCCAAAAATTGCGAGTCCCCAGCCTGGCTCGACCCTGGATCCCACCACCCTCAACACCGTCCTTGCTACCCCCTTCCAAAACTCCCCCAACGTTGGGCACACCCAAAACATATGGGAGTTGTTCGCTGGGCTCCCCGAACACCTAGCACACCTGTCCTCGCCCCCGAAAAACCTACTCATCCTCGACCCAGTCATGTGGGCCCTATGCAGCACCTTGAACTGTATGAGGCTGAGCCTTGCACAGGAAGAGGAGGAATTCACTCTCTCCAGGGCATCCGCCCACGTCCCCTCCTCAATCTCCTCACCCAGTTCCTCCACCGAGGCCTCGTCTACCTCCTGCATTACCCGGTATATGTCCGAAATCCTCCCTCCTCCAACCCACACCCCCGAGAGCACCCTGGGTTTTCACATTTTATATTACATATTTTAGTTTGAATGTTGAGTTACGGGTGTCGTACACACGCGTAAGTCTTCCTCCCACTTTTCCCTTGTCGTCAAAGAACAAAGAAAAGTACAGCACAGGAACAGGCCCTTTGGCCCTCCAAGCCTGTGCCAACCATGCTACCCGTCTAAACTAAAATCTTCTACACTTCCTGGGACGGTATCCCTCTATTTCCATCCTATTGATGTATTTGTAAAGATGCCCCTTAAATGTCACTACCATCCCTGCTTCCACCACCTCCTCCGGCAACGAGTTCCAGGCACCCACTACCCTCTGTGTAAAAAACTTGCCTCGTACATCTCCTCTAAACCTTGCCCCTTGCACCTTAAACCTATGCCCACTAGTAATTGACCCCTCTATGCTGGGAAAAAGCCTTTGACTATCCACTCTGTCTATGCCCCTCATAATTTTGTAGACCTCTATCAGGTCGCCCCTCAACCTCCTTCGTTTATGTGAGAACAAACCGAGTTTATTCAACCGCTCCTCATAGCTAATGCCCTCCATACCAGGCAACATCCTGGTAAATCTCTTCTGCGCCCTCTCTAAAGCCTCCACATCCTTCTGGTAGTGTGGCAATCAGAATTGAACACTATACTCCAAGTGTGGCCTAACTAAGGATCGAATCAGCTGCAACATGACTTGCCAATTCTTATACTCAATGCCCCGGCCAATGAAAGCATGCCGTATGCCTTCTTGACTACCTTCTCCACCTGTGTTGTCCCTTTCAATGACCTGTGGACCTGTACATCTAGATCTCTCTGACTTTCAATACTATTGAGGGTTCTACCATTCACTGTATATTCCCTACCTGCATTAGACCTTCCAAAATGCATTACCTGACATTTGTACGGATTAAACTCTATCTGCCATCTCTCTTCCCAAGTCTCCAAACGATCCAAATCCTGCTGTATCCTCTGACAGTCCTCATCGCTATCCGCAATTCCACCAACCTTTGTGTCATCTGCAAACTTACTAATCAGACCAGTTACATTTTCCTCCAAATCATTTATATATACTACAAACAGCAAAGGTCCCAGCACTGATCCCTGCGGAACGCCACTAGTCACAGCTCACCAATTAGAAAAGAACCCTTCCATTGCTACTCTCTGCCTTCTATGACCTAGTCAGGTCTGTATCCATCTTGCCAGCTCACCCCTGATCCCGTGTGACTTCACCTTTTGTACCAGTCTGCCATGAGGGACCTTGTTAAAGGCCTTACTGAAGTCCATATAGACAACATCCACTGCCCTACCTGCATCAATCATCTTTGTGATCTTGTCGAAAAACTCTATCAAGTTAGCGAGACACGACCTCCCCTTCACAAAACCATGCTGCCTCTCGCTAATACGTCCACTTGCTTCCAAATGGGAGTAGATCCTGTCTCGAAGAATTCTCTCCAGTAATTTCCCTACCACTGATGTCCAGTGGTGTACCTGTCCTTCCTATTAGTCGGCCAAACAGATTGCTGCAGGTCCCCCTCCCTAAGGTGTCCACGTCCAGTAAGCCCTCTAACAGCGATTGTTGCAGTGGTCATAAGTACGTTTTTATTTCCTTCTGTAAGATGTTTTTGACCTGCATGTATCTTAGCTCATTTCTCCCCATCACTGGAACTTCTCTGTTAATTCCTCAAGTGTTGTCAATCTGTTGTCTGTGTAGAAGTCCCTAACTGTCGACGCCACCACCCCCCCATCGTGTCTCCATCTTTTGAAGATGACGTCCATTATAGCTGGCATGAACCTGTGGTTGTTGCAGAAGGGAGCCTTAAGGGCATTATGGTTAATCCAAAGTGCTGTCACAGTTTGTTCCACGACCAGAGTGTTGCTATCACCACTGGGCTTGTTGATTCTTTGTTTGCTGGGAATAGGAGGGCAGGCATGGCCAGGGCCCGAGGGAGGCCCCTCTGCAGGAGCCTTCTTCCATTCGCACCAACTCGGTTTCTGCCTCCTTTATCCATCCCTTTCCGTAATTGCCGCCCAGTGGCAATATTGCAGATTTGGGAGGGTTAGGTCCGCCATGATTCTCGTTCTCTGCAGTATCTTTTTGGGGATCCTAGGGTTACTCCCACCCCGACAAAAAAACCATGGTCAGCTTTTCTAATGAGTTGAAGAAGGCCTTGGAGATGTAGATCAGTATGGATCTGAAGAGGAAGAGGAATCTGGGCAGTTTGTTCATCTTGATCGTCTGCACTCTCCCTGCCAGGGAGAGCGGGAATGTGTCACACCTCTGCGGGTCCTTTTTTACTTCCTCCAGCAGACTGGTCAGGTTCCATTGGTGGATCCGTGTCCAGTTGTGGGCGATTTGGATCTCCAGGTAGCGGAATGTGTTTTGGGCCTGTTTTAATGGCAGTCCCTCCAGCTCTGTCCCTCCCTCTTGCGGGTTCACTGGGAAGTTCTCACTTTTGCTCAGGTTGAGTTTGTAGCCCGAGAAGGCTCCAAACTCTTTCAGGAGCACCATGAATCCCTCCATGCTGCTTTGTGAGTCCGAGATGGAGGGGAGCAGGTCATCTGCATAGAGCGAGACTCTGTGCTCTCTGTCTCCTCTTTGGATCCCCTTTCAATTCTTTGCCACCCTGAGCACAATCGCTAGTGGTTCGACCGCGATGGCAAACAGCAGCGGGGACAATGGGCATCCCTATCTTGTGCCTCTGTGCAGCAGGAAATACTTAGACCTGGAGGTATTCGTCCATATTCTCGCCATGGGAGCGTTGTACAGGAGCTTCAACCAGGCGGTGAACCCTGCTCCACGCCTGAACCACTCCAATATCTCTATGAGGTGCTTCCATTCTACACCTTTTCTGCCTCCAGGGAGCTGATCACCTCAGGTGTCCTCTCTCCAAATGGGGTCATTATCACGTTCAGAAGGCACCTGATGTTCGATGTTAGCTGCCTACCATTAACAAAGCCGGTAAGATCCTTTGCGACCACCTCTGGCATGCAATTATCCAGTCGCCTGGCCAGGAACGTGGCCAGTATTTTCGCGTCCACGTTGAGCAACAAAATGGGTCTGTAGGTCCCACATTCAGTTGGGTCATTGTCTTTCTTGGGTATCAGTGAGATTGAGGTTTTTGCTAGCCTTGGAGGCAAAGTGCCCCTTGCTAGCGAACCTGTGAACATCTCCCGCAGATGCGGGGCCAGTGCTGGCGCGTATTTTTTATAGAAGTCCGCTGGGAATCCATCTGGACCTGGGGCCTTCCGTGTCTGCATGGAGTTGATGCTCTCCATGACTTCTCCCAGTTCTAATAGTGCTTCTCGTCCCCAATTTATATCCTCTCCCACGACTGGCATGTCCAGTCCATCGAGGAACTGCTTTATCTTCGAGTCCCACTTGGGGGGCTCGAGAGGGGCTGAAACTCTCAACCTTCTGACTGAGAGGTAAGAAGGAGTACCAGCACCCAAATGCACAGCTTGGAAGTTTAGTTTTACTCATTCCTGGGATATGACTGCTGCTAGCAAGACCAGCATTTACAGCCTGTCACCAACTTCCACCAGGAAGGTGATGGAGAGCCACCTTTTTGAACTGTTGCAGTCTATCCCACAAGTCCCGAAAGACGTGCTGTTGGGTAATTTGGACATTCTAAATTCTCCCTCTGTGTACCTGAACAGGCGCTGGATTGTAGCGACTAGGGAATTTTCATAGTAACTTCAATGCAGTGTTAATGTAAGCCTACTTGTGTCAATAAAGATTATTATTATGTCGTGCAGGTATACATTTAAAAGGTTTTGACGCAGTAACTATGAAGGAACAACTGTATCGTTTCAAGTCTGGCTGATGTATGGCTTAAGCGAGGAACTTGCAAATGGTGGTCTTCCCATGCATCTGCTGCCCTTGTCATTCTAGGTGGGTTGAGATTGTGGGTTTGGAAGGTGCTGTCGAAGGTGCTTTAGTGAATTTCCGAAGCGCATCTTGTAGATGGTACACGCTGTGTGTTGGCTTCTGGGGAAGTGAATGTTTAAGGGGTTAAATGTGGTACGGATAAAGTGGACTGCTTTTTCCTGGATGCTGCCAAGTTTGTTGCTTTTGGACTGTGCTCATCAAGGCAAGAGTATTCCATCACACTCCTGACTTGTGCCTTATAGATGGTGGAGAAGCTTTATGGAGTCAGAGGTATAGAACATAGAACATACAGTTCAGAAGTCTGCACCAATCCACATAAGCCCTCCCTTCCACCCTATCCCCATAACCCAATAACCCCTCCTCACCTTTTCTGGACACTAAGGGCAATTTAGCATGGCCAATCCACCTAACCTGCACATCTTTGGACTGTGGGAGGAAACCGGAGCACCCGGAGGAAACCACGCAGACACGGGGAAAACGTGCAGATTCCGCACAGACCATGACCCAAGCCGGGAATCGAACCTGGGACCCTGGAGTTGTGAAGCCACAGTGCTAACCACTGTGCTACTACTTTGCTGCCCATGAGTTACACTCTGCAGAATTTTCAGCCTCTGAGCCATTTTTGCAGTTACAGTACTTATAATGTTGTTCCAATTAAGTTTGGATGTCAAGAAGAGATAGTTAGATTCCATTATGTTGGAAGTGGTCATTTCCTGACACTTGCATGGGGTGAATATTGCTTGATACTTCTCAATCCGAACATGAATTTTGCCCAATGGTACTAAGAATTGAACAATCATCAGCAATCACCCTACTTCTGACCTTTGGGGACTGGAATGGGTGTTGATGGGAGGGTTTGGGGGACTGGAATTGTGATGGGAGGGTTTGGAGATGGGAATGGTGATGGGAGGGTTTGGGGACTGGAATGGTGATGGGAGGGTATAGGGGACTGGAATGGGTGTGGATGGGAGGGTTTGAGGGCTGGAATGGGTGTGGATGGGAGGGTATAGGGGACTGGAATGGGTGTGGATGGGAGGGTTTGGGGGCTGGAATGGGTGTGAATGGGAGGGTTTGGGGACGGGAATGGGTGTGGATGGGAGGGTTTGGGGATGGGAATGGGTGTGGATGGGAGGGTTTGGGGACTGGAATGGGTGGGAATGGGAGGGTTGGGGACGGGAATGGGTGTGGATGGGAGGGTTTGGGGACGGGAATGGGTGTGGGAGGGTTTGGAGGCTGGAATGGGTGTGGATGGGAGGGTTTGGGGGCTGGAATGGGTGTGGATGGGAGGGTATAGGGGACTGGAATGTGTGTGGATGGGAGGGTTTGGGGATGGGAATGGTGTTGATGGGAGGGTATAGGGGACTGGAATGGGTGTTGATGGGAGGGTTTGGGGGCTGGAATGGGTGTGGATGGGAGGGTTTGGGGACTGGAGTGGGTGTTGATGGGAAGGTTTGGGGGACTGGAATTGTGATGGGAGGGTTTGGAGATGGGAATGGTGATGGGAGGGTTTGGGGACTGGAATGGTGATGGGAGGGTATAGGGGACTGGAATGGGTGTGGATGGGAGGGTTTCGGGACTGGAATGGGTATGGATGGGAGGGTTTGGGGAGTGGAATGGGTGTTGATGGGAGGGTTTGGGGGACTGGAATGGTGATGGGAGGGTATAGGGGACTGGAATGGGTGTGGATGGGAGGGTATAGGGGACTGGAATGGGTGTGGATGGGAGGGTTTGGGGGCTGGAATGGGTGTGAATGGGAGGGATTGGGGACGGGAATGGGTGTGAATGGGAGGGTTTGGGGACTGGAATGGGTGGGAATGGGAGGGTTTGGGGACGGGAATGGGTGTGGATGGGACGGTTTGGGGATGGGATGGGTGTGGATGGGAGGGTTTGGGGACTGGAATGGGTGGGAATGGGAGGGTTTGGGGACGGGAATGGGTGTGGATGGGAGGGTTTGGGGACGGGAATGGGTGTGGGAGGGTTTGCAGGCTGGAATGGGTGTGGATGGGAGGGTTTGGGGACTGGAATGGGTGTTGATGGGAGGGTTTGGGGGACTGGAATTGTGATGGGAGGGTTTGGAGATGGGAATGGTGATGGGAGGGTTTGGGGACTGGAATGGTGATGGGAGGGTATAGGGGACTGGAATGGGTGTGGAGGGTTTAGGAGACAGGACGGATGTTGAGGCTAGGGATGGATGTTTAAATACTTTAGGTCAAGTTATCATATGGAAGGGGGACGTTTTGGGTATTCTAAAAGGCATTAAGATGGACAGGTCCCCAGGTCCAGATGGGATCTATCCCAGGTTACTGAGGGAAGCGAGGGTCGAAATAGCTGGGGCCTTAACAGATATCTTTGCAGCATCCTTGAGCACGGGCGAGGTCCCGGAGGACTGGAGAATTGCTAATGTTGTCCCTTTGTTTAAGAAGGGTAGGAGGGATAATCCAGAGAATTATAGACCTGTGAGCTTGACGTCAGTGGTAGGCAAACTGTTGGAGAAGATACTGAGGGATAGGATCTATTCACATCTGGAAGAAAATAGACTTATCAGTGATAGGCAGCATGGTTTTGTGCAGGGAAGGTCATGTCTTACAAACCTAATAGAATTCTTTGAGGAAGTGACAAAGTTAATTGATGAGCGAAGGGCTGTAAATATCATATACATGGACTTTAGTAAGGCGTTTGATAAAGTTTCCCATGGCAGGTTGATGGAAAAAGTGAAGTTGTATGGGGTTCAGGGTGTACTAGCTAGATGGATAAAGAACTGGCTGGGCAACAGGAGACAGAGAGTAGTGGTGGAAGGGAGTGTCTCAAAATGAAGAAAGGTGACTAGTGGTGTTCCACAGGGATCCGTGCTCGGACCACTGTTGTTTGTGATATACATAAATGACCTGGAGGAAGGTATAGGTGGTCTGATTAGCAAGTTTGCAGATGATACTAAGATTGGTGGAGTTGCAGATAGCGAGGAGGACTGTCAGAGAATACAGCAAAATATAGATAGATAGGAGAGTTGGGCAGAGAAATGGCAGATGGAGTTCAATCCAGGCAAATGCGAGGTGATGCATTTTGGAAGATCAAATTCAAGAGCAGACTATATGGTCAATGGAAGAGTCCTGGGGGAAATTGATGTACAGAGAGATCTGGGAGTTCAGGTCCATTGTACCCTGAAGGTGGCAACGCAGGTTGATAGAGTGGTCAAGAAGGCATACAGCATGCTTGCCTTCATTGGACGGGGTATTGAGTACAAGAGTCGGCAGGTCATGTTACAGTTGTATAGGACTTTGGTTAGGCCACATTTGGAATACTGCGTGTAGTTCTGGTCGCCACATTACCAGAAGAATGTGGATGCCTTGGAGAGGGTGCAGAGGAGGTTCACCAGGATGTTGCCTGGTAGGGAGGGTGCTAGCTATGAAGAAAGGTTGAGTAGATTAGGATTGTTTTCGTTGGAAAGGTGGAGGTTGAGGGCGGACCTGATTGAGGTCTACAAAATTGTGAGAGGTATGGACAGGGTGGATAGCAACAAGCATTTTCCAAGATTGGGGGGGGTCAATTACAAGGGGTCATGATTTCAAGGTGAGAGAGGGAAAGTTTAAGGGAGATGTGCGTGGAAAGTTTTTTACGCAGAGGGTGGTGGGTGCCTGGAACGCTTTGCCAGCGGAGGTGGAAGGGGCGGGCACGATAGCATCATTTAAGATGCATCTAGACAGATATATGAACGGGCGGGGAACAGAAGGAAGGAGACCTTGGAAAATGGAGACAGGTTTAGATAAAGGATCTGGATCGGCGCAGGCTGGGAGGGCCGAAGGGCCTGTTCCTGTGCTGTAATATTCGTTGTTATTTGTTTTTTTGTTCTTTGGAATGGGTGTGGATGGGAGGGTTTGGGGACTGGAATGGGTGTGGATGGGAGGGTTTGGGGACTGGAATGTGTGTGGATGGGAGGGTTTGGGGACGGGAATGGGTGTGGATGGGAGGGTTTTAGGACGGGAATGGGTGTGACTGGGAGGGTTTGGGGACTGGAATAGGTG
Source organism: Scyliorhinus canicula (assembly GCF_902713615.1). Classification (NCBI taxonomy): domain Eukaryota; kingdom Metazoa; phylum Chordata; class Chondrichthyes; order Carcharhiniformes; family Scyliorhinidae; genus Scyliorhinus; species Scyliorhinus canicula. Next base: position 156,644,178 of record NC_052154.1, on the reverse strand, counting down.
TGGATGGGAGGGTTTGGGGGCTGAAATGGGTGTGGATGGGAGGGTTTGGGGACTGGAATGGGTGTGGATGGGAGGGTTTGGGGACGGGAATGGGTGTGGATGGGAGGGTTTGGGGACTGGAATGGGTGTGGATGGGAGGGTTTGGGGACGGGAATGGGTGTGGATGGGAGGGTTGGGGACGGGAATGGGTGTGGATGGGAGGGTTTGGGAAGTGGAATGGGTGTGGATGGGAGGGTTTGGGGACTGGAATGGGTGTGGATGGGAGGGTTTGGGGGCTGGAATGGGTGTGAATGGGAGGGTTTGGGGGCTGGAATGGGTGGGAATGGGAGGGTTTGGGGGCTGGAATGGGAGGGTTTGGGGGCTGGCATGGGTGTGAATGGGAGGGTTTGGGGGCTGGAATGGGTGTGGATGGGAGGGTTTGGGGACTGGAATGGGTGTGGGAGGAGTTTGGGGGCTGGAATGGGTGTGGATGGGAGGGTTTGGGGACTGGCATGGGTGTGGGAGGAGTTTGGGGGCTGGAATGGGTGTGGATGGGAGGGTTTGGGGACGGGAATGGGTGTGGATGGGAGGGTTTGGGGACTGGAATGGGTGTGGATGGGAGGGTTTGGGGGCTGGAATGGGTGTGAATGGGAGGGTTTGGGGGCTGGAATGGGTGTGAATGGGAGGGTTTGGGGGCTGGAATGGGTGTGGATGGGAGGGTTTGGGGGCTGGAATGGGAGGGTTTGGGAGCTGGAATGGGTGTGAATGGGAGGGTTTGGGGGCTGGAATGGGTGAGTTTGGGGGCTGGAATGGGAGGGTTTGGGGGCTGGAATGGGTGGGAATGGGAGGGTTTGGGGGCTGGAATGGGTGTGGATGGGAGGGTTTGGGGGCTGGAATGGGTGTGGATGGGAGGGTTTGGGGACTGGAATGGGTGTGGATGGGGGGCTGGAATGGCTGTGAATGGGAGGGTTTGGGGGCTGGAATGGGTGTGAATGGGAGGGTTTGGGGGCTGGAATGGGTGTGGATGGGAGGGTTTGGGGACTTGAATGGGTGTGAATGGGAGGGTTTGGGGGCTGGAATGGGTGTGAATGGGAGGGTTTGGGGGCTGGAATGGGTGTGAATGGGAGGGTTTGGGGACTGGAATGGGAAGGTTTGGGGGCTGGAATGGGTGTGAATGGGAGGGTTTGGGGGCTGGAATGGGTGTGGATGGGAGGGTTTGGGGACTGGAATGGGAGGGTTTGGGGGCTGGAATGGGTGGGAATGGGAGGGTTTGGGGGCTGGAATGGGTGGGAATGGGAGGGTTTGGGGGCTGGAATGGGAGGGTTTGGGGGCTGGAATGGGTGGGAATGGGAGGGTTTGGGGGCTGGAATGGGAGGGTTTGGGGGACTGGTCACACGCCTGTTAAACTGGATGGCAGTACAGTTTACAGCTTCCGGAACAATTACACACGCTCCAATTTTTGTTTGGATCAACGTAGAGCAGCGATAGAAAGTGAAACTTAAAAAACGTCTACAAACTGGAGTCGAGTCCACGTGATTTCTAAGAAAGGACAGTGGACTGCCATATTTGGAAAGTTTGCATTGCCGCCCCCCGGAGTATTTGATCCGAAGCTGTTAGATGTGTGGTGAGCTGATTAAACCACAAAGAGGGAAGGGTGAACCGTCTCCTCTAGGGGGTTTTGCAGACGCCTGGGGCTTGTGCTAACCTGTGATGTAACAGTGACGGCTGCAGCCCAGCCCACTGTATATAACAGGCTGCAGCCCCGGGCTGCTGTCGAATTGAAGGCAGGTAGACTGTTGTGCAGCAGTTTGAAGACACTGCAAGTAGAAGTCTATCTTGCGTTTGCCCGGAGGAATGGGGGTGCATTTACTGATGCCTTGTACCTTAGTCCCATTGTAAAATTCACTGCTCCCCTGCCTGTGAAACGTTAACCAGCAGCCCCCCACCCCCCTGTCCTTATCACTTTGTTGTTTGCACAATGAACAACCAGAAACCACAGTTCAGACCCTGGCTAATCCAGCAGGTGAACGGCGGCTGTTACCACGGGCTGTGTTGGCTGGACCTCAACAAGGCGATATTCCGAATTCCCTGGAAACACGCCGGCAGGCAGGACCTGTGTGAGAATGATTACAGCATCTTCAAGGTATGAACGACAGAGCTGCCCGGATTGAGAAAAGTGTCTAAGATCCCCGGCTGAAATGAGGGAGTGCTGCACTGTCCAAGGGTCAGTACTGAGTGAGTGCTGCACTGTCCAAGGGTCAGTACTGAGGGAGTGCTGCACTGTCAGAGGGTCAGTACTGAGGGAGTGCTGCACTGTCAGAGGGGCAGTGCCGAGGGAGTGCTGCACTGTCAGAGGGTCAGTACTGAGGGAGTGCTGCACTGTCAGAGGGTCAGTACTGAGGGAGTGCTGCACTGTCCAAGGGTCAGTACTGAGGGAGTGCTGCACTGTCAGAGGGTCAGTACTGAGGGAGTGCTGCACTGTCAGAGGGTCAGTACTGAGGGAACGCTGCACTGTCAGAGGGTCAGTACTGAGGGAGTGCTGCACTGTCAGAGGGTCAGTACTGAGGGAACGCTGCGCTGTCAGAGGGTCAGTACTGAGGGAGTGCTGCACTGTCAGAGGGTCAGTACTGAGGGAACGCTGCGCTGTCAGAGGGTCAGTACTGAGGGAGTGCTGCGCTGTCAGAGGGTCAGCACTGAGGGAGTGCTGCACTGTCAGAGGGTCAGTACTGAGAGAGTGCTGCACTGTCAGAGGGTCAGTACTGAGGGAGTGCTGCACTGTCAGAGGGTCAGTACTGAGGGAGTGCTGCACTGTCAGAGGGTCAGTACTGAGGGGGTGCTGCACTGTCAGAAGGTCAGTACTGAGGGAGTGCTGCACTGTCAGAGGGTCAGTACTGAGGGAGTGCTGCACTGTCAGAGGGTCAGTACTGAGGGAACGCTGCGCTGTCAGAGGGTCAGTACTGAGGGAGTGCTGCACTGTCAGAGGGTCAGTACTGAGGGAGTGCCGCACTGTCAGAGAGGGTCAGTACTGAGGGAGCGCTGTACTGTCAGAGGGTCAGTACTGAGGGAGTGCTGCACTGTCAGAGGGTCAGTACTGAGGGAGTGCTGCACTGTCAGAGGGTCAGTACTGAGAGAGTGCTTCACTGTCAGAGGGTCAGCACTGAGGGAGTGCTGCACTGTCAGAGGGTCAGTACTGAGGGAGTGCTGCACTGTCAGAGGGTCAGTACTGAGGGAGTGCTGCACTGTCAGAGGTTCAGTACTGAGGGAGCGCTGTGCTGTCAGAGGGTCAGTACTGAGGGAGTGCTGCACTGTCCAAGGGTCAGTACTGAGGGAGTGCTGCACTGTCAGAGGGTCAGTACTGAGGGAGTGCTGTGCTGTCAGAGGGTCAGTACTGAGGGAGTGCTGCACTGTCAGAGGGTCAGTACTGAGGGAGTGCTGCACTGTCAGAGGGTCAGTACTGAGGGAGTGCTGCACTGTCAGAGGGTCAGTACTGAGGGAGTGCTCTGCTGTCAGAGGGTCAGTGCTAAGGGGGTGCTGCACTGTCAGAGGGTCAGTACTGAGGGAGCGCTGTGCTGTCAGAGGGTCAGTACTGAGGGAGCGCTGCACTGTCAGAGGGTCAGTACTGAGGGAGTGCTGCACTGTCAGAGGGTCAGTACTGAGGGAGTGCTGCACTGTCAGAGGGTCAGTTCTGAGAGAGCGCTGCACTGTCAGAGGGTCAGTACTGAGGGAGTGCTGCACTGTCAGAGGGTCAGTACTGAGGGAGCACTGCACTGTCCGAGTGTTGTTACTGAGGGAGCACTGCACTGTCGGTGGGTCAGTACTGAGGGAGTGCTGCACTGTCAGACGGTCAGTACTGAGGGAGTGCTGCACTGTCAGACGGTCCGTACTGAGGGAGTGCTGCACTGTCAGAGGGTCAGTACTGAGGGAGTGCTGCACTGTCAGAGGGTCAGTACTGAGGGAGCGCTGCACTGTCAGAGGGTCAGTACTGAGGGAGCGCTGCACTGTCAGAGGGGCAGTACAGAGGGAGCGCTGCACTGTCAGAGGGTCAGTATTGAGGGAGCACTGCGCTGTCAGAGGGTCAGTACTGAGGGAGCACTGCACTGTCAGAGGGTCAGTATTGAGGGAGTACTGAACTGTCAAAGGATCAGTACTGAGGGAGTGCTGCACTGTCGGAGAGGCAGTCCTGAGGGAGTGTTGCACTGTCAGGGTCAGTACTGAGGACATTCTGAACTGTCAGAGGGACAGTACTGAGGGAGTGCCAGGCTGTCTGAGTGTCAGTACCGAGCGAGTGCTGCACTGTCCGAGTGTTGTTACTGAGGGAGTGCTGCACGGTCAGAGGGTCAGTACTGAGGGAATGCTGCACTGTCAGAGGGTCAGTACTGACGGGGTGCTGCACTGTCAGAGGGTCAGTACTGAGGGAGCACTGCATTGTCAGAGGGTCAGTACTGAGGGAGTGCTGTGCTGTCAGAGGGTCAGTACTGAGGGAGTGCTGCACTGTCAGAGGGTCAGTGCTGAGGGTGTGCTGCACTGTCAGAGGGTCAGTACTGAGGGAGTGCTGCACTGTCAGAGGGTCAGTACTGAGGGAGCGCTGCACTGTCAGAGGGTCAGTACTGAGGGAGTGCTGTGCTGTCAGAGGGTCAGTACTGAGGGAGTGCAGCACTGTCAGAGGGTCAGTACTGAGGGAATGCTGCACTGTCAGAGGGTCAGTACTGAGGGAGTGCTGTGCTGTCAGAAGGTCAGTACTGAGGGAGAGCTGCACTGTCAGAGGGTCAGTACTGAGGGAGCGCTGCACTGTCAGAGGGTCAGTACTGGGGGAGTGCTGCACTGTCAGAGGGTCAGTACTGAGGGAGCGCTGCACTGTCAGAGGGTCAGTACTGAGGGAGTGCTGCCCTGTCAGAGGGTTAGTACTGAGGGAGCACTGCACTTTCCCTCTGTTGACAGTGGGATAATGCCGCGCTACCGGCACTTGGAGGGTGCCTCGGTACTGACACTCAGGTCGGTACTGAGGGAGAGTTGAACTCTCAGTAGGGATAGTCTTCTGATGAGATGTTAAAGTGAGGCACCCACTCGTGGATATAAAGGTACTGTGACATTGATTTGAAGAAGAGCGGGAGATTATGGCATGGTGCCCTGGCCAATGTTTGCACCCAACAGTTTCAAACCATAGAGTCATAGAATCCCTACAGTGCGGAAGGCGGCCACTTAGCCCATCGGGTCTGCACCGACCCTCGGAAAGAACACCCCACCCAGGCCCACTGCCTTGCCCAATCCCCGTGACCCCCAACTAACCTACATATCCTTCTACACTAAGGGGCAATTTGGCATGGCCAGTCCACCTAACCTGCGGGTCTTTGGACTGCGTTTGGAAACCGGAACACCTGGGGGAAACCCACAGACATGGGGTAAACGTGCAAACTCCACACAGACAGCCACCTCAGGCTCGGAATAGAACCCGGGTGACTGGCGCTGTGAGACAGCAATGCTAACCACTTCCTGAGAGATTACCTGATCATTAATCTCACTGCTGTTTGTGCACAAACTGGCATAGTCCTGGTTTCCTGCAGCTTTATTACTAACTTCAAAAACACTTCAATGACTGTAAAGCACTTTGAGATGCCTTATTGTCATGGTGGATGCTATATAAACACTAGGCTTTCAGACATTGGGTCTAACCTTGTGGGATTTCTTTTCAAATTGTTTGGGTTTTGTGTTTGAATTGTTTTGATTTTAAGGAGTGTACTCTGAGGTTGACGCTGTCTTTAATTAAATTCTAACTTTGATGGAAGCCTGTCATTCTCAAAGATTGTTGCTTTAATTAATACTGGTGTGAAACATGGAAAATCAGTGGATTAGCGTCAGCACTAACGTCTGACCAACCGGCAAACCTCAGTGGGGAATATTCTGTGAACTCTATTGAACGAGCGGACCGCACTGCACAGCACAGCTTGTAAATGTTGCCTTGCTGTACAGTGCTTCAAATAAAACATGACATCGCTTGCTGCCTTGGCACGTACATGATACCTGCCTGCAGACCGGTTGAAGGGATGCCCCCTGGTCTCTGCTCCCTGGTTCAGACAGGATGATTACTGAGAACCCTCCTCTGGACCACTCAGCGAGTTGTTAGCGAAGGACCTGCGTCTTGTCAGGTAGTGATGAGCCACCATGCCCACGATCGGGCGCTGACCATCAAAGCTAGAGGACTTTTGAAAATGAACATGATTGAAATTTCCTTTAAGGTTTAGTAAGACTGATTATCAGCTCAAGAAGCTGCCATGCTCTGAAACTGCACAAATTGACCTTCCATAGTCAGCAGTCTGGCATCTGTTAGCAAGGTTCTGTAAAAAGTTTGGTTTGTGTCTCAGTTAGAGTTCCTCCCATGCATACATATGCAGTTTCTAAGTAAGATTCGTCGGTTGATTTTATCCAAACAGTCGTCATCAAAATATCAAAGAGCAGCCTGTCTAGGCCTATCGCTGTTTAAACATGTTGTTAATCTGGTGGAGTCACTTTGCTGCCCTGTGGTTAGTTAGCAGCTTGTTAGGTGAGTGAAACATTCAGATTGCTGCTTGCCAGCTCGCCCAAACCCCTGGCACAGCTGTCAGCAACTGCAATATCCACTGTCGTGGGAGGTATGCCAATGGCTATTTAGGGGCGGTATGGAAGGAGCACCGTACTGTGTCAGAAGGGCAGTACGGAGGGAGCACTGCCCTCTGTCAGTGGGGCGTTACAGAGGGAATACCGTACTGTGTCGGAGGGGTGATAGGGAGGGAGCGCAGTACTGTGTCGGAGCGACAGTACAGAGGGAGCACTGCCCTCTGTCAGTGGGGCGTTACAGAGGGAATACCGTACTGTGTCGGAGGGGTGATAGGGAGGGAGCGCAGTACTGTGTCGGAGGGACAGTACAGAGGGAGCACTGCCCTCTGTCAGTGGGGCGTTACAGAGGGAATACCGTACTGTGTCGGAGGGGTGATAGGGAGGGAGCGCAGTACTGTGTCGGAGGGGTGATAGGGAGGGAGCACTGCCCTCTGTCAGTGGGGCGTTACAGAGGGAATACCGTACTGTGTCGGAGGGGTGATAGGGAGGGAGCGCAGTACTGTGTCGGAGGGACAGTACAGAGGGAGCACTGCCCTCTGTCAGTGGGGCGTTACAGAGGGAATACCGTACTGTGTCGGAGGGGTGATAGGGAGGGTGCGCAGTACTGTGTCGGAGGGACAGTACAGAGGGAGCACTGCCCTCTGTCAGTGGGGCGTTACAGAGGGAATACCGTACTGTGTCGGAGGGGTGATAGGGAGGGAGCGCAGTACTGTGTCGGAGGGACAGTACAGAGGGAATATCATACTGTGTCGGAGGGGCAGTAGGGAGAACTGTACTGTGTCGAAGGGGTGATACAGAAGGAGCACCGTACTGTGTCGGAGGGGCTGTATGGAGGGAGCACCGTACTGTGTTGGAGGGGCAATACGGGGGAGCAACATATAATGTCGGAGGGGTGATACAGAGGGAGCACCGCACTGTGTCGAAGTAGCTGTACGGAGGTAGAACCGTACTGTGTCGGAGGGGTGGTACTGAGGGAGGACCGTACTGTGTCGGAGGGGCAGTACAGAGGGAGGACTGTACTGCATTGGCGGGGCGGTACTGAGGGAGGACCGTACTGTACTGCGTTGGTGGGGCGGTACGGAGGTAGGACTGTACTGTGTCGGAGGGGCGGTACTGAGGGTGGACTGTACTGTGTCAAAGTGGCAGTATGCAGGTCGCGTCATACTGTGTCGGAGGGGCAGTATGGAGGGAATGCCGCAGTGCGTCAGAGGGACGATATGGAGGAAGCGCCATTCTGTGTTGGATGGCGGTATGGAGGGTGTGCCATAATATGTCAGTTGGGCGGCACAGAGGGAACGCCGTACTGCTTCAGAGGGGCAATACGGAGGGAGCATCGCTCTGTCTCCACACTAGTATTCTCCACCGTTGCTGATTGGTAAGAATTGTGCCCTTTCTTTTTTCAGGCTTGGGCCATTGTGAGTGGGAAATTCACTGAAGGTCCTCGAAAATGGAAAACTAACTTCCGGTGCGCCCTCAACAGTAATGATTCCTTTACTTTGATTGATGACAATTCAAAGGAGTCTTCAGACCCACATAAAGTCTACGCCATCACCAACCAGAAGGCCAATGCAGCACCTAGTACGTATCACCCATGTGCTTAGGCTCAGTCTTAAATGTTCTATTTCACAGAAAAGAACTGAGATGCGCAGAGGTCACTGATAGATTAGCAATAGTTTCATTGAATATCAGAACAGGCTACAGTGCTAATGGCCTGCCCTTTTCTTGTGGATATCTGTTTGTGTGTATTATGATCCCGAACAAGACCCCATCAGTTGCTAGGATACCAGACAGAAACCTCCAATATTTTATTTAATTTGTAAGACTATGAGGAAAGGATACTTCACTCCAGGAGTGATTCCTAACAGAGTTAAAATAACTTTAACATCATACGAGAAAATGGCTTACAATTACCCATTAAACAATGCTTAACAATGACAATGAAACACTAACTCCTAACTTCTATCTTTTATCTCTACTCAAGCAAAACCCATCCCAGTTCAAAATCTACTTATAAATATAGTTAACCAACTCAGAAATACTTGGATATGCCACTTTGAGAGAGAGAACCTTCAGGAACCAGCTTGCAGATTCTTGCCCGTGTCAAACTACTGTTTAACCTGCCAGCCTTTTCAGAAACTGCTGTTCTGCTCACAGGCAAATATTTTTTAACAAAACTACTTTGAGAGAAACTGCTGCTCTGTCCAGAGTGAAGTCTTTAATGGAACTGAAGCTCAACACCTGACTGCTTCAGTCACTGGCTCCTCCCATTAACTACATCATCTTATTAAAGCTTAAAACAATGTGCGTGATCGGACGGCCTCATCGTGCCTGACTCAGTGACGCGACGAGGCCATTAAATCTCGTAAGTGACCTCGCCATGGCACCTGGGGTGCCTCCCAGGTCATCGGAGCCAAGTGGCATCCCTTCCTCTTTTTTCACAGTGAAAGCACTTAGCTTATTTTGAGGTGGTGAGGAGCTGTCAATCATAGCAAGTGTGTTTATAAACATTGTGGTTCGCACTTGAGATGCATTCAAGTGTGAAGGGAAAGATAAATAAACAATTAACCAAGCAGCAATGTCTGAACCATGAGACAGAGAATCACAGGCTCATGAGTTATTGCTCTGTGAAATTGAATGGATGTTTAGCATTTCAAAGGCTGTCAGGTGATTTGAAACTTGAAGCTTCCTAGGAAGCTGCTGACATTTGTAACAGCTGGTGTTTCAAAGGTATTTCTCTGAGGGAGCAGAAGTTCTGCCTTAATTCTTCACTGAACTGCCTTGACTGCTCATTAGTTGTGAGGCAGAACAGTGCAGGGTGAAGAGGCCACATCAGAGATTTAAAAACTCAGACCAGGAGGATGCTGTTGAGCATAGGGCTGCTTGAGATCGCCATGCCAAGGTTAATCTTCAGGTTACCCAGGGCTGAAGGGGCAGATCAGACACGGCACCCCCATAAGTGTGTGGGGAGGGGGAATGTCTTCCTGCGGTCAACACCTCACTCACAGCCCAAGCCCACCCAGCTCCCAGGATCCTCCCCCTACAGCCTGGCAGTGACAGAGGAGCACATTATCAGTGCCTTAACCTCCCCCTGGGCTCCACCACGCCAAGGCGATACTTGGCCAACCTTGCATCAAAGTCCACCTGCTGGATTAGCTGCTGCCGCATCAGTGGAGGGTGCTAAAACTGAATGTGCATCTGAATCAGCAGCGGAGCATTGTAACAGGTTTTTTCGGTGATCTGCCATTCTTTGCCCAATTGGGAATCCCGATACCCGTGTCAGACAATGGAGAATCCATCCTTGTAAATTGTTTTGATGCAATAAATAAGGAGAAACCGTTTCCAGTGGCAAAAAGGGTCGCTAACCAAAGGAGACAGATTGAAGGTGTTGGGAAGAATGCGCTATCTCAGGAAGGTGGCGGAAGCAGATTCAACAGTAACTTTCAAAGGAAATTGGATGAATACTTGGAAAGGAAAAAGATTTGCAGGGCTGTGGGGAAAGGGCAGTGAAGTAAGATTAACTGGACAGCTCTTTCAAAGAGCCAACACCAGCTGAATGGGCTGAATGCTCTCCTGTGCTGCATCGTTCTTTGACTCTAGGTAATGCAAAACAAAAAGATGGTTTGATGTTAAAATCTTTTCTCGATGCTGTGATTTCAGATCTTCTGCAGGAGGATGACAACCTAGAATCAAGACTCTACATCAGTCCTGAGACCAGCCCGGCCCAGCCCGACTTCACACTCTACAACCCCCATCAGTCCTTTGAACTTCAGGTACAATGGGATCTGGGACTCCAATGTGCTGAGCTTTGATCCATCAGGAAATCTGTTAACACGTTAGGAATCTGAACATGGAACAGGAAGCAGTGATCCCGCAGTAGGTCATTGACACATTGAGAGCTCTGGATAACAATAGTCAGCTGCTTTCCGCACCTCAGTAACTGTCTCTCTTTCAAATGATTTTAGACCCATGGCTCTGGGGAATATTCCACATTCTTAGAATCTTTAGCCTGGCAAACTAAGAGGGGATGGTTTAGCACAGTGGGCTAAGCAGCTGGCTTGTGATGCAGAACAAGGCAGCAGCGCGGGTTCAATTCCCGTACCAGCCTCCCCGAACAGGCGCTGGAATGTGGTGACTAGGGTATTTTCACAGTAATTTCATTGAAGCCTACTTGTGACAATAAGCGATTGGGCAGCATGGTAGCATCGTGGTTAGCACAAATGCTTTACAGCTCCAGGGTCCCAGGTTCGATTCTCGGCTTGGGTCACTGTGTGGAGTCTGCACGTTCTCCCCGTGTGTGCGTGGGTTTCCTCCGGGTGCTCCGGTTTCCCCTCTCAGTCCAAAGATGTGCAGGTTAGGTGGATTGGCCAGGCTAAATTGCCCTTGGGGTCCAAATTGCCCTTAGTGTTAGGTGGGGTTACTGGGTTATGGGGGTAGGGTGGGGGTGTGGGCTTGGGTAGGGTGCTCTTTCCAAGAGCCGGTGCAGACTCGATGGGCCGAATGGCCTCCTTCTGCACCGTAAATTCTATGACTTTGACTTGTTTATTATTATTATTTCGGGGTGCATCTTTAAACAGGCTTAGCTCTTTTTGGACTTGCTGCTACCTTCTAATTGCTCAGCTGAATGAGAAACAACATTCTCGATCTACCCTGATACGATTTTAAACACCTCAACCACTCGACCCACAAGTTCCCAATCTCCGTCAAGCAGAAGGCGATCTGACCCAGTTGCTCAGCACCACGGTCTCGGCCAAGACTCAAAGGTGACATCCTTCTTGTCTCTGAGACAGGCCGATGAGGATACCACTCTAGAAATTTGAGCACTGAATCCAGGTAGACACTCTTGGGCTGTACTGAGGGAGTGCCACCCTTATCGACAAGGGCGCAGTACTGAGGAAATGTTGCACTGTGTGAAGTGCTGTCTTTCTGATGAAATGCTAGTCTGAGGCCTCGTCTGCATTCTCGCAGATGGATGTAAGAGATCTCATTGTGTGATTTTGAAGGACAACAGGGGCGTTCTCTCCCCAGTGTTCCAACAAATATTTATCCTTCAATTAACGTTACTAAAAATCAGAATATCTGTTCATTTATGATAGTGCAGTTTGTGGGATCTTGCTGTGCGTAAATTGCCGCATTTCCTACATGACATTCCTGAGGTTGTGAAAAGCACTATAGGATTTCACGTCTTACATAATATTAGGTGCAGAGCATGTGGCAGTATGCAGCAGGTTAAAAACAACACTCAGAATTATTCGCAAATAAAACAATTACACCGATGTAGAAAGAAGCAAGTGTATTTGACTAAGGATTGCAATCAAAGTGTATATGAGAAAGGACCTCAATCAATGGGTAAACTGTTTCAAAAGAAAAAAAAATCACACACTTCAGTTATTTTTGTGATGAATCCTGCTGTATGTTACTTAGGAGATAGAGTCATAGATGTTTACAGCATGGAAACAGGCCCTTCGGCCCAGCTTGTCCATGCCAACCAATTTCTATCACTAAGCTAGTCCCACTTGCCTGCATTTGGCCCATATCCCTCTATACCCACCCTGCCCATGTAACTGTCTAGCTGCTATTTAAAGGAAAAAATTGTACCCGCCTCTACCACTGCCTCTGGCAGCCTGTTCCAGATGCTCACCACCCTCTGTATGAAGAAATTTCAACTCTGGTCTCTTTTGTATCTCTCCCCTCATCCCTTAAACCTATGCCCTCTAGTTCTAGACTCCTCTACCTTTGGGAAAATATGTTGACTATCTACTTCATCGATGCTCCTAATTATTTTATAGACCTCAGATCACCCCTAAGCCTCCTACGCTACAGGGAAAAGAAATCCCAGCCTTGTTGTTATCTCCCCCATGTTGAGACAAAATAAGTGACTGTCGACTGCAGTTCTGTTTGTCACTGATATATCTATCATTACTCTGACGCTAAAGGAAACTCCTCACTGATAAAATTAATTCATGTTAGTCCCAGGCAGTTAAGACATCAGTTCTGTTTGTCACTGATATATCTATCATTACTCTGACGCTAAAGGAAACTCCTCACTGATAAAATTAATTCATGTTAGTCCCAGGCAGTTAAGACATCAGTTCTGTTTGTCACTGATATATCTATCATTACTCTGATGCTAAAGGAAACTCCTCACTGATAAAATTAATTCATGTTAGTCCCAGGTGTTAAGACATTAGTCAACAGTTAATCAGATAACGGATTGTTTTTGACATGCGATGGTCGGTAGGCTCTTTGAAACTGAACCTCGCCTTGGATTAAAACTCTTGATAGTTCAGCAAGGTGAGCTAATAAATTCTGTCAATTTTCTCCAAGGGCCCTCGCACACCCCCCCCCCCCCCCCCCCCCCCCACTTCATCTCGTGTGCCCGGTAGACAAACCGCCTTTATTTCAGTAGTATTCATGTCTTGGGAGTGGTATTTATAAAAAAGATTGAAGCTGGAATTATGTGAGCGTGTTTATGTAATAGCGATGGATCAAAAGAACAGATAGTCGGAGCCAATGTTTAATTTATTTACCCTACCTGATGTCTGGAGAAAGTACAAAGCTTTCTACTTGATCAGATATCTTTTTAAAGCAAACTAATTGTCTCTCTGAATGAACAAACAATCCATTATTTACAGTACTGGGCAGCACATTAGCACAAGTGGATAGCACTGTGGCTTCACAGTGCCAGGGTCCCAGGTTCAATTCCCCACTGGGACACTGTCTGTGCGGAGTCTGAACATTCTCCCCATGTCTGCGTGGGTTTCCTCCGGGTGCTCTGGTTTCCTCCCACAGTCCAAAGACGTGCAGGTTAGGTGGATTGGCCATGCTAAATTGCCCTTGGTGACCAAAAAGGTTAGATGGGGTTATTGGGTTACGGGGATAGGGTGGAAGTGACGGCTTAAGTGGGTCGGTGCAGACTTGATGGGCCGAATGGCCTTCTTCTGCACTGTATGTTCTATGTTCAACTCCAATCATAACCCAGTGTGAAAAAATCGGTACTGCACTGGGAGCGCCAGGCTGGGCAGTGTGCTCAAGTCTCTTAGGTGGAACTTGAACCCACAATCTTCTGAATCAAATGGGAGGGAGGGAGTGACACAGTGAAAGATCCACCGGCACAGCGATTGGAAACTGATTGATAAACACGTTCATTAATGATATAACCAATGTGAGTTTATTCATGTTCTGAGCTAAGTTTGGCAGGGTCTGATGAAGAGCTTGATGATTGGGGATTACTAATAGACCAAAATACAGATGTTCCCCATTCTTTCTTTTGAACTAGGTGGATGAATGCATTCCACATTTTGGATTAATGAATCTGACGGACGGTCTTGCAGGTCAGTATTTTTCTCATTGATACAAGTTCTATGTTATGTTAGTGAAGTTGGGCTGTGTGAAATTATGGAGTGGATAATCCAGTGGGACATACATTTGGACATTCCTTACCGACAGCTGGAGGGAGCTGAAGACTGCTCCAAGCAGCGTGTAAAGTGCCTTTACAGCGCAGCTTGTGGGCCAAAGTGCTTGCACACGGAACCCCGACACACACACACACACACACACACACAACTCCCAGCTTCATCCCATTTACCACACCCCTTCCATACAGTAGCCCATTGAAAAGGATCAGGAGCCCCGCCAAAACCCGGGATTGTGGATGGGACCTACCTACTCCAACATGCTTCCCCAATTGACTGGAATGTTGGGCTGAGCTCCATCCAGGGAACGTCTCGAGGAGACTCAGGGTGTGGAATTGAAACTGCATCTGAAGAGATGCAGCCTTTCAAACTGAAACTCTGTTTCCCCAGAAATTCTCCTATCCGGCAAAACCCTACCCATCCGGCAAAACAACCCTACCCGGTTAATGTCCAGCCTGTTTCCTTGGGTCCCGAATTCCCAGTTTCTACCTCAAAGTAACATTACAGTTATAGAGAGTTTTGGTCAGGCCTCATGTGGAGCACCGTGTTAACAGCTGGAGCTCAAGAAGGTTGGATTGACCGTGTAGGGAGTGCAGCACAGATTCCCCAGAATGATACAGCAGTTGGACGCTTGTGAGAGTTTGAAAATTGGTAGATTGACTGCACTCCAGAAGTGCTTCACTGACTGTGCTGCGCTTTGGGATATTGTGAAATGTGTAAGGATACTTCTGTTTAATTTCTGTCTGTTCCTTTTTTCTCCTTTTAATTTCTGTTATTCTTTTGGCCACTTCAATGTTTGTACATGGACAATTAATGTACCTATGCCTTTAAGATGGACATCACCTTTTAATTTGAGTGGCTGGTAAACTGAGGGTTGACCTATGACCCTAAGGCAAGGCAGGTTGCAAGAAGCAGTTTACATTTCTGATCAGAGGATTCCAGGAAGATCGGTGCTGACACACCTTAATGAACTTGGCTGTCGGCCATGGGGCTGTTTTGAATTGCTGGGCTTCGTCAATGGCCCCTGCCAATTGATCAGGGTTTTCTCTGGAATGTTTCTCCTCTGCGACTGCGTTTTCTCTTTTACTTTAATTTTGGGTCTCCGCCCTGGAGGGTCTCTGCACTGATTTCTCTCTCATCTAATGGATTCTTTCTAAAGATCCGAGTTAAAAACATCTCTGTCTGCACAGCCAGACTGAACTGCGAGCAATTTCCGGCCGAGCCACCAGCTACAGGAAGGGTTCAGATGTCTAAAACCCTTTTAAAATCTTGTGTGGGGAACTAGTTCTTACCTCAGTAAGGCTGTTGGTCATTCTGGTGGAATTGAAAACAAATAAGAACTAAACAGGCCTGAGGCTGTTCCTTTGAATGAAAACCCAAGGTTGATTAAAGTTAAAGTGCCTCTCCAGAGAAAATCATATTGTCTGGGAGTACTGACTGATTGCTGCTGCCAGAAGATCATCTCTAACACTACACCCGTGGCTTCAATTCCGAAGCATCCTTGGAAGACAGCCTGCTGTAACGATTTCAACATCAGAAGCAAGGATTCTCTCTGTTCATCTTAATCCTTCTTATTTACCCCTCCTCCTCTCCGTTTTTGTCTGCCTTATGTGTGTTTGGGTAGAGGGTGGGATGGTAGAAGTGGGCAGAATAGATTAGCTGGCTGTTATTCTGTTACGATGATTGCATATTTCAACTTTATTTCTGTTATAAATAAATAGTTACTTGTGTTCAACATTCAAACCTGGTGGCCATAATTTATTGAGTAGTCAAGGGGCCAAGGATTGTGTAAACTTTATACAAATTATTGGTTAATTGGCTTGTTTTGGGACTCCGGGGTCTGTGGGGCTGGAATCAACCGTGCACTCGCCCCGGGTGCTGTAACAAATGTGATATTCAAAAACAAACTTTTTTTTGTTCCCTTGAAGACCAAGTGGCTCCTGACCCATTAAATGCAGTTGGCTTCTTTAGCCCGATGATGAACGGACACGGCAATCTACAGGTGCCTCTGGGCACCCCTCCCCAGGATATTCTCGGTGTGTCCCCAGCACAGGTTGTTCCCAGTGGTGAGTAAATAGAGCTGCTGAGTCAAACAGTAACACCAGAAATGGCTAGAACCAGAACCAAGGAATGGGATATGGGTCAGAGGGCTTTAGATATAACTAAATGTGTGATTGACCTGCCATCTAGGCTTCGGCCTGTAAGTGAAGGTTGTCATCACTACTGTAAATCCCCCACCCGCCCCTCCGCCTCTTACCAACTGGATATGGGCCTTGACTTGGATACAGGGAAAAAACTTGTAGCTGCTGCGGTCGAATTGTACACTGGGGCTTTCTCTCTGACTGCTTCAGTCCCTTGCTGGATACATTCTCCATGAGGGTATGGGGGATTTTAAAACCACCGGCCTTTACCACTTCTGATCCGATCCTTCAGAAAGATGCACAAGGTGCAGAATGACTGACATGAGACAGGAAACTTTTGTCCAGCACAGGATCTGGACTATGAAGCTGCAAGGAGCCCATTTCATCAGGGGGAAGCTGCAGAGATCCCAAGCAGGGTGGTGGGGTGTCCCGAGGCTCACTCCTTTCCCCACGCCAGTAAATACGAAGCTGAATGTGTCAATTATCATTACTCAGTGTGCCTTAATGCAGCACTGAGCTGACTCGGGCTATATGGCATGGTGGCACAGTGGTTAGCACTGATGCCTCACAGCGCCAGGGACCCGGGTTCCATTCCGGGAGTCTGCACGTTCTCCCCATGTCTGTGTGGGTTTCCTCCGGGTGCCCTGTTTCCTCCCGCAGTCCAAAGATGTGCAGGTTAGGTGAGGTTAAGGGGATCAGGCAGGGGAATGGGCCTAGGTAGGGTGCTCTTTCAGAGGGTCGATGCAGACACGATGGGCTAAATGGCTTCTTTTGTGGGGGCCACGAAGAATCCAGCACGAGTCTTCAGGATACAAAGAAATAACATTTATTTACAATAACATATATATATATATATATATATACAACAGCAGCAACTTCCATTGCAGCTAACTCCTCTCTCGCTGCTGGTTCCAAACTGGCCAGCTCTATTTATGCAGGGAGTCTGCTAATGATTTCTCCGCCCCCCCTCTTTGGGGAAGCTCATACTCCCACAGGATTGTGGGATTGTCATTAGTCCCCAGCCAATGGTAAGCAGGCAGGTTATAACAGCTTCCTTCTGCACTATAGGAATTCTATGATTCTACGTCTGGGGCAGCACGGTAGCATGGTGGTTAGCATAAATGCTTCACAGCTCCAGGGTCCCAGGTTCGATTCCCGGCTGGGTCACTGTCTGTGTGGAATCTGCACGTCCTCCCCGTGTGTGCGTGGGTTTCCTCCGGGTGCTCCGGTTTCCTCCCACAGTCCAAAGATGTGTGTGTTAGGTGGATTGGTCATGATAAATTGCCCGTAGTGTACTAAAAAGTAAGGTTAAGTGGGGGGTTGTTGGGTTACGGTTAAGGGTGGATACATGGGTTTGAGTAGGGTGATCATGGCTCGGCACAACATCGAGGGCCGAAGGGCCTGTTCTGTGCTGTACAGTTCTATGTCTATGTCATTAAGCATAGAATTTACAGTTCAGAAGGAGGCCATTCGGCCCATCGAGTCTGCACCGGCCCTTGGAAACAGCTCCCGACTTAAGCCCACACCTCCGCCATATCCCTGTAACCCACCTAACCTTTTTGGACACTAAGGGCAATGTAGTATGGCCAATCCACCTAACCTGCACGTCTTTGACTGTGGGAGGAAACCGGAGCACCCGGAGGAAACCCATTCAGACACAGGGAGAGCGTGCAGACTCCACACACAGAGAGTGACCCAAGCGGGTTTCGAACCTGAGACCCTGGAGCTGTGAATCAACAGTGCTAACCCACTGTTCCACGGTGCTACCCATCAGCTGTTTGGTTTGAGAAACGGGGAGGAATAGCAGCGCAACCTCGCCTGTGCGTTTCCCATCGGCATGGGGTAGTTCAATTGGAAATCCCATTGGCAAGCGGCGAGAAGACAGAATTCCACCGCCAGGGAACAGCGCGCTGCGGTGAAACATGTGGCTCAGGAATTGGAGAATCCAGCCAGGGTTTGCAGCTCTGACCAGCAGAAACAGGGAGGCTGTGATTTGTGTGTGGTTTGACCTTAAATCGCGGTCCAACAGAGAGGCAGTTTCCTCTGGTCACACCCAGAGATCTACATCCCATTAATATTTGCTTGATTTCAACTTGAGATACCTCCCATCAGACATTGTTTGGAGAGAATGCTGTAAATATTGCATGTTACGTTGACGTGTTTAAACAATTAGAATCACCGTTTTTCTGTTCCAAGTATTGGACCAGCACTGGGAGCCTTTCCATGTCCCACAGTCCCACATAATGGAGAATGTGGCCCAGGAGATGCCAGTCCAGATTCCTGTTCCAGATCTCCTGCTGAATCCAGCTCCCGGAGCACCGATCGTGACTGCAGCCCCTTCTCAACTCTTCCAACAATGTACGTCAAACAGAACAACAGCCGAACCCTGTATCAACTCATCCTGTCTTTGCTTTTTCTATTTTAGACAGTTTTAGACAGTAAAGAAAGACTTACATTTCTATAGGGCCCTTCAGAGCCAAAGACCATCCAAAGCACGTTATAGTTAATTAAGTACTTTTGAAGTGTAGCCACTGTTGAAATGTAGGCCACAATGTGATATTGACCAGGTAATTGATTCTTCATGATGTTGGTGGGGGGATAAATACTGGACAAGACATTGGGGAGAACTTTATTCTTTTTCAAATAGAACCATGTGATCTATCATACCACTGAGAGCAGATAGGACCTTGGTTTTAATATCTGATAGTGTTGCTGTCCCTCAGATTTGCCCCTCCAGCTGCACAGCGCTCCCTCAGTCCCGCAGTAGGAGTGCCAGTCTGGATTATCGGCCAACATTTCTGCAGCCTTTTCTGAGTGAAGGAAAACCTGGGCACGGACTGGGTGAAATGATGGCCTATTTTGCCTTAATTCTGTCAATAGGTCTTGGTCATCAGTCTCGAGACCAAATCTGAACGGCACCATGGCATGATCATCCACTTCCCTCAGCATCCAGAGCTAGAGTAGCAGTTAAGACCATCTTTGTACTGTCGCCCAGCCTTCAATGGTTTGGGGGAACGACACAAACTCCCTCCCAGAACGACCACAAGGTGCATTAAAACCTGCCGGCTTTTGTTTGAAACAAATGAATAGGAAGAGACCATTCAGCCCCTCCAGCATATTCTGTCATTCAATTAGATCATGACAGATCTGTATCTTAATTCAATGTAGCCGTCTAGGTTTTATATAACTGTACGGGTCATTATTAGTTCTCACAAAGAAGTTTAGAGGCTTGTATAAGAATAATATTTATTTCACAACTGGCAATGAAATTACTGTGAAATGCCCCTAGTTGCCACATTCCGGCGCCTGTTCAGGTAGACAGAGGGAGAATTCAGAAAGGGTTTCCTCCGGGTGCTCCGGTTTCCTACCACAAGGAGGAAAGCACAGTAGCACAAGTGGATAGCACTGTGGCTTCATAGCGCCAGGGTCCCAGGTTCGGTTCCCCGCTGGGTCACTGTCTGTGCAGAGTCCGCACGTTCTCCCCGTGTCTGTGTGGGTTTCCTCCGGGTGCTCCGGTTTCCTCCCACAGTCCAAAAACGTGCAAGTTAGGTGGATTGGCCATGATTGGATCTGAAATTGGCTAGCTGATAGAAGACAAAGGGTGGTGGTTGATTGGAAATGTTCTGACTGGTGTCCAGTTACTAGTGATGTACCACAAGGATCTGTTTTGGGGCCGCTGCTGTTTGTCATTTTTATAAATGATCTGGAGGAGGGCGTAGAAGGATGGGTGAGTAAATTTGCAGATGACACTAAAGTCGGTGGAGTTGTGGACAGTGCAGAAGGATGTTACAAGTTACAGAGGGACATAGATAAGCTGCAGAGCTGGGCTGACAGGTGGCAAATGGAATTTAATGCAGAAAAGTGTGAGGTGATTCATTTTGGAAGGAATAACAGGAAGACAGAGTACTGGGCTAATGGGAAGATTCTTGGTAGTGTGGACGAGCAGAGAGATCTCGGTGTCCATGTCCATAGATCCCTGAAAGTTGCCACCCAGGTTAGATAGATAGATAGATAGAGAAATACAGCACAGAACAGGCCCTTCGGCCCACGATGTTGTGCCGAACTTTTGTCCTAGGTTAATCATAGAATTTTGGACACTAAGGGCAATTTTTCATGGCCAATCCACCCAACCTGCACATCTTTGGACTTTGGACAGGTTGAGAGGGTTGTTAAGAAGGCGTACGGTGTGTTAGCTTTTATTGGTAGAGGAATTGAGTTTCGGAGCCATGAGTACAAAACTCTGGTGCGGCCGCATTTGGAGTATTGCGTGCAGTTCTGGTCGCCTCATTATAGGAAGGATGTGGAAGCATTGGAAAGGGTACAGAGGAGATTTACAAGGATGTTGCCTGGTATGGAGGGAAGATCTTATGAGGAAAGGCTGAAGGACTTGAGGCTGTTTTCATTAGAGAGAAGAAGGTTAAGAGGTGACTTAATTGAGGCATACAAGATGATCAGAGGATTAGATAGGGTGGACATTGAGAGCCTTTTTCCTCGGATGGTGATGTCCAGCACGAGGGGACATAGCTTTAAATTGAGGGGAGATAGATATAGGACAGATGTCAGAGGTAGGTTCTTTACTCAGAGAGTAGTAAGGGCGTGGAATGCCCTGCCTGCAACAGTAGTGGACTCGCCAACACTAAACGCATTCAAATGGTCATTGGATAGGCATATGGACGATCAGGGAATAGTTTAGAGGGTTTCACAGGTTGGCGCAACATCGAGGGCCGAAGGGCCTGTACTGCGCTGTTATGTTCTAAATTGCCCTTAGTGACCAAAAAGGTTATTGGGCTACGAGGATAGGGTGGAAGTGAGGGCTTAAGTGGGTCGGTGCAGACTCGATGGGCCGAATGGCCTCCTTCTGCACTCTATGTTCTATGTTCACAAGTCCCGAAAGACGTGCTGTTAGGTGAATTGAACATTCTGAATTCTCCCTCCGTGTTCCGAACAGGCGCTGGAGTGTGGCGACTGGGGGATTTTCACAATAACTTCATTGCAGTGTTAATCTAAGCCCACTTGTGACAATAATAAAGATTATTATTACTGATATACTCCTGAAAAGTGCCGGCTCTATTTTTAAAAGTGGTGTCCCCTTGTTTTGGACTCTCCATCTGCCCCACAAAATCCTTTAAACATTCCCATTAGATCACCGTTCAATCGTCTATTCTCGAGGGAGTAAAAGTAGCCCACCCTCAGAATGAAACCCATTTAGCCCTGGTATCATTCTGATTACTGAATCTGCTCCATGCTCACTCTGAAGAAATTATCACCGGGTAAAATCAAAACCATTTGCTGATTGAACCTCTTCCTCTTTGTGCAGTTCCGAGAGATTTTGACATTACCATTTACTACCGCGGCAAAGAAGTCCTTCAAAGCACGGTTAGCAACAGCCTGGGCTGTCAGCTGTATTACGATGAAGAGAATGGGGGATTTGCTCAGCTACAGCCTGTCAAGTTCCCAAGTACAGAGGAGATAAATGATTTCCAACAGAAAAGGTTCACCAATTGCCTCTTGTCAAACGTGGCAGGAGGCCTCCTTCTGGAGCATAAGAACGGAGATCTTTTCGGCAAGAGACTGGGGAAGTGCCAAGTCTTTTGGGTTGGATCAGAAGCATCAGAGAACGAGGGTTCACAGAAACTGAACCGAAATGAGGAGATCAAACTATTCAGCCTGAAAAATTTTTTAATTGGTAAGTTACCTGCTGATTCGGTTTCTGTTGTAGAGCGTTAAGTAACCCTGGCTTCCACGTAACTCCCAAATGTTGAAGAGATGATTCAGTCTCCCACCCTCGCCTTGGAGAGTTTCCCCCCCCCCTCTCATAACCCCCCCCTCCCCGCCCCCCACTTTCCTTCCCTGTGACCTGACCCAAGATTAAGGCCTTCCCAACACATGGACTAACTCACATTCTGCCATGACACCACTGCCCAAGTGTCACTCCCTGTGACCTTTACTCCTGTTTTTAACATCCCATTCAACTTTCTTTAATAGCCACACGTTTTATGTAGTCAGAGACTTGTGGTTTTTTTTGGAGGACTGTGCTTGCTGACAGTTACCCGTACATGTTTTTAATGCCTTCCTCATTCCCCAGAGACGCTGGATAAATGCAACAGGCTCAGCACTTCAAAGAACTCCCCCTCAAATTTGGGGAAAAGCCTTGAAATAAAAATCAGTTCATTTAGAAAGAATTTCACGCAGTGCAGCCCAGGTGCGATCTGAGCTGCACACAGTCCGGGGTGGGGGGGAGCTATGGAGACAGGAACCTCCATAGTAGGTATGTTCACATGGCAGCCTTTCAGACTGCTGATCAGCCTTTGTTAATTGCAATCCTCCCACTACCTCTGTGTTTTCCAATGAGGAAAATGAAGAATTGAGAACATGGTGAGTATTTTTAAATCATTCTTTCATGGGATATGGCCATCGCTGGTAAGGCCAGCATTTCTTACCCTTCCCAAATTTCCCTTGAACTGAGTGGCTTGCTGGGTCATTTCAGAGGTCAATTCAGAGTCAACATTTTTGTGGGTCTGGAGTCAAATGTAGGCCAGACTGGTTAAGGACAGCAGATTTCCTAAAGGTGAACCAGACAATGGCTGATAACTAAGACTCGGGTGGGATTTTTCCCACCGGTGGGATCATCGGCGGAACTGGAAGATCCGCCCAACAGCCAATGGCGAGCTTCCTCTATCACCAGCAAACACACTGTGGGGGTGGGTTGAATCCTACCCAAACTTTTAAATCCAAATTTATTCGATGAAGACTACATAAAACGTGTGGCAAATTTTAATTCCACCAGCTGCTGTAGTGGGATTTGAACCCCAAGTTGCCTGGGCCTCTGGATTACTAGTCCAGTGACATTACCACTACACCACAGTCTCTCCTTAAATTTTATAACCCACTTTGTCCACAATCTGTCTGGGATGAAAAAGTGAAAGGGATGCTGAGTTTACACCCTGCCCAACTCCTCATCGAGACATAAGATCAAGCAGGTTGCATGAATCTAGTATTGTCTCCAATTTCATGTTTTTTTAAAATACTTTTAGAATACCTATATTCTTTTTTTTTCCTAATTAAGGGGCAATTTAGCGTGGCCAATCCACCTAGACTGCACATCTTTGGGTTGTGGGGGTGAGGCCCACGCAGACATGGGGAGAATGTGCAAACTGCACACGGACAGTGACTCAGGGCTGGGATCGAACCTGGATCCTCAGTGCAGTGATGAAGCAGTGCTACACTGTGTCACTGTGCCACCCCCAATTTCATGTTCCTAATGGCCGATTAGGTTAAACTTCCCCTTGAAAACCTGTCCTCTGAATGTCGACCCGCAGTTAAAAATGGGACCGTTAAAATGTGTCATCTTTTTTTTTTAGAATTAATCGACTTCACACAGCAGAAACGTGGAGTGCCACAGTGCTCCATCTGGCTGTGCTTTGGACAACGATTCGAGTTGGAAACTAAGAAGAAGAAGCTCATCCTGGTCAAGGTGAGAAAGTCTTCGCCAATCCCAACAGCGAGCTCTGCGGATATCTCTCTTTCTCTTTTTAAGAGAGACTTGTATATTATATAGTGCCATTCATAACCGGTGGATGGTCCAAAGCACTTTGCAACAAATAAAACATTGATTGGAATGTAATCCCTGTTGCAATTTGGAAATGCGGAACCAGTGTGCAGACGATCCTAAAAACAGGAATATGATAAATAACCAGCTCATCATACCCAGAAACATGGAACCCGCTACTGCATAGAGTGGTTGAGGTGGATCGTACAGATAATATATTTAAGGGGTAGCTAAATAAATATATAACAAGGAAAGGAACAGCAGATTCAGTTGAAATTGACAGATGAAATTGAATTGGAGGAAGCTTGTGTATTAACACCGGTATGTACTAGTTGGATTTAATACTGTAGCCAGTTTCTGTACTGTACCTTACTACATAATTCTATGCCCTTCATTTCCTGGGCTGCTACTTTCTGTATTGGTTTTCAAAATCTACTAAAGAAAAACTGAAGTTGTTCCCTGTGGGGAGTTAGCCGTTTGGCAGGGGTTTACGACAGATCCCCACTCACAGCAGTGTGAGGTCAGGGTGGTTTTAATTGATGGGATGACTTCCCATCCTGAATGGATTCTATTGCAGCCCCTTCCAAACCCACACCGCCAAGCACCTCGGGCAGCAGACGCACAGCCTGCAGGTTTCCCTCCAAGTCACACAACACTCTGAGTTGGAACTATACAATGGTCTGAACTCCCAAAAATTCATGGCCAGATTTTTGAAAATTATTATTCTAGGCACGGTAGCACAGTGGTTAGCACTGTTGCTTCACAGCGCCAGGGCCCCAGGTTCGATTCCCAGCTTGGTTCACTGTGCGGAGTCTGCACATTCTCCCCGTGTCTGCATGGGTTTCCTCAGGTTTCCTCCCACAGTCCAAAGATGTGCACGTTAGGTGGATTGGTCACGCTAAATTTCCCTGTAGTGTCTAAAAGTTAGGTGGGGTTGCTGGGTTACAGGGGTAGGGTGGAGGTGTGGGCTTGAGTAGAGTGCTCTTTCCAAGGGCCGGTGCAGACTCGATGGGCCGAATGGCCTCCTTCTGCACTGTTGATTCTATGATCCTATTCTATGATTCTAAACACTTAGTTACTGGTTTTGCCTCAGCTGGAGTACTATGTTCAGTTCTGTACACCAGGATTCAGGAAGGATGTGAAGGCCTTGGAGAGCGAATGGTGGAGGTTTACGAGAATGTTACTGGGGATGAGGGATTGAGTGAATCTGATGTCAGTGGTATGGAGAGACTGTAAGGTCTGAAGGAGAGATGAGGAGAATTGTTTTCTGTTTGTACATACCGCAATTTGTGATGATCTGGAAAGCGCTGTCTGAGGGACGTTGAAAGCAGATTCAATAGTAACTTTCAAGCGGGAATTTGCGAAATATTAAAAGGAGAAAATTTTGCAGAAGCATAGAAATGAGCACTTGAAACGCCATAGCATGCAAGGCTACGGACCAAGTGCTAGAAAATGCAAAACGGAATCGGTAGGTGTTTGAAGGCCGGCACAGACATGATGGGCCAAAGGGCCTATTTCTATGCTGTAAAACTCTATGACTCCATGACAATGGCTCTGGAGGCGAAACCAGGGGAGTAGGATCAATTGGATTCTTTAGAGCTGGGTCAAGCACAATGGGCCAAATGGCCTCTTTCTATGCTATATCAGTCTATGATTCTACAAAGAGAGCATTCTTACTTGATTCTCTGGAGGAGGGGAAGCTGAGGCCTCCCTCTACTAACAACCCCACTTCAACCCAGGCTCGACACTCTGAGATCCCAAGACATCTAATGTTTAAACGTGACATTACTTAAAAACACAGCCCTAATTATTTTCACCATTGACAGAACTTGAAGACGTTTGTTTTTTCCTTTGAGCAGCTGCACCTCATCCCTTCAATGTGTTCATTCTTTCTTCTGTTTCCAACTCTCAGGTTGTTCCAAAACTGTGCACCTTGCTGATCGAAAAGGCCCATCAAGGTGGAGCATCCTCACTAACCAGTGAGAATGTCAGTCTGCAGATCTCCAACAGTTCCAACACGTCCTCCATCGAGAACTTCATGGCTTTAGTCAATGAATTGGGAAGCATGGAATGGAGCTAGTGTTGCTGCAGCACTGGTCCCAAGAAACGGGCTTCAACTATCAACACTTGTCAACCTGTTATGTAGGCTTCCTCTTCATCCCACCCAAATGCATAGCTAAAAGTATTCTGACACAATTCCTACAATGCTTATCCAGAAGAATCTTCCAGAACCTGCCACTTTATTTTTCGAACCTTTTGTGACTGTGAACTCTGGGCGAACCTTCAGCTTAATCTTCTGGACCGCGGAGGAATGCTTATCGCACCGTGCTTCTTTCTCGTTACTAGTCAAGGATCTTGGTCTATTTGCAAGCGTTTGAGAAGCTGGATCAGAAGTTGCTTCTCTCTCATCTGGTTCTTGCTGATAAAGGAAAGCAGCGCACAGAAGACAAAACTTCAAACCAGCATGTGGTTCTCTACAGTGTCATTAACATGAAAGGCAGGCAGGAGCAGAAGCAGCTCTTGGTAACAAAACACACAGTCGTGCTGCTCAAGTGGGGAACAGGAAACAAGGATTAAGAATACCCCGCATTTGAGTAGCTTCTTTCCACACCTTCAGGATTTTCCAGAGTACTATGTAGCCAATTAAGTAGGTCTGAAGTGTAGTCACTGTTGTAATGTAGGGAACTTGGCAACCAATTTGTGCACAGCAGGATCCCACAAATATTGATGAATAATTCTGGAGTGGATATATGGGGGGGGTCACTATGTTGTTGGACCGAGAGTGGGAAGGAGTCGCCTCTTAAGTGAGCTGGAAATGCAGAGTTTCCTACTTGTAGTTGTAACACTTGGAGGTTACTTTTTCTTGGTCTCAGCCCCATTTCTACATGCACGCACACACGTGCACAAACACACATGTGTGCACACACACACAGACACACGTGCACCCACACTTACACACAATTCCCACATGGACTCATTTGAGTCCACCATCTCTTAACACCATTAATTGCAAAATAATGACTGGCACGCTGAACAGTTGGGGATTACTTAACAGAGGGCGGGGGGGAGGCAGGGAGAACTGCAAATTCTGGAAATCTCAAAAAAACAGAAGGTTCCAGAGCCATTCCGAAGGCCCATCGGTGCCTGTTTTTTGTAGTTTTATAAAAAGCACCGAAATTTGGGTGGAGGTGTTCTTCTGTGGCAAGTTGATTAACTCCAGTCTGCAAATCTCACTCTGTTCAGGGTCTGTAGTATGGGTGGAGTAAGAGTTTACACTGCATGCCTTGAAAACCACCTCTTCAAATATTAGTTACTAAAGTCTGAGTATCTTTCTGAGAAGTAGTCCACAGATTCGATGGGCTGAATATGCTGCCCGATTCAATGATAACTTCCTTTTTCAGCACGAGACAGAGAGCGTGCGTCTTTGTCATAATGAAGTGGCATCAGTTTCTCACAAACTGATTGTAGGTTAATCCTGACCAATAAATTTCAAGGCAGAATCCATTGATCAGGGAGTGAGTAAGAGGCAATCTTCAAGCTTGAAAACTTTATTTTTAATGTAGTTCAATATTTTTATGGCCATGCGAGTCAATAATTTTAAAAATAATTTAAGAGTTAAAGCAGAAAACCTGACCATCCATCTCATCAGTGAGGCCTTCACTCATGTTGCTCATTGATGGCTTGAATTCAGGAACAGTAACCTCACCCCTGAACTTTCAGAGAGTGACGGTTACAAAGAGTCAATAGTCCTCGGGTAGGGCGGAGTTAGAAATGTTTACAACAAACGACTTAAGGGCTTCCGTATAAACTGTGAATTAGGACCAACCTGTATTGATCTGATCAGATCAGCGCTGTGTGACAGGGTAAACATCAATCTGGAGAATATTGCATTATATTAAGCATGAGTTCCAGAGATTCCTAGATGGGAATTTGCACAAGTATCAAGTATCTGATCCAATTTCGCAGATTGTTGATATTTTACAGTTGCCTGTATAACGGGCCTCTGCACTCACTTGATTTTAATCTTTCTGTGATTGATGCACTTATCATTTGTTTATACAGCTCACCCCATGTCCTTCCCTGTTGACCAGGTGGGCAGTGGTGGGGTAAGAGGTTATGGGAAAGGGGTATACCATTCCCGTTGATCAGCTGGCATGTGGAGTGCCTGTTTTCAGGCCCAAGACAACAGCGGATCATCAATGCAAACGTCACTTTTTTTTAAAATTAGGTCGGGAACAGGCTGATTGGGTTCCATTTAAGCTTGTTGCTCATTGGTCAGAGCAGAATCTGCCCTTGGCTATATCAGGGCACGGGTAGACACTAGCGATTTGGTTACATGGTCGCTCATAAAATCAGCCTGATCAAGGTTCCCAAATTGGCTTTGGGAATGGAATCGGTGCTTATTAATGGAGATAGAAATTGCTCTATATTCAGTCATGGGAGCATAGATCCCAAAACAAGCTAACTTGTTCTACCAGACGTTGGTAGCAGATATACAATGACTCCATTTTCCAATGAAATAATTTGGGAAGGAGTTTATTGAGCTGCAGGGAGATCAGGGCATTGATGAACTTCTAAACTGAATTCCCCAAGTATCCAATGTTCCACTCGTGCTGTGGTGCACACACCAGGTACAGAATGGTTCTTGGTTTTGGTGCAAGGTAATCTGCGTTAAATCGACATTCAGCACTGGTTACAATCCGGGTGCCAGAGTCTCCCCCGGGCCGTGGGGAGGGCGGTGTGCATTCTGGACACCTGCTGACTGCATTTAACATCATCCAAATATAAAGAGGGTGGTGGGGGAGCACAATGAAGAAGATGCACATTCCAAATGGCATTTGTTTTCTCACTGACTATGAGGAGACAACGCCTACAGTCAAATATCCCCCGCCACCCAAACCCCTTCAACGTCTGCACTTTGAAAAATCCCTTTTCTCAGCCCAGCAAAGCTTGAATCTTCTCATTGAGGTTTGAAGGGTGAAATGTATATATTCCTCTATGTCTACATCTGTATATTTTATACCTGTTTGCTGTTTAAAATTTTATTAGTTTATTAAAACATGGAGAAAAATTGCGAGCCCCTTGTTTCCTTGGATTCAGTAGTTATTTTCAGTAAACCTATGCATAATTTAAGGTGCAATGTTTGTGCTTCGAGCACTTTTAATTACAGAAACGAGGATTAGTGTTTTCGGAGTGCAGCCGGTATTCCTGAAGCTTGGCTGATACTCTGGGAGCATGGCAAGTACTCTGGGATGCAGCCGGTATTCCTGAAGCTTGGCCGATACTCTGGGAGCATGGCCAGTACTCTGGGATGCAGCCGGTATTCCTGAAGCTTGGCTGATACTCTGGGAGCATGGCCAGTACTCTGGGATGCAGCCGGTATTCCTGAAGCTTGGCTGATACTCTGGGAGCATGGCCAGTACTCTGGGATGCAGCCGGTATTCCTGAAGCTTGGCTGATACTCTGGGAGCATGGCCAGTACTCTGGGATGCAGCCGGTATTCCTGGGCCTGGCTGCTATTCTGGGAGCATGGCCAGTACTCCGGGATGCAGCCGGTATTCCTGGGGCTAGGCCCGTAACCGGGTGAATGACCAGTGGATTTCAACAGACCCAGAAGTTCACACAGTATGTCCCCAAGTCAACCAAAGCCAATTGATGATCAATAGGATCCCACAGTGATGAGACAAAAATCTGGTTCATCAAACTACACTTCTTCCATATATCTCTGAAGAGTATCATTGAATCTTTGGTATAATATTACATTTAAAAGATAGGACCACTTCCTCAGCACTGTCCCTCTGACAGTGCAGCACTCCCTCAGTACTGACCCTCTGACAGCGCAGTGCTCCCTCAGCACTGACCCTCTGACAGTGCAGCGCTCCCTCAGTACTGACCCTCTCATAGTGCAGCACTCCCTCAGTACTGACCCTCTGACAGTGCAGCACTTCTCAGTACTGATCCTCAGACATTGCAGGACTCTCTCAGTACTGACCCTCTGACAGTGCAGCACTCCCTCAGTACTGATCCTCTGACAGCGCATTACTCTCTCAGTGCTGGCCTTCTGACGGTGCAGCACTCCCTCAGTACTGTCCCTCTGACAGTGCAGCACTCCCTCAGTACTGATCCTCTGATGATGCAGCACTCCCTCAGTACTGATCCTCTGATGATGCAGCTCTCCCTCAGTACCGATCCTCTGACAGCGCAGCACTCCCTCAGTACCGACCCTCTGACAGCGCAGCACTCTCTCACAGCTGTCTCTCTGACAGTGCAGCACTCCCTCAGTACCGATCCTCTGATGATGCAGCACTCCCTCAGTACTGACCCTCTCACAGTGCAGCACTCTCTCACTGCTGTCTCTCTGACAGTGCGGCGCTCCCTCAGTACTGATCCTCTGATGATGCAGCTCTCCCTCAGTACCGATCCTCTGACAGTGCAGCACTCCCTCAGTACCGATCCTCTGACAGCGCAGCACTCTCTCACTGCTGTCTCTCTGACAGCACAGCACTCCCTCAGTACCGATCCTCTGACAGAGCAGCACTCCCTCAGTACCGATCCTCTGACAGTGCAGCACTCCCTCAGTACTGACCCTCTGACAGTGCAGCACTCCCTCAGTACTGACCCTCTGACAGTGCAGCACTCCCTCAGTACTGACCCTCTAAGATGCAGCACTCCCTCAGTGACAAATCTGTTGGAATTCTTTGAAGAGGTAACCAGTACAGTTGACAAGGGGGAGCCTGTCGATGTGGTACGTTTGGACTTTCAGAAGGCGTTTGACAAAATCCCACATAAGAGATTATTCTGCAAAATTAAAGCGCATGGGTTGGGGGAAATGTATTGAGGTGGATAGAAAACTGATTGGCAGAGAGGAAACAAAGAGTAGGAATTAATGGGTCCTTTTCAAATTGGCAGGCAGTAACCAGTGGGATACTACAGGGATCGGTGCTGGGACCCCAGCCATCCACAATATATATTAATGATTTGGATGAGGGAACAAAATGTAACATCTCAAAGTTTGCAGATGATACCAAATTAGGTGAGAGGGTGAATTGTGACGAGGATGCAGGGATCCTACAGCAAGATCTGGACAGGTTGGGTGAGTGGGCAAATCAATGGCAAATGCAGTATAATTTAGATAAGTGTGAGGTTATTCATTTTGGAAGCAAAAACAGGAAGGCAGATTACTACCTGAATGGCTGTAAATTGGGAGAGGGGAGTGTGCAGCGGGACCTGGGTGTCCTTGTGCACCATTCGCTGAAGGTAAGCATGCAGGTGCAGCTGGCGGTAAAGAAGGTTAATGGCCTTCATTGCGAGAGGTTTTGGGTATTGAAGCAGGGATGTGTTATTGTAATTATACAGGGCCTTGGTGAGGCCACACTTGGAGTATTGTGTGCATTTTTGGTCTCCCTCTCTGAGGAAGTGTGTTCTTGCTCTCGAGGGAGTGCAGCGAAGGTTTACCAGACTGATTCCAGGGATGGCGGGACTTTCATATGAGGAGAGATTGACTAGGTTGGGATTGTCCTCGCTGGAGTTCAGAAGAATGAGGGGGGATCTCATAGAGACTTAGAAAATTCTAACAGACTAGACAGGGTAGATGCAGGGAAGATGTTACAAATGATAGGTGTGTCCAGAACAAGGGGTCACAGCCTGAAGATTCAGGGTAAACCATTTGGGACAGAGATAAGGAGACACTTCTTCACACGAAGAGTGGTGAGCCTGTGGAATTCATTGCCACAGGAAGTAGTTGATGCTAAAACTTTGAATATATTCAAGAGGCGGCTGGATGTAGCACTTGGGGAGAAGGGGATCAAAGGCTATGGGGAGAAAGCAGCATTAGGCTATTGAGTTGGATGATCAGCCATGATCATGATGAATGGTGAAGCAGGCTCAAAGGGCCAAAAGGTCTCCTCTTGCTCCTATCTTCTATGTCTCTAGTACTGTCCCTCTGAGTGAAGCACTCCCTCAGCACTGACCCTCTGACAGTACTGTCCATCTGACAGTGCAGCGCTCCCTCAGTACTGACCCTCTGACAGTGCAGCACTCCCTCAGTACTGACCCTCTGACAGTGCAGCACTCCCTCAGTACTGTCCCTCTGACAGTGCAGCGCTCCCTCAGTACTGACCCTCTGACAGTGCAGCACTCCCTCAGTACTGACCCTCTGACAGTGCAGCATTCCCTCAGTACTGACCATCTGACAGTGCAGCACTCCCTCAGTACTGACCCTCTGACAGTGCAGCACTCCCTCAGTACTGTCCCTCTGACAGTGCAGCACTCCCTCAGTACTGACCCTCTGACAGTGCAGCACTCCCTCAGTACTGACCCTCTGACAGTGCAGCACTCCCTCAGTACTGACCCTCTGACAGTGCAGCACTCCCTCAGTACTGTCCCTCTGACAGTGCAGCACTCCCTCAGTACTGACCCTCTGACAGTGCAGTACTCCCTCAGTACTGACCCTCTGACAGTGCAGCACTCCCTCAGTACTGACCCTCTGACAGTGCAGCACTCCCTCAGTACTGACCCTCTGACAGTGCAGCACTCCCTCAGTACTGTCCCTCTGACAGTGCAGCACTCCCTCAGTACTGACCCTCTGACAGTGCAGCACTCCCTCAGTACTGACCCTCTGACAGTGCAGCGCTCCCTCAGTACTGACCCTCTGACAGTGCAGCACTCCCTCAGTACTGACCCTCTGACAGTGCAGCGCTCCCTCAGTACTGACCCTCTGACAGTGCAGCGCTCCCTCAGTACTGACCCTCTGACAGTGCAGCACTCCCTCAGTACTGTCCCTCTGACAGTGCAGCACTCCCTCAGTACTGACCCTCTGACAGTGCAGTACTCCCTCAGTACTGACCCTCTGACAGTGCAGCACTCCCTCAGTACTGACCCTCTGACAGTGCAGCACTCCCTCAGTACTGACCCTCTGACAGTGCAGCACTCCCTCAGTACTGTCCCTCTGACAGTGCAGCACTCCCTCAGTACTGACCCTCTGACAGTGCAGCACTCCCTCAGTACTGACCCTCTGACAGTGCAGCGCTCCCTCAGTACTGACCCTCTGACAGTGCAGCACTCCCTCAGTACTGACCCTCTGACAGTGCAGCACTCCCTCAGTACTGACCCTCTGACAGTGCAGCACTCCCTCAGTACTGACCCTCTGACAGTGCAGCACTCCCTCAGTACTGACCCTCTGACAGTGCAGCACTCCCTCAGTACTGACCCTCTGACAGTGCAGTGCTCCCTCAGCACTGACCCTCTGACAGTGTAGCACTCCCTCAGTACTGACCCTCTGACAGTGCAGTGCTCCCTCAGCACTGACCCTCTGACAGTGCAGCACTCCCTCAGTACTGACCCTCTGACAGTGCAGCACTCCCTCAGTGCTTCACCGGGTATGTTGACCTGGACTCAACAACCTCTACTTGTATTTTTATGTCCCCTTATTGTCAAAATACCCACTCATGTATATAATGAGATGCAGACAGGCAGTGATTGACACATAGGATGACCAATGAACACACAACACAGAACAACCAATCACCAGACAAGACTATAAAGCCCACAGGGCATTAAGACTCCTGCTCTTTTCGGGACCCAGACACTGAGAAAGTCAGAGTGTGCAAGTCAGTGGACATTATTGCCATGTGGTAGCTAGTCGGTCTGGTTGAGCCAGTAGGAGGTCGTCAGTAGGATTAGTTGAGTGTCAACCCACAGCTGAACATGTACAGCCGTTCATAGTTAAATAAAACCGTGTTGGATCATCTCCGGTGTTAAGACGTCTGTTTCTAGCTTCCCTGCATCCAGTTGCAGTCAACATCGAACCAACCCGCTTAACACATCACTTATAACACAAATACATTGTCCCTTGGCACTGGACAGTTACACTATAAAACAAAACCAATGGGCATAGATTTAAGATAATTGGCCACAAAAAAACATGACGATACAAGGAGAAACATTTTTACACGGTGACTGGGTGAAATCTGAGGCAGGTTCAATCGGGACTATCAGAAGGGAAGCTGATAATGAACTGAAAAGGAAGAATGGGTGGGACTTGTGGTGGGGGCAGGTAGGTGCGTTGCTCCTTCAGAGTGACAGCACACATTCAATGGGCTGAATGGTCTCCTGTGCAGTCACTGTACTAGTGTCCTGAGTGCCGCTTCAGACAGTGTGGAAGTTTGGTGAGCAGAGGGAAATGTAAAATTAAACATTTCTGAACAACTAATATTGTTTGAATTTGTACTGAACAAACTTTATTTTGTTTATTTTGTAAATCTAATCCAGCGGGCCTAAGTAGGGGGAAGAGCAGCAACTGAAAGAGCTAATTAATATGGGACAGCAGCTTCAACTGGTCTTTACTGTACCTGGGCTCAGCTGGTCCCTTTGTCCAGAAGATATAAATTCACTCTCTGTGTGACCAGCACTGAGTGTGGCTTTGGACAGAGCGTGGAAGTTTGGTGAGAAGTGTAGAGGAGAGTGCAAGACTCCTTTGTTTTTCTGACTTTTTCACACTGTAGACATTAGTTTCTGCATCTCTGCAGGAGAGGAGCTGAACCGTTGGTGAGTATCTGGTGAACATCCTGTAAGTGGTCAAGGTCTATATTCCGAGGTTTAAAATAGGACTGGAGTTTCTGTTAAGATTAACAAATATCTAGAAGGAAATAAATATAATGGTTAGCACTGCTACCTCACTGCGCTGAGGACCCGGGTTCGATTTCGGCCCCGGGTCACTGTCCATGTGGAGTTTGCACATTCTCCCCATGTTTGCGTGGGTCGGGGTGGACGGACAAGAAACACCATCACCGCAGCCTGCCAGGCAGCCATGCGGCTGTGCATGCCGCTGACTGCCCATTGCAAACCTGGCACCATGGGTCATATGGGTGCCCTCAAGGCCACCCCTCCTAGGTACCATCTAGCCTCAGCTGACCCATCAACGGAAGGGCATGCTCCAGCACAACCAGTGCCAGCTTGTTAGCTGGGTTGAGCGTGCGTGGGGAGTGGAGAGCTAATATGCGGCTACAGCTTGTCAGCCTCTTGAGTATTCATCCCAACCCCGGAGAATCCGACACCGTTTTCCATTGGAATAGATCATGTTCCATATGGCACCAGTGCTAGCCCCTCAAGGATCACTGAATCAGTCCAGATGTGGCACCAGTTTTGCTGTCGTAGAAGTCCACTAATCCTTCCCCGGCGTCAACACTTAGTCTCAGGAACGGAGAATGCTGCCACATAAGTACGGTAGGACAGTGATGTGTAGGGCTGCAATATGTGGGAGCTCATGCATATTAGTGGTACACAGGGCAAGCCGGTTTGCAGTAAGTGCAGCTTGAGGAGCTTCGGCTCAGTCATTGAGCTGGAGGCTGAGCTGTGAACACAGTGACACATCAGGAAGGGTGAGAGTTACCTATTCGGGAGGCAGTCACACCCCTTAGGATAGAATCTACCGGTTTGGAAAGCGGTCAGGGGCAGGAGGATGTGACTGCAGCTGAGGCAGGTCAGGGGACCCAGGGGGCAGGGGTGTCAGCCTCTGCAATTCTTCAACAGGCTTGAGGTTCACTTGGATGAGAGTGGAGGCTGAAGCTGACTGACTATGGCATTGTGGTCCAGGGTGCCATTCAAGTGAGGAGAGCACACAAGAAAGTAGTAGATGGTATAGTGAGGCAGACAACACTTTTCTATGTAGCAAGGAGGAAGAGTCCAGACGGTTTTGTTGCCTGTCCAGTGCCGGGGTTGGGATATCTGCTCCATGCTGGAAAGGAACCTGCAGTGGGAGGGGGGGGGGGGGGGGGGGGGGGGGATCTCTTTGTTGTGGTCCATGTAGCTCCAATGACTTAGGTGGAAAGAGGTTCCGCATTGCGAGTTTGAGGAAATAGGTACTAAGAACCGCTGGATTATTTCCTGAGCTGCCTGCAAATTGGCATAGGGCACATGAAATTAGAGAGAGGAATACATGGTTCAAAGGTTGGTGGGGGAAAAATGTGCTCCGGTTCATGGAGCACTGGCATTAGTATTGGAGAAAGTGGGAGCTGTCGCGTTGGGATGGTCTACATCTGAATCATGCTGGGACCATCCTGAAAACCCCATAACTAGGGAAGCAGAGAGAGGGCTTTAAAAGAAATAGTTGGGGGGGGGGGGGTGGTTCTGGAGAGGGGATACATAAGCTTACAAAGCAAAAGGATATGACAGCATTATAAGACAGCTATTTAAGAGCTATTGATACCTAGAGTGTTACAGGCAGGGACAGGGTGGAGAAAAAACTTCAACAGCAGCAAATAGGATCAAAAAGGGAAAAAATGGTAATTAGACAAAATTAATGGCTCTTTACTTAAATGCACGTAGTCTTAGACACATAATAAATGAATTAACGGCACAAATTGGGGTTAACGTGTATGATGTTACAGCCATTATAGAGACGTGATTCCAAGGAGATCAAAACTGGGAGCCAAATATTCGGGGATATGCAACTTTCATAAGGTGAGGCAAAAAGACAAGGGTGGTTAGTATGAGATGGAATAAATATGGTAGCAAAAAATGATCTTGGATTGGAAGATGTAGGGCTGGATTCTCCGGTCGCGTTCAATGACGGGCCGGAGAATCCAAATTCCCGACAGAATCGGAGGTGGCGCCACTTTTGCGACCCTCCAAAGCGGCGTACTCGTAGCCACGGCCATTGCCTGAGGCCTTGCCCCCCGATGCTCCATTCCCGACCCACTGAGTTCCCGACGGTGCGGAGCAAGTGTGGCCTCATCCATCGGGAACTCAGCGTGGTGACTGCAGACTCAGTCCAGCACCACCACAGTCGGGGGAGGGTCGATCTGCGGGCAGGGGGGAACGTTATTCGGGGCTGGGGGCACTGTGGTGGGACGGTCCAGGGCACACAAGCCGGCCGAAGGGGGGGGACTATTTCGCGGGCCGGGCCCGCGGTTGGAATCCGCCATGAAGCACGGCGCGGCCGCTGCAGGCCGCCACTGTGCGCATGCGCGGCCATGGACTAGGCAATTCTCCAAGCCGTATTGGCAGCTAGAGCTGGGTGCCCTACGCTGCCTTCCTGCTAACCCCCAGCAAAACGGGGAATCGGTGGACGTTTTGCACCAGTTTTCCCATGCCGGACGTGGGGACATTGTCTCCAAATCGGAGAATCCAGCCCGTAGAATCCATATGGATGGAGGTAATACATTAATAACGGGAGGATGACACTGGTGGGAGTCATCTATAGGCCCCTAACAGTAGCTATACTATAGGATGGAGAATAAATCAGGACTTAATGATGGCTTGTAAAAAAGACAGCTTTAATCATGCGTGACTTTAATCATCATGTAGATTAGGAAAATCAAATTGGCAGAGGTAGCCATGAGGAAGAATTCATAATGCATTCGGACAGTTTTCTAGAGCAATATGTTGTGGATCCGACCAGGGATCAGTCTATTTTGGGTTTGGTAATGAGTAATGAAGCCGGTTTAGTAAACAATCTGAGAAAACATCCTCGAGGAAACAGTGGCCATAACATGGTAGATTTAGCATTCAGTTTGAGAGTGAGAAACT
This sequence comes from Scyliorhinus canicula, assembly GCF_902713615.1. Taxonomy (NCBI): domain Eukaryota; kingdom Metazoa; phylum Chordata; class Chondrichthyes; order Carcharhiniformes; family Scyliorhinidae; genus Scyliorhinus; species Scyliorhinus canicula. Next base: position 156,606,979 of record NC_052154.1, on the reverse strand, counting down.
TGGGTCAGAAACAACTGAGCAGCACGGTAGCATGGTGGTTAGCATAAATGCTGGGGTGGGGGGGGGGGGGGGTGGTTGTTGGGTTACGGGTATAGGGTGGATACGTGGGTTTGAGTAGGGTGATCATTGCTCGGCACAACATCGAGGGCCGAAGGGCCTGTTCTGTGCTGTACTGTTCTATCTAACTGTGCTAAACTGAAATAAGGGAAATTATAAAGGAATGGTGGTAGAGTTGGCTGGAGTGGACTGGGAAAGCAGTTTAGCAGAAAAGATGGTTGATTAACAATGGCAGACGTTTATGAAAATAGTTCATGACGCCCAACAAAAATATATCCCAGTGAGGAAAAAAGATTCCACGATGGGGCTAGATTAACCATGGTTAACCATGGGAAAGATAGGTTGGAGAGGTTGGGATTGATTTCCTTGGAGAAAGGAAGGCTGGGAGGGAACTTGATAGAGGTATTGAAGATCCTGAGGGGTATGGACAGCGTAAATAGTGAGAAGCTGTTTCCATTCAAGAAGCATCGAGAATTTGAGGGCACAGATTCAAAATAATTGGCAAAAGGAGAAAAAGTGATTTGAGGGATTTTTTTCAGACAATGGTTCGAGTCTGGATTGAACTTACAATAACAATCTTTATTGTCACAAGTACAATGAAGTTACTGTGAAAAGCCCCTAGTCGCCACATTCCGGTGCCTGTTCGGGTAAACAGAGGGAGAATTTAGAATGTCCAATTCACTTAACAGCATGTCTTTCGGGACTTGTGGGAGGAAACCAGAGCACCCGGAGGAAACCCATGCAGACGCAGGGCGAACATGCAGACTCCACACAGAAAGTGACCCAAGCTGGGAATCGAACCTGGGACCCTGGCGCAATGAAGCAACAGTGCTAACTTCCAGAGAGGGTGGTGGAGGCAGGTTCAGTTGAACGATGCAATAGGGAATTGGATTGCTATCTGAAAAAGAAGACAGTGCAAGGTTATGGGAATAACGCCGGGGAATGGGACCAGGTAGAATGCTCATTCAGAGAGCCAGTGATGGGCCAAATGGCCTCCTTCTGTGCTGTCATGATTCGGTGATTCAGCACCTCACCTTCCTCAAACTATCAGAAATCAAGATATCAGAGACAGCAGTGCCATCTGGTGAGAAAAGTTGTTTCTTTATCCAGAGTTTTCTCTCTTTTATTTTTGCAGAAACCCAAGAAAGCGATTTAACGACACAGAGACATTTATTTTTGAAACCATTTCCTGGTGCTATCTCCTGTCTGCAGTTTAGTCCTGTCCGCGAGTCCAGAACTTCCTGCTGTCACGGCACAGGTGCCACAAACATGTTTGCAAAGATATTGCACGAGTAGACACCGACTAAGCACAGAGAAAATACAGTCGTCCTAATTCAAGCAGGGTGATATTAGATCAGCAAGTTCACTGAAGTGGGAGAATCCATTTCTAACAGTGAGAGTGAACTCTGTCTCAGGTGATAACAGGTCTGGGTCAGAATCGTTGCACAACAGCAGTAACAAAAATTGACATTGAAATGGCATATTGGACTGTCCCAAGGAGCTTCACGGGAGCATTATAAAGCAAGCTACATCAGGTAATATAGGGCTGGTGGCTAAAAGCATAGCCAATAAACAGATACGGTTTAATTAAGGGACATTTTAAAGGCAGAAAGAGAAGTTAAGAGATGGAGAGTTTTTTTTATTGGGGGGGGGGAGGGGGGGGGGGAGGAGAAGGGGGGGGGGGGGGGGGGGGGGGGATTCCAGAGCTTGGGGCCCAGGTAGTAGAAGGCAATAGTGAAGCGATTAAAATCAGTATCATTGTGGGGTGGCACAGTGGCGCAATGGTTAGCATCGCTGCCTCATGTTGCCAAGGACCCGGGTTCAATCCCAGCCCTGGGTCACTGTCCGTGTGGAGTTTGCGCATTCGCCCCGTGCCTGCGTGGGTCTCACCTCCACAATATAAAGATGTGCTGGATAAGTGAATTACTCATGCTAAATTGCCCCCTCATTGGAAAAAAAAGAATTGGGTACTCTAAAATTTTAAAAACTATTTTAAAAAAAGATCGGGGTCATTGGAGAGGCCAGATTTGGAGAAGTGGGGGGATCTCGGAGATTTGAAAAACCGGAGGAGATTACAAAGATTACAAGGCTCTGGAGAGATCAAAAAAACAACATTGACAACATCAAAAGCAACAAAGGGCAGCACAGTAGCATAGTGGTTAGCACAGTTGCTTCACAGCTCCAGGGTCCCAGGTTCTATACCTGGCTTGGGTCACTGTCTGTGCGGAGTCTGCACGTTCTCCCCGTGTATGCGTGGGTTTCCTCCGGGTGCTCCGGTTTCCTCCCATAGTCTAAAGATGTGCGGGTTAGGTGGATTGGCCGTGCTAAATTGCCCTTAGTGTCCTGGGGCAACACGGGTAACATATCACCTGGTCAAATGCCTAAATGACTCAACTCATGTGCCTGGTGCCACAGTCAGGAGAATAATGGGTAAATGCCAAGCAAACAGTGCACATGCACTGGGCACGATCGAATGGCCACGTCACACTATGAAAGACAACACGTCGCGGCACAACATGGCCGACAGATGCCGGGAGACCCCTCTCCCACTAGCCCACTTGTAACGCTTTGCAAAATCTAGCATGATCTCGCGAGGTGTTACGATATAAATCCATCCCATTATGGGCGGGATCACTTTTTGGCAAATCTGCATATTAGATAGAGTGAGACAGCTAGTCTCATTATAATAGTTTCCCGAGGAACCCGAGGCATTGGTATCTATCCCCTTTTCCTTGGCGATTTCAGGCGAGCGCTGTTCAATACTGGGCTGCACAAATGGGGACCGGCGGCCCTCAGGTGCATGCGCTTTGGGTGGGGGGGGGTACCCTGGTGCCACCTGGGCAGCCTTGCACTGCCAGCTTGGCACCCTGGCAGTGTCACCAGGGTGCCAGCCTGGCACTGCGAAGGTGCCAAGCTGGCATTTTCCATCCTGAGGTGGCGGGGCAGGGAACCCCCCATAGTGAGTTGGGGCTTGTGGGGGATATGGGGTCATGCTATTTAAAAATGGCATTCTGATCTCTTGCTACATTGAGGAAAGCCGGTGAGTGGAGCTCCTCAGTGCAGAGAACGGTGCTATGAGCGGCCTTTGCCATGCGTTCCTCACTGAAGCTCCCTGAGTACTGTTCAATAGCATTGTGTTTCTTGTTGCTGTGAACTCAGGGGAAAGAAACATCTAAACGTGCTCGCTATGGGACATGGTTCCCATTTAGTTAAATCGCGCTGTAATGTTCTTGCCGGATGGCCTGATTTATATTACAAGAAAACTTGTAGCTAAAGCTATAAACAATTTATTAACATTAACGGTGGGTAAACTATATACAAAGCAATAGATGAATAACAGTAAGATCAAGCACAGGCAACTTCTCTCCAGTCTGAGGGGTCACCAGACTCCAGCATTCACTTCACGGTAGCGCAGTGGTTAGCACTGTAGCTTCACAGCGTCAGGGTCCCTGGTTCAACTCCCGGCTTGGGTCACTGTCTGTGCGGAGTCTGCACGTTCTCCCCGTGTCTGCGGGGTTTTCTTCCCGGTGCTCTGGTTTTCTCCCACAAGTCCCGAAAGACGTGCCTGTTAGGTGAATTGGACATTCTGAGTTCTCCCCCTGTGTACCCGAACAGGTGCCGGAATGTGGCAATTAGGGCTTTACACAGTAACTTCATTACAGTGTTAATGTAAGCCTACTTGTGACAATAAAGATGATTATTATATATACTAATGGGACTCCTAGTGGTCAGTCAGTGAATTACAACACACCCATGATATTTACTTGTGATTTCATGAGCCTGTGAGTCTAATAGTATTATTATTTTTTTTAAATATTCAACTGATTTAACAAATATATATATAGGATAGTCAAAATCTACAAATTGAGTTGATCAGGTTATCTTCTCTCTCTCAAAGTTTGACCTTGCTGCTCAGAAATTGTAGATTTAATGTTCTCTGGGACATTCTCAGGCTCCAGAACGGATTCTGACGTAGATCCGTCATCCATCGCGTTGTTGTCAAAGTCTTCTCTGGTTTTCAAGAGTGCGTGACGATTTCTTTGTAAAACCAACCCACCCTCTGCCTGTACATTGTAGGAACGAGGTGCTACTTCTTTAAGTACAATGATGTTTTTCGACCAATTGCCAGAATCTTCAACTCTCACAATGTCATCACTACTCAGGAGTGGTAAAGTTCCAGACTCTTTATCATAAAACTGTTTTTGTTTTGTTTTAATGTTTTGCATTTCCTGCAGGACAACTGCATTCTCCTCCTTCTTTGCCAAGTATGGAAGTGTGGTCTGCAACCTTCTATTCATGAGTATCTCTGCTGCCGATCTACCATGTGACAATGGTAATTCAATAGTGCGAGATATGGCTGTCCGTTGCTTTCTTCAACAATTACTTAACAACATGTACACCTTTTTCGGCTTTTCCATTGGCTTGAGGGTACAACGGACTCAACGTGAGGTGATTGAAATCACACGTGACTGCAAAGTGTTACCACTCTTTATAGTTAAAACAAGGACCATTGTCACTCACGACAACTTGCGGAATTCCATGTCTGGCAAAAATTCACTTGGTATGCAGTAGTACACTGCTTGCTGTTATGCTTGACAATAGCACCATGTCGGGATAGTTTGAAAAATAGTCTATGATCATTAAATAATCTTTCCCTCGTAGGTGAAAGAGATCCACAGCTACTTTCTGCATGGTGCCGTAGGTATATCAGATATTTGCATTGGTAATATAAATCAGGCCATCCGACAAGAACATTACAGCACGATTGTTTGCTTGCAACATTACGTCTGGCATGTGTCACAACAACTGACCTCCTGTCAATATCCTGGTTTATACCTGGCTAGTAAACAGAGTCGCAAGCTCTCCGTTTGCATTTTTCAATCACTAGATATCCTTCGTGTACCCTCTTTGGTACATCCTTGCAAAGAGATTGAGGTATGACTATAGTGTTCAAACGAAGTACCACTCCATTAATGATACTGAGTTCAGATCTTATATTCTAGAACTCCATACATTGACCTCTGGGCCAGTGTGAGTTGATGTTCCTCATCACCTCTTGAAGAGTTTGATCCGTCCTGGTCTCTTCTTGGATCTGACATAGTTTCTTATCTGATACTGATAGTAGTGTGGAAATAAGATTGGCTTGCAGATCTACATCCTCAGCAATCTCAGTACTAATACTTTGTATCTGTGTTCTCGATAATGCATCTGCTCAGAACAAATATTTGCCTGGCGTATAGATGAGATTGAAGTCAGAGCGTTGTAACTTCATCTTCAACCTCTGAATGCGCAGAGACATCTGGTTGAGATTTTTTTAGATGTTGTTAACCAAAGGACGATGATCTGTCTCAACTGTGAAAGTTGGAAGCCCATAGACATAGTCGTGGAATTTCTCCAAGCGTACAACTAAACCCAGGCATTCTTTTTTGATTTGAGTGAACCTCTGCTCTGTTGTCGTCATGGATCGTGATGCATACGCTACTGGTTTCCAATTGTCATGCTCGAGTTGCAAAAGAACTGCTGCTAGACCATCTTTGGACGCGTCTGTTAACACTTTAATCTGCTTAGATGGGTTAGAAATGTGAGAACTGCCTTAGTGGTTAGTGAAGTCTTTAGCTTCTTCCACTCTTGTTCATGTTGCTCAGTCTAAGTGAAATCCATTGCCTTGTGCAGATCATGTAGGTGTGTTGTTTTTGCTGACATATTTGGGATTAATTTCCCTATGAAAATGATCATACCCATTAATCTTAAAATGGCTTTCTTGTCATGTGATTTTGGCATTTAAGAATTGCTTGGATTTTGTCCTGGTCAGGTTCAATGCCAGACGGTGAGAGCTTACCACTAGGAATGTGGAGCGTGATTCTCCGCAAATGCAGAGAATCGTAAAGGCTGCCGTGGGACAGGCAGTGGGACAGGCAGTGGGACTTCCATGGCCGATTCTCCCTCCTGGGCGCGGCTAGGAGCGTGGCCCCGTGCGTCAAGGCGGCTGATGCGGCCGATGACGTCAGCCGTGCATGCGCAGGTTGGACAACGCCAACCCGCGCATGCGCAGTTGGCATCTTTTCCCTCAGCCGCCCCGCAAGACGTGGTGGCTTGATCTTGCGGGGCGGCGGAGGGAAAAGAGTGCGTCCATTACGGATGCACGGCCTGCGATCGGTGCCCACCGATCGCGGGCCTATGCCCTCCTTGGCACGGCCGTGGTACTGCCGTGCTAATCAGGCCACCAGATGCCCCAAATGGGCATCTGGCGCCCGTTTCACGACGGCAGCGAGCAGGTGTGTTTGCTGCCGTGTTGAAACGGGCGTGAAGGCCTGGCCGCTCGGCCCATCGGCCTCGGAGAATCGTCGCTCTCCACCTGGGGGGTGGAGAATAGCGGGAGGGCGTTAAAAATGTCGGGAGGCCCTCCCGCTATTCTCCCACCCGGCGTGGGGGGCGGAGAATCGCGCCTGTGACCTCAGTTACTCCAAATTGGCACTTTTGCTTGTTGAACTTTAGCCCATTTCTTCTGACGCTCGTTAGAACTTTAAGCAACCTCGTACTGTGCTCTTCTATGGTTGAGCCCCAAACCATGATATCATCTACGTACCCCTTCGATGACTTTGATTATGTGCTCCATGGCACGGTGAAAAATTTCTGATGCCGAAATTATGCCAAATGGCATTCTCAGAAAGAAGTACCATCCAAATGGCGTATTAAAAGTGAAGTATTTTGTACTTTGTTCCTCTAACTTTAGTTGGCAGAAACCCTGAGATGCGTCAAATTTCATTAAGAATTGTGCATCAGCCATTTCAGATGTGATTTCCGCAGGCTTTAGTATTTGGTACTGTTTCTTTTGATATTCTTGTTAAGGTCTTTAGGATCCATGCATGTGCAAATATTGCCATTCTTTTTCTTTACACAAACCATGAAGTTTATCCAGTCGGTAGGTTCTTCTACCTTTCTGATTACTTTTAATTTTGTCATTCTGTTGAGCTCCTTTCTGAGGCAATCCCACAGAGGTGTCGGTACTCTTCTTGTTGCCTGTATCACAGGTTTTTCATCCTCTTTAAGTCTACTTGTGACAATAATAAAGAGTATTATTATTATATCTTGTAAGTGAATGGTAGTGTACCAAAACCTGTGAACACATCACTGAATTTGCTGATAATGTTCTCAGAATCATTGGAGTGTTGATCCAATCCGTTGTGGATGCTACATACCAACTGCACTAGACCGAATACTTCACAGGATGATCACCTAATAATGAATCCAAGCCCTCGGATACAATATAGAATGGGTCAGAATAAACTGTGTTCTTCACCATCACACTCAAATCACAAGCACCATAACATTTAATGCTTGAACCATTATAATCTCTCAGAGATATTTTGTGATTTCTTCGAATTGACTGAATTTTTAGATTTTTAAAATCAGTCATGATGATTAAATTGGCTTTGGCACCAGTGTCTAACTTCAGTTTGGACCCCATCAGTCTCGCGGCAGACACGGAGGAATTCATCAGGCGAATGAAGCTCCGGGAGTTCTTCCACCAACCACAAGAGGCCAACAGCGAACCCAATGAGTCAACCAATGAACCGAAACAGCAGACCGAGAGATCTGCCGTGCAGCAACCAGAGAGAAAAGAGTTGAATTTGATCCCTTCGGAAGGCCAATGCCCTAGACTTGATGTATGCTCAAGCAGTCAGGGCTCGTGTCAATGCCAGATTCATCAGTCGTATTCACAAGACAGCCCCGAATGTCACCCAAGCACAACGCAACGCCATCCGCACTCTCGAGACCAACTGCAACATTGTCATTAAACCAGCAAAGGAGGGGCCACCTTCATACTGAACAGAACGGACTACTGCAAAGAAGTATCCCAAAAACTGAACAACGAGGAACATTACAGACAGTTATCCGCAGATCCGACCAAGGAACACACCCGCCAAATTAACAGACTGATCAAGACCTTGGATCCAGACCTTCAGAGCACCCTACGTTCTCACATCCCACGTATTCCCCGCATTGGAGATCTCTACTGCCTCCCAAAAATACACACGACCAACACGCCAGGTCGTCCTATCGTATCACGCAATGGGACCCTGTGTGAGAACCTCTCTGGCTACATCGAGGGCATCTTGAAACCCATCGTACAAAGAACGCCCAGCTTCTGTCACAACACGACGGACTTCTTACAGAAACTCAGCACCCATGGACCAGTTGAACCAGGAACATTTCTCGTCGCAATGGACGTCCCGGCACTCTACACCAGCATCCCCCATGACGACGGCATTGCTGCAACAGCCTCAGTACTCAACACCGACAACTGCCAATCTCCAGATGCAATTCTGCAACTCTTCCGCTTCATTCTGGATTACAACCTCTTCACCTTCGTCAACAAGTTCTTTATCCAGATGCACAGAACAGCCTTGGGAACCAAATTCACACCTCAATATGCCAACATCTTCACGCACAAGTTTGAACAAGACCTCCTCACCGCACAGGACATTCAACCGACATTATGCACCAGATACATCAATGACATTTTTTTCCTTTGGACCCACGACTACATGATTACATCAATAAGTTCCATCCCACCATCAGACTCACCATGGACTACTCTCCAAAATCAGTTGCATTCTTGGACACACACATCTCCATCAAAGACGGTCACCTCAGCACTTCGCTTTACCTCAAGCCCACAGATAACCTCACGATGCTCCACTTCTCCAGCTTCCACCCCAAACACATTAAAGAAGCCCTCTGTATACACAGGATCTGCTCAGGCGAGGAGGAGCGTAATGGACATCTACAGACGCTGAAAGATGCCCTTGTACGAACGGGATATGGCGCTCGACTCATCGATCGACAGTTCCAATGCGCCACAGCAAAAAACCGCACCGATTTCCTCAGAAAAGACAAACACGGGACACAACCGACAGAGTACCCTTCGTCGTCCAGTACTTCCCCGGAGCCGAAAAACTACGACATCTTCTTCGCAGCCTGCAACATGGCATCGATGAAGATGAACATCTTGCCAAGGTCAACCTCACACCCCCACTAGTTGCCTTCAAACAACCGCGCAACCTCTAACAAACCATTATTTGCAGCAAACTACACAGCCTTCAGAAACGCGACCACGACACCACACAACCCTGCCATGGCAATCTCTGCAAGACGTGCCAGATCATTGACATGGGTACCACCATTACACGTGTGAACACCACCCACCAGGTAGGCGGTACATACTCGTGCGACTCGGCCAACGTTGTCTACCTCATACGCAGCAGGAAAGAATGTGCCGAAGCGTGGTACATTTGCTAGACCATGCAGACCCTGCGACAACGGATGAAATGAAATGAAATGAAAATCGCTTATTGTCACGAGTAGGCTTCAATGAAGTTACTGTGAAAAGCCCCTAGTCGCCACATTCCGGCGCCTGTTCGGGGAGGCTGTTACGGGAATCGAACCATGCTGCTGGCCTGCCTTGGTCTGCTTTAAAAGCCAGCAATTTTTTAGCCCAGTGAGCTAAACCAGGGGAACGGACATCGCGCGACAATCGCCAGGCAGGAATGTTCCCTTCCAGTCAGGGAACACTTCAGCAATCAAGGACATTCAGCCTCTGACCTCCGGCTACGCGTTCTCCAAGTTCTTGCGCGATAACGCAAAATCGCCAAGCAGAAACGTATAGCCAAGTTCCGCACACATGAGTACGGCCTGAATTGGGACCTTCGATTCATGTCGATTACATTCACCCCCCCCCCCACCATCTGGCCTGGGTTTGCAAAATCCTCCAATTGTCCTGGCTTGAGATAATTCACACCTCTTTAACCTGGGGTTTACCCCTATCTCTGGATCTGTAAAGACTTAATCACCTGCAAATGCTCGCATTCAAAGCATTGTCTTGTATCTTTGACTTTGTGCATATATTTCTTGAACATACCTCTTCATTCACCTGAGGAAGGAGCAGTGCTCTGAAAGCTAGTGTTTGAAACAAACCTGTTGGACTTTAATCTGGTGTTGTAAGACTTCTTACTGTGCCCACCCCAGTCCAACACCGGCATCTTCACATCATAACTTCAATTGGACCACTGTACCATTCACTTCAAGTGGTAACAGCCATTTGCCCTCATCAACCGCATTCATTTTAAATGGAGTATCAGTTTGCACGTTTTTAAGTGCTGGAGGATTTTTTGATGTCTCCAAAAAATTATTCTTCTCTGTTATTACTCCAACAAACAATAATGTTTCTTCACTGGAGACTGTGTCTTCCACTGTGCTGACTGATCTGGAGTTGAGTTTAGAGTATCAATTCTGAGCAAAGTGATTTTTTCTTTGCATCTGGAACAAACTTGCCAAATGCTGGACACTGCCTTAATTTGTGCCTTTGACCACGTTGTTTACACAGAAATACTTTGTCGTGATCTTTAACCTGTTCATTGGTGTGCGAAGAGCTCCAGGAACTTTCCTGTCTTTTTTCGGACGTTTCCCACAATTTTGGGGAAAAGGGCGACAACCGGAGTTTTTTCCGCCAAGAAGACGCCACCGTTACGGAGAAACATTTTAGAATGCTGTGCTGTTAGCTCGTGAGCCTGACAAATCTTAATTGTTTGTTCCAGAGACGGCTTCAATTCCCTCAGCAGCCGTCCCCTCAGCTTATTTTCATTCACACCAAATACAATCTGGTCCCGAATCATGGAAGATCCCACCACAGAAAAATGACAGGTTTTAGCTTTTAACTTTAAATCAGTAATGAAATGATGTATGGACTCTTCTGTAAATGTGATCTAAACACATTAGTGTTCATAAATTTCATTTTATCTGGGGCTGCAATGAAATCTTCAAATTACTTTATCAAACTTCACTATCTTCATCGTTTGCAAATTTAAACTTATTTAACACAATAATTGCTTTGGGCACTGCCGCTGTTAGGAGCATTGCTACCTTACGCGAATCTGATTGATCTTCTAAATTTACTGCAGTAAGAAACAGATTAAATTGTTGTTTAAACATATGCCAGTTGCTGTCCACATTACCATGAAATCTGAGACTCTTTGGTGGCTTCAACGACTCCATGTAGTTCATTCCTGCAGTCTGCAAAATCTTCAAATCTCTGTGGACCTCATGGCAGGCTGATAGTTTTTTTGTCAGTGTTTAATACCATCCAATCCTAGTACCATGTAATGTTCTTGTCGGATGGCCTGAGTTATATTACAAAACTATTTGTAGCTAAAGCTATAAACGATTTATTAACAGTAACTGTGGGTAAACTATATACAAAGCAACAGATGAATAACAGTAAGATCAAGCAAAAGCAACTGCCCTCCAGTCAGTCTGAGAGGTCACATGATTCTAACATTCACTTATATACTAATAAGACTCCTAGTGGTGAATCGGTGAATTACAAAACAACCATGATATCACTACAGCGTCCACTATATTTTTTTATTTGTGGGCATCGCTGGCTAGGTCAACATTTATTGCCGACCCCTAATCACCTTTGAAGGGGCAGATAAGAGTCAACCACGTTGCTGTGTACCAGGTGACATGTAGGCCAGACCAGGTAAGGATGGCAGATTTCCTTCCCTAAAGGAAATTTATGATCCAGATGGGGTCTTTTTTACAACAATCGGCATGGTTTCACGGTCATCATTAGACTTTTAATTCCAGATATTTATTGAATTCAAATTTCACCATCTGCAGTGGCAGGATTTGGACCTGGGTTCCTGGAGCATTGCCCTGGATAGAGGGACAATACCACTAAACCACTTGATCTGGATCAACACAACGGGCAGTGTGATGCAACAGACATTTGCTAATCAAATTAAATGGTGAACTGTAGGATGGCAACTTCATACAGGGACATGCAAACCACCTGATATTGTACATATAAAGCTCTTGAGTTTAGAACATAGAATATTCAGTGCAGAAGGAGGCCATTCGGCCCATCGAGTCTGCACCGACCCACTTAAGTTTGCCACCAGTACTGCTTACCTGTAAAGCAATGACAATGTTTCTCATGCCAAATATATAATTCATCTTGAACTATTTGATCACATTTTTATTCGGATCTCTATACATCACTCTCCATTCAGCAGGTTATGCCACCTGCGCATTTGCTGCTCTCTTTATGTCCTCTTCTTTCTGTCCCATTCTCTCTCTCGCAGGCTGCTAGCATGGAGAGATGCGACTATATTTCAAGGTTGAACCATTTGCAGTAGGGCAAGTACCAGACCCAGTCTTGTACTAAGATCGAACTCACGTTATGGGAGAATGAGAAATGGAGACTGTGTTTCAAAAGCTGCCTGCATAATAAGCAGCAGGACGTCCTAAAGTGACAGCTCACAGCTACCTGGTTTGTGATGATTAATTTTACTCCCCTCTCCTGCAGCTGCTGACACTCAGTGGGGTACGGTTTCCCTGGGCACTGACCCTCGCTGAGGTATGGGTCCATGGGGCACTGATCATGGGGGTATGCATTCTGGGGAGTTAACTAGCAGAGCGGTACAGGTCTCATGAGTGCTGACTGCCTCACACCTTACCCACTGGCCCTTATTCTGTGTTGACAGATTGACAATGTAGACGTAGCATATCCATGTCCATTCCTGGGTATGTTAGCGTAGTGGTTCTGTTAGTGGACTAGTGATCCAGAGGCTTGGATTAATAATAATCTGGGGGGGACACATGAAATCAATGGTATCTGGTGAATTTTAAATAATTTAAAAATGTGATAAATAAAAGGGGCTTTGAAGCTCTCGGGATGTTTGTCTCTTTTGCGGAATAAACTTGCCATCCTGACGTGGCCCAGCCTATCTCTGATTTAAATCCCAGCCTAGCATGGTTAGTTTATAACTGCCTTCTGCATTCAAACTCTTATAATAAATAAGAAACATAAAAGTAAAAAAAAGAGGTGTAGTCTCTGGATAAGGGGTTGATCATTTAGGACTGAGAGGAGGAGACATTTCTTCACTCAGATGGTTGTGAATCATTGGAATTCTCCGGCCCATAGGGTTCCGGGTACTCCATCATTGAATAGATTTAAGGGCTGCTGCCTCATGGCGCTGAGAATTCAGGTTCGATCCCAGCTCTGGGTCACTGTCCGTGTGGAATTTACACATTCTCCCCGTGTCTGTATGGGTTTCGCCCCCACAACCTAAAGATGTGTGGGGTAGGTGCATGCTAAATTGTCCCTTAATTGGGAAAAAAAGAATTGGGTACTCTGAATTTATATAAATATATATATTTAAGGGTGAGATTTTTGGTCTCTCACAGAATTAAGGAATTTGGCGAGCGGGCAGGAAAATGGAGTTGAGACCTAAAATCAGCCGCAATTGTATTGAAATGGTGGAGCAAGCTCGATGGGCCATGTGGTCTACTCCTGCTCTCATTACATATGTTCTTATGTTATCACAGAATTAACAGTGCAGAAGGAGGTCATTCGGCCCATCGAGTCTACACCGGCCCTTGGAAAGAGCAACCCACCCAAGTCCACGCCTCCACCTTAACCCAGTTTCCCCACCTAACCTTTTTGGACACGAATGGCAATTTACCATGGCCAATCCACCTAACCTGCACATCTTAGGACTGTGGGAGGAAACCATGCAGACACGGGGAGAACGTGCAGACTCCACACAATGATCCAAGCCGGGAATCGAACCTGGGGCCCTGGAGCTGTGAAGCAGCCGTGCTAACCACTATGTTACCATGCTGCCCTCCTGGTGATCTCCCTAATCTAATCCTTCCTTCCCCCAATCTCTCCAGCCAACTCAAGAATACCCCACCTGCCACTCTCTCCTCACCATTCCTCAGCTTTAACTTGCTGCTGAAAACCTCTCAATCTGGCTTGCTGACAGGGCAACGCAATATAGAAATGTTAATCAGGTCCTGCCGTTAGCTTGGCAGGCCCTGGGAGATAGCCACTGCTTCTAGGTTTTGAAACCAATGAATATCCGCGCAAATCCCTCAGCGTAAATATCGGAGGGCCCATGGATCTGACGATTACTGCATTCTTTCTGTCATTGAATTCGGGATCGCAGGTTTATTGATGAGTTGAGATCATGGACAACAGCAGCAAATATTCATATTGCGTGTTTACAGTAACCTCCACACAATAAAAGGGGTGAATGGAGGTCCTTTACATACTATTGTAGTCAACAAGGAGCCCCGAAAGCGCAAGTCAAAAGGAGTTTATTTCCCACTCACAGTTAGAAAATACAGTAACTAAGCAACACTCCGAATCTCAGCCGGGACCATCCTGAGACGCCGACACCCTCTTGGGTTGACTTTAATCTCGGGGAATTAACAAGCCCCGCTGTTAGGCCTCTGCCCATCAGCGGGGGATCTCATATTCCACGAGCTCCACAGGGGGATCGATCGCGTCTCGTGAGGGTCATAACACAGACAGTCCCCAGCACCAGCTTTTGAGGATCAAATGAGGAAAGAGACACTGAGCAGCCTCAAAAAGTAGATTCAAATTGCCACAAGATCTATCTAACTAAAACTGTTTTGTACAAAGAATCTCATTGAATTGAATGTGTTCAGTTGCCTTCATTCTCTCCCAGTGCTGATAAATCTTCCCCCAATCATTTCACAGAGCCACGTGCCAACATTCACAGGGCCACTGGAGTCGGGTCTGGATTGAGCGCCATGGTCAGAGAGTGGTGCCACTGAATTCTTTCCAGGTGTGGCATAGAGATAAAGAAAAGCACATTGGGTTGCCCCGAGTCTGTCAATATTTTACTTCCGGCTCCAGCAATGGATAAATGTTATCATCATTTTCTCTGGAATGGTTAGGAGTCATGATGGAATTCCTGTGGAGATAGAAAATTTCATTATATTAGGTTTCAAATTTCCGTGCTTACAAATTAACACAAATATCTCCAAAATGGAATATAATATAGAAACATAGAAAATAGGAGCAGGAGGAGGCCATTCAGTCCTTCCAGCCTGTTCTGCCATTCATTATGATCATTGCTGATCATCCAACTCAATAGCCTGATCCTGCCTTTCCCCCATATCCTTTGATCCCCTTTGCCCCAATGCTATATCTAACTGCTTCTTGAAAACATACATGTTTTGGCCTCAACTACTTTCTGTGGGAGTGAATTCCACAGGCTGACCATTCTCTGGGTGAAGAAATGTTTCCACATCTCTGTCTTAAAAGGTCTACTCCGAATCCTCAGACTGTGACCCCTGGTTCTGCATAGTCCCACTAATGGACACATCCTTCTTGCATCTACCCTGTTCAGCCCTGTTAGTATTTTATAGGTTTGTATGCAATCCCTCCTCATTCTTCTGAACTCCAGCAAATACACTTTTTTCTTTTTACAAATTTATCGTACACAATTCATTTTTTCCAATTAAGAGGCAGTTTAGTGTGACCAATCCTACCTACCCTTGCACAACTTTGGGTTGTGGGGGCAAAACCCACGCAGACACGGGGAGAATGTGCAAACTCCACACGGATAGTGACCCAGAGCCGGGATCGAACCTGGGACCTCGGCGATGTGAGGCAGCAGGGCTAACACACTGCGCCACCGTGCTGCCCGCAAATACAATCCTAACCGACTCAATCTCTCCTCATACATCAGTCCTGCCATCCCAGGAATCAGTCTGGTAAACCTCCTCTGCACTCCTTCCAGAGCAAGAACATCCCTCCACAACTAAGGAGACAAAACCTGTACACAATATTCCAGGTATGGCCTCACCAAGGCCCTGTATAATTGCAGCAGGCCATCCATGCTCCTGAACCCGAACCTCCTCATTATGAAGGCCAACATACCATTTGCCTTCTTTGCCTCCTGTTGGACCTGTATGTTTACTTTCAGTGACTGGTGTACGAGAACACCAATGTCTCGTTGTACATTCCTCTCTCTCAATGTATAGCCATTCAGATAATAATCTGCCTTTCCATTTTTTCTAACAAAATGGAGAACATAGAACAACAACATAGAACATTCAGTGCAGAAGGAGGCCATTCAGCCCATCGAGTCTGCACCGACCAACTTAAGCCCTCACTTCCACCCTATCGCCGTAACCCAATAACCCCTCTTAACCTTTTTGGTCACTAAGGGCAATTTATCATGGCCAATCCACCTAACCTACACTTCTTTGGACTGCAGGAGGAAACCGGAGCATCTGGAGGAAACCCACGCAGACACGGGGAGAACATGCAGACTCCACACAGACAGTGACCCAGCGGGGAATCGGGGAAATGTGAATAACCACACATTTATTCACATTATACTGCATCTGCCATTCATTTACCCACTCACTCAACTTGCCCAAATCACACTGAAGGATCTCTGCATCGTCCTCACAGCTCATCCTTCTACCCAGCTTTGGGGCTGGTTTAGCTAACTCGGCTAAATCACTGGCTTTTACAGCAGACCAAGCAGACCAGCAGCACGGTTCGATTCCCGTACCAGCCTCCCCGGACAGGCGCCGGAATGTGGCGACTCGGGGCTTTTCACAGTAACTTCATTGAAGCCTACTCGTGACAATAAGCGATTTTCATTTTCATTGTGTCACCTGCAAATTTGGAGATAATACATTTCGTACCCTCATCTAAATCATTAATATATATATGGTGAATAGCTGGGGTCCTAGCACCGATCCCTGCGGTACTGCACTAGTCACTGCCTGCCATTTGGAAAAATTCCTACTGTTTGTTTCCTGTCTGCCAACCAGTTTTCTATCCATCTCAAGACACTATGCTGAAAGGGTTAAAAATCATGCAGGTTTAAATAAAAGCCTAACAGGCTCACATGGGCTGCTGCTTGCTAATTGATAAATTTTTAAAGACAGAAACTAGTGATAAGAAACCAGTTTCTACAACACAAACTGTCTACAGATAAGCATTCAAGGACCCTTGTTATATTAATTATAGCAAGGATGTAGTCACACAGCTTACACACCAATCACAATCTATAGCCAAATAGATATAAAACTCCCGCAACAACCCCTAATCCCATGCACTTTATTTTTACGTGATAGTCTCTTATGTGGGACTTGGTCGAAAGCGTTCTGAAAGTCCAAATAAACCACATCCACTGGATCCCCCAATCATTCTCCCAGAAATTGATATTTTTCTAGCCAGAAAATTGTACACCTAGCAAACACTTACTGACTTCTGTGTCACACTTAAAAATATAAGTAACTTGATACAGCAGACATTGTCCCTTCTCCGCTCCCATTAACTAACTATATTGCTAACAGGGTGACCCCCGCACATGGCAGAAGTCAAAGTCAACACAACAATATCAGTGCTTAGTCTCCAGAACGGAGAATCAAGCCCAGGCTAATTTGATAAGGTGGAATCAAAATTGGCTTAGTTGTAGGAGTCAGAAGATGATGACAGATGGTTGCTGCTTTAGTGACTGGAAATAAGTTTCCAGTGGTATACCACAGGGAACTGTGCTGGGGCCCCTATTATTCGTCATTTATGTAAACGACATAGATGACTATGCGGGGGGCAGGAGGTGGGGGGGGGGGGGGAAAGAGTGGGTAGAAAGAGTTTGCAGGTGACACAGAGATTGTCTGGGTTGTTCTGGAAAATACAGAATGTGTCATTTGAAGCATAGAAGTCTGCCAATATCTGGTCTGGGAGAGTGCAGGGAAAGATCCCACAAGAGGTTGGTGGCAGCTGAAAAGAGCAGAAACTGGCCAGCTCTTCTGTCAAAAATGCAGTCAATTTCAGTCTGTCAGAATTGTTATTACAACCTGCAGCAGGAGAAAGGGAAAAAGAAAAAGAGAGTTTGCATAGATTTCTTTGTGCTGTGTTGAAGCACTGTGATGTACTGAATAGAGGGGGACCCATTGCCCTGGTTGTGTCCCACCATGCCCCTTTAAGCCCCGTAGCCCATCCCCTATCGGAGGTCCCGATCTCTCCCGCCAAAAAGCACTAAGCGCGGGCTCCCCTCCCCCTCCCCCACGCGCGAGGCAGGAGCAGAGAGCAGCAGAACGCGAAGCAGCAACAGCTGGCGGCCGGGGCGCGGCCCAGGGGAGCTCTGCTCCCCTCAAGGAGGTGGAAGGCTCGAAGATCAACGCCAGCAAGAATGAGGAGGAGAACTAAAAGAGAGAGAGAGAGAAACAGCAACAGGAGAGAAGGGGAGGAGAACTAAGAGAGAGAGAGAGAGAAACAGCAACAGGAGAGAAGGGGAGGAGAATGAAAAGAGAGAGAGAGAGAAACAGCAACAGGAGAGAAGGGGAGGAGAACTAAAAGAGAGAGAGAGAGAAACAGCAACAAGAGAGAAGGGGAGGAGAACTAAAAGAGAGAGAGAGAGTCTGAAGGTCCCTACAACAAACCAGCAGCAATGGGGAGGATAGAGGACAGAACACAGAGAACAGAGAAACAGCAACAGGAGAGAAGGGGAGGAGAACTACAAGAGAGAGAGAGAGAGTCTGAAGGTCCCTACAACAAACCAGCAGCATCCAGAATCACTAATCGTTTTTCCTTTCTGTAAAGAAAGTGTTTGCAACTTAAAGAAAAAAAAAGTATAATAATAAAATAACTTAACCTGAAAAAGTGGTTATTAGCTTACTTCACTTCCTTAATAACGCAGGACCCAGGACATCGATGCTATTAAGGGGTAAGTAGGTAAAATTCTTCGGTGAAGGTATGGGTTATACCGGGGAATAACTTGGAAATATAGTTTGACCTGAATAGCACCCACAGAAGCCTGCATCGGAGACAGGGAGTGAGAATCCCTGTTCACCATTTGGAATATCGGCCCTTTTTGGTATAGGGGGAATTCTAAGACAGAGTGGTGAATTTACAAAAACATGGCGCCCAACGTGGGGCAGAAGCCCATAATTACGCCCAGCCTGTTTTTTTTTGCTTTCTCCATGGCATCCAGCGTGGAGGCCTAGAATATTAGAAGTTTCTAGGTAAAGCGAGGCTGGAATATTAGAAGTTTCTAGCTGAGCAGAATGGGGGCTAGAATATTAGAAGTTTCTAGTTCCCAAGAAACGGTTGGAATATTAGAAGTTTCTAACCGGCACAAAGGCTAGAATATTAGAAGTTTCTGGTCTATGTGTGAGTCAGACTTTACCTGCCGAGTTTAGTCTGGAAAGGATATTCTGTGGATCGAGGGGACTGAAACTCAGGTTGGGTGTGAATCAGCAGACTAGAAGATGCTGACCCTGAGTGAAAGTCTGCAAGACATCTTCGTGACAGCACTAAAAATCTTGCATCCATTACTGGTAAAAGGAGCCCAAAAAATAAATCATCCTTAGAGTAAGGCAGATTGTGCGGAAAATTTTCTGGAAAATGGGGACGCCTAGAATTCAGAGACCAATAACCAATCGGCCCTTAACTAAAACAGGAAGATAGTGCCTTAGTCAGCCTTGGATAGGGCCCAGAAAGGGTACTTATCCTTAATTTCAGATTGCAACTGAAAGGGACAACCAGGAACAGAACTTGAATTCCGAAAAATGGCAATGAGAATAATCCTCTTGCTCTGAAACATGGTCAAGAGAGTTGAAACAATGAAACAAGAGTAGAAAAGCTTAACAGAGGCAAAAAAACTCCTGCAGAAGTGAAACTTAACCGCATGGAGGGGTCTCAAAATTTTGTTAAGAATAACTAAAACCCTACAGAATAGAGGTCCAAGACCTCAGTGGATAAATGTGTATGTGTGTGTTTAATAAGGATTTGTGAAATCCTACAGAGTAGAGATCCAAGATCTGAGTGGATGAATGTGTATGTCTAATAAGGAATTGTGAATTTCCTTTAATGTTTGTATTTAAAAAAAAAGTTGTATTTTGTAAAGCCGATTTTCCACATAAATTGGAAGTTATAAACAGCAGGCAGCAGTCAGCTGCTTTGCAGACTTTGAAATTGCTGCGTTGAAATTGAAACTGCATGGCTCCGCAGGGTCCTAGTGCCTGGTGATCACACAAAATCATATGCAGAAATAATGATGTTTAGAATGTTAAATACCTTGAAGAAGGAGCTTTAGAAAATAAAAATATTAAAACCAATTGATAATACAGAGGAAATTTGGGTGAAGCTACCCACTGAGACTGCAGGGAAAATAATCTGTGAAGCTGTAAAATGTAAAGACAAGATTGTTCAGATTCTGGGTACACATACAGTTGACTTAGAGAAGCATAGTATCTGGAGCAAAATAAATTGTATCACAATTTCTCACTCAGGGGTGCAATGACAGAAGGAGGAGGCTTAACAGGCTTTAATTGTATGATGTACATCAATGATAAGGAAAATAAACCAGTTCAAAAAGAAATGGTGGCAAAAGAAATCCGGAAGTCCTGAAGAGGGCACTTCTGGGATAATCCAAATGAAAATAGAAAGTACAAATTAAAGAATAGGGCCCTCTCCACCCTTGATCTGTTCATTTGATTTTCAGATGGAAAAAATAAATAACGAACCAGTTCACAAGAAGGAAGAGAACTACACTCCAGAGAGGAATCCTTTAGACAGGATTGGGGGGGAAACTAATGATACAATTGGCTACATATTTGAGGGAATTAAATGACAGAACCCGGAGGAAAACTTTACCGGTTAGAAACAAATTAAAATATCAAATTATAACTGGACAGTGAAACCTCCGGTCAGACATCTCTAACTGGACATTAGCTGATGGGTGATCTGCGGTCTCCATGGAGTATGTACTACGCGGTGGAATTATTAAGGGTCTCGGCAGATAACAGCGACTGACGAGGAACCCCAATATGATAAATGACAATAGTTTAAGAATTTTTGTAGCTTGATACCACGGCGGGAAAATTGTTACCAATGCAGCAAAACAATATTGCATTGAAGAGCTGTAATCGTTATTAAAAAAAAAAAATTTTTTTCATGTAAATTGATAGGGACTGTTATATATATATGATAAGGGGGGTATGTGTGTCGTTAAAGAACTTGATCCGCATTTCTAAACTGTGTGAATGTTTTAATAGAGGGGTAGTTTAGTGTGTTTTCTTGATTTAACTATATAGTACATTACAAATAATATTGATGTTGTTTATATGCCATATTTAGTATGTAATAATTATTGTTCCCAAAGCCAAGAAGGGATGTTTCGATATTGTACCTTATTTCTGGTATTTAAATTGTGATAACAGTTGAAAATATGTAAAGTTGTAACACACAGTCTATTTGTGTGGTTAGGTAATGAGTAATGTGTTAAGATAAGACTTAAAATTTTTACTATGTATTTAACAATAGGGAGAATTTGTTTGAAAAAGAGACGGTTCAATGTGGTTTTGCAAATGCTGTAATGGAAAATATACACTTTGTCAGAAAGATATTCTCTCATGTAAACCAGAGGTTGACAGACTTACATGATTCACGACAATGTTAGACATTAATGGGGAAGTTAGGAATACAAGCAGGATCAATTGAACATTTTAAATTAATAAAACAAGGGGATCAGTGGGTGGTACATGATATTATAATTACCCCATTCCAATCAGAAATGGAAAACAATTTGGACGACGGAAAAATGGGACACGTAACTGCCAGTGATGGACAAAAGATCTTTTGGTTACTGATGAACTGAGTTGTGTGCTGGTTCTAAGGGACATGAGGAAGCTTCTACGGTGCTGCTATCCCAAGGAAGTAAAATGCTTTGGAGGTAGTGGAACACACGTAAAGCTATTGTGTTACCTTCCTGAGCGGCTATGGCTATGGTTCACGGTAATTGGACTGGAACGGAAAACAAGACTCTTATTGACACTGGTCTGTGATATGCATACAAATGACAAAGATCGGGGATGTATGTTAGTACAATTGGATGAGGGGAAAATAAACCAAATTATAGTAATGTTTCAAATGTCAAGACGGGGTGTTCTGGAAAATACAGAATGTGTCATTTGAAGCATAGAAGTCTGCCAATATCTGGTCTGGGAGAGTGCAGGGAAAGATCCCACAAGAGGTTGGTGGCAGCTGAAAAGAGCAGAAACTGGCCAGCTCTTCTGTCAAAAATGCAGTCAATTTCAGTCTGTCAGAATTGTTATTACAACCTGCAGCAGGAGAAAGGGAAAAAGAAAAAGAGAGTTTGCATAGATTTCTTTGTGCTGTGTTGAAGCACTGTGATGTACTGAAGGGAGGGGGACCCATTGCCCTGGTTGTGTCCCACCATGCCCCTTTAAGCCCCGTAGCCCATCCCCTATCGGAGGTCCCGATCTCTCCCGCCAAAAAGCACTAAGCACGGGCTCCCCTCCCCCTCCCCCCACGCGCGAGGCAGGAGCAGAGAGCAGCAGAACACGAAGCAGCAACAGCTGACGGCCGGGGCGCGGCCCGGGGGAGCTCCGCTCCCCTCAAGGAGGTGGAAGGCTCGAAGATCAACGCCAGCAAGAATGAGGAGGAGAACTAAAAGAGAGAGAGAGAGAAACATCAACAGGAGAGAAGGGGAGGAGAACTAAAAGAGAGAGAGAGAAACAGCAACAGGAGAGAAGGGGAGGAGAATTAAAAGAGAGAGAGAGAGAAACAGCAACAGGAGAGAAGGGGAGGAGAACTAAAAGAGAGAGAGTCTGAAGGTCCCTACAACAAACCAGCAGCAATGGGGAGGACAGAGGACAGAACACAGAGAACAGAGAAACAGCAACAGGAGAGAAGGGGAGGAGAACTACAAGAGAGAGAGAGAGAGTCTGAAGGTCCCTACAACAAACCAGCAGCATCCAGAATCACTAATCGTTTTTCCTTTCTGTAAAGAAAGTGTTTGCAACTTAAGGAAAAAAAAGTATAATAATAAAATAACTTAACCTGAAAAAGTGGTTATTAGCTTACTTCACTTCCTTAATAACGCAGGACCCAGGACATCGATGCTATTAAGGGGTAAGTAGGTAAAATTCTTCGGTGAAGGTATGGGTTATACCGGGGAATAACTTGGAAATATAGTTTGACCTGAATAGCACCCACAGAAGCCTGCATCGGAGTCAGGGAGTGAGAATCCCTGTTCACCATTTGGAATATCGGCCCATTTTGGTATAGGGGGAATTCTAAGACAGAGTGGTGAATTTACAAAAACAGGGTGGTTACCAATGGGGTTTAGTGTCTTGGGTTACAGGAAGATATGGCTGGGATGGTAAAATGGGCTGATAAGTGGCAGATGGAGTTTAACCCTGAAAAGTATGAGGTGATACCCTTTGGAAGGAGAACTTTGCCAAGGATGTACTCAATGAAAGGCCTTGAACTGAGAGGTTCCAAGGAACAAAGGGTGTTTGGCGTGTTTGTCCATAGATCTCTGAAAGCAGGACCGGTTAATAGAGTGGTGAAAAAGGCATATGGGACACTTGCCTTTATCAATCGAGGCATAGATTACAAAAGCAGGGAGGTCAAGAGAGAACTTTGATGAGGCCACAGCTGAAATACTGTGTGCAATTCTGGTTGTCACATTATAAAAAGGATGTGATTGGATTGGACGGGGTGCAGAGGAGATTCACCAGGATGCTGCCTGGGATGGAACATTTAAGAGATGAAGAGAGGTTGGGTAGGCTTGGATTTTCGTTGGAGCAAAGACCGAGGGGGCGACTTGATCGAGGAGCACAAGATTATGAGTGACATAGTGGATAGGGAGCAGCTGTTCCCCTTAGTTGAAGGGTCAATTACGAGGGGACACAATTTCAAGGTGAGGGACAGGAGGTTTTGGGGATGTGATGAAAAACCTTTTTGACCCAGAAGGTGATGATGGTCTGGATTGCACTATCTGGGATGGTGGTAGAACATAGAACATAGAACACTACAGCGCAGTACGGGCCCTTCGGCCCTCGATGTTGCGCCGACCTGTGAAACCATCTGAAGCCTATCTGACCTACACTATTCCATTTTCATCCATATGTCTATCCAGTGACCACTTAAATGCCCTTAAAGTTGGCGAGTCTACTACTATTGCAGGCAGGGCGTTCCACACCCCTACTACTCTCTGAGTAAAGAAACTGCCTCTGACATCTGTCCTATATCTCTCACCCCTCAATTTAAAGCTATGTCCCCTCGTGTTGGTCATCACCATCCGAGGAAAAAGACTCTCACTGTCCACCCTATCTAACCCTCTGACTATCTTATATGTCTCTATTAAGTCACCTCTCAGCCTTCTCCTCTCTAACGAAAACAACCTCAATTCCCTGAGCCTTTCCTCGTAAGACCTTCCCTCCATACCAGGCAACATCCTAGTAAATCTCCTCTGAACCCTTTCCAAAGCTTCCACATCCTTCCTATAATGTGGTGACCAGAACTGCACGCAGTACTCCAGGTGTGGCCGCACCAGAGTTATGTAAAGCTGCAGCATGACCTTGTGGTTCCGAAACTCAATCCCCCTGCTTATAAAGGCTAGCACACCATATGCCTTCTTAACAGCCCTATTAAACCTGGGTGGCAACTTTCAGGGATTTATGTACCTGGATGCCGAGATCTCTCTGTTCATCTACACTACCAAGAATCTTGCCATTAGCCCAGTACTCTGCATTCCTGTTACTCCTTCCAAAGTGAACCACCTCACACTTTTCCGCATTAAACTCCATCTGCCACCTCTCAGCCCAGCTCTGCAGCTTATCTATGTCCATCTGTATCCTATAACATCCTTCAGCACTATCCACAACTCCACCGACCTTCGTGTCATCTGCAAATTTACTAACCCATCCTTCTACACCCTCTTCCAGGTCATTTATAAAAATGACAAACAGCAGTGGCCCCAAAACAGATCCTTGCGGTACACCACTAGTAACTGAACTCCAGGATGAACATTTGCCATCAACCACCATCCTCTGTCTTCTTTCAGCTAGCCAATTACTGATCCAAACCGCTAAATCACCTTCAATTCCATACTTCCTTATTTTCTGCAATAGCCTACCGTGGGGAACCTTATCAAACGCCTTACTGAAATCCATATACACCACATCAACAGCTTTACCCTGATCCACCTGTTTGG
Organism: Scyliorhinus canicula; assembly: GCF_902713615.1. Taxonomy (NCBI): domain Eukaryota; kingdom Metazoa; phylum Chordata; class Chondrichthyes; order Carcharhiniformes; family Scyliorhinidae; genus Scyliorhinus; species Scyliorhinus canicula. The sequence goes on along the minus strand of NC_052154.1, from coordinate 156,582,053 downwards.
TCACCTTCTCAAAAAACTCAATAAGGTTTGTGAGACATGACCTACCCTTCACAAAACCGTGTTGAGTATCGCTAATCAACTTGTTCTTTTCAAGATGATTATAAACCCTATCTCTTATAACCTTTTCCAACATTTTACCCACAACCGAAGTAAGGCTCACAGGTCTATAATTACCAGGGTTGTCTCTACTCCCCTTCTTGAACAAGGGGACAATATTTGCTATCCTCCAGTCTTCCGGCACTATTCCTGTCGACAAAGACGACATAAAGATCAAGGACAAAGGCTCTGCAATCTCCTCCCTGGCTTCCCAGAGAATCCTAGGATAAATCCCATCTGGCCCAGGGGACTTATCTATTTTGACATTTTCTAAAATTGCTAACACCTCCTCCTTTTGAACCTCAATTCCATCTAGCCTGGTCGACTGAACCTGAGTGTTCTCCTCGACAACATTGTCTTTCTCCAGTGTAAACACTGACGAAAAATATCCATTTAATGCTTCCCCTATCTCCTCTGATTCCACACACAACTTTCCACTACTATCCTTGATGGCCCTAATCTTACTCGAGTCATTCTTTTGTCCTCATATACCTATAGAAAGCCTTAGGGTTTTCCTTGATCCTATCCGCCAACGACTTTTCGTGTCCTCTCCTCGCTCTTCTTAACTCACCTTTTAGGTCCTTCCTGGCTAACTTGTAACTCTCAAGTGCCCTAACTGAGCCTTCATGTCTCATCCTAACATAAGCCTTCTTCTTCCTCTTGACAAGTGCTTCAACTTCCTTAGTAAACCACGGCTCCCTTGCTCGACAACTTCCTCCCTGCCTGACAGGTACATACTTATCAAGGACATGCAGTAGCTGTTCCTTGAAAAAGCTCCACATTTCGATTGTACCCATCCCCTGCAGTTTAGAGATGGGTTGCCTCACATACTTTAAAAAGTACCAGGAACACACTTGGCACGTCATAACATTCAAGATTATGGGCCAAGTGTGGGCCAATGGGATTAGGTAGATAGGTCAGGTGTTTTCATGTGTCGATGCAGACTTGATGGGCTGAAGGGCCTCATCTGCACTGTATTTTCTGTGATTCTCTGTATTCTCTGTGAAAGGGGAGCTGGTAAGCCACATAGTGGATGCTTACCTAGAACATAGAACATAGAACAGTACAGCACAGAACAGGCCCTTCGGCCCTCGATGTTGTGCCGAGCAATGATCACCCTACTTAAACCCACGTAACCCGTATACCCGTAACCCAACAATCCCCCCATTAACCTTACACTACGGGCAATTTAGCATGGCCAATCCACCTAACCCGCATATCTTTGGACTGTGGGAGGAAACCGGAGCACCCGGAGGAAACCCACGCACACACAGGGAGGACGTGCAGACTCCTCTTCTGCTATAGCTGGAATAAATTTCTTGAATTGAAACTTTTAATTGTCGTCTGGTCAGTTGGGGAGTAAGGAACACTTAAAGCCGAATAGATACGAAACTCCCGCAACAACCCCTAATCCCATGCACTTTGATTTTACGTGATAATCTATTATGTGGGACTTGGTTGAAAGCATTCTGAAAGTCCAAATAAACCACATCCACTGGCTCCCCCAATCATTCTCCCAGAAATTTATATTTTTCTCGCCAGAAATTGTTCACCGAGCAAACACTTTCTGACTTGTGTGTCACACTTAAAAATATAAGTAACTTGATACAGGAGCCAGAGACTTGTCTCAATTGCTTGGGAGATTGAATGGGCAATGTGTTCACTAATGTCCTTCATGTGTTTTCAGGTTTAACTCCAGCTCAGACAGGCTTGAAAGATTTCCTAGTTCTTCTTACAAACAGGTTTTGGATCGTCCGATCCTTAATCTTACTTGAAAAGACCACCAAGGCCGATAATGTGAACGAGACCATCACACAGGAGCAATCTGCTGGGGATCCATGTCTTGTTCTATGCCTGACCTCAAATAATTCTACCCCAGGTCCTGGGAACAGCACATCACCCTCAAGCACTGGCATCGCTTTATGTTGGTGCTGATTGTAGAGTTCTCTGACATTCATGGATCTCAATGTGTCGAGCGTGAGATGCAGATTTGCAATAAGAGGAGCACGCAATGGAATACCCTCAGAGGATTCGGACATGTCCTTCAGACAGAGTTCCATCACAGCCAAAATGATAGATTTACCTGTTCCTCTATGTTCACTGTACAGGAACCACTGACAAAGTTTCCAGTTACGTTATAAGTGTTGTGGACATTCTGTTGAGTCGGGGGGCTCTTTGCATCTGTAAAATCAAAGGCGATTAACTTTAGCCCATGAACTGGAAGACAATGGAGTCAGGAGATTATTATGGATTAGGAAAATAATTTGGTTTATTAATTCATCCTGAATAACCCTAACACTCCCCATCAAACTAGACACACCCACTATGCCAAAGAATCCCCACCCTCTCCTAACCAAACTGCGCAGCCCAACTCCAAACCCACTGCCCTTGTATAGTCCCTCAACACTCCTATTCTCCACATGAAACCGCCGACATTCTGCTACCACACTCTCCAAAACACCCCACCTGCCTCCTGCCAAAAACTCCCCACTCCACCATCACACTCTCCCACTCCACCACACAGCAGCCCCCAACACTCCCCTGCTCCACCCACAACATCCCCTACTACAGCCCCCAACAACCCCCCCCCCCCCCTTATTCTACTCCCCACACTTGGGGGTGAATTATCAGTCGGCCAACGGCGGTATCGGGGTCCATGATGCGGCTGAGAATCGCGAAATCAGGATCGGCAGCGGGCGCCAATCTGAACGTGATGCTCTGACCCCACGCTACCGCCAAAATCGAGGTTCATACCCACGCGCCAGCGGGAGGATGTAAATGGATCCATGTAGCGGGCCAGGCACCCTATGCTCTGGTCTTTTGTAATTCTCTGGTCACCGGAGCCGGGAATCAGGTGGACAGGGATCACTCTACCAGAGTGGCCCTGGCATAATGGACCTTGCTATGGGCCAAGGGGGTAACTCCCCTCATTTCCCTCCCCAGGATCCCCTTAATAGAGAGACCCCCCAGGGACCCCATGAATAGGGACATCCCTCCAGGACCCCCAAAATAGAGAGACCCCACAAAGACTAGAAGGACCCCACCCACAGACCCGCCCCTCAGAAAAGAGACCCCTGTCTGGAAGCTGGAGACAATAACTACATCAAAGAGAGGTATATGCATTGCAATCAAATGCTTGAGCGATTGGAATGTACTTAGCGCTTAGAATGCACTTACCTCTCTTTGGTTAATGTTTGTAAACATTGGGGTTTCACCACTTAGAGTCACTGATCCACGACGGGATATGAATGAATCAAGGCTGCAGCTGGTTTGTGGAAGCTGTCAATTACAGACCACTACTAGAAAGTTATGAATGGCTTGCAGCTAGTGGGGCGGGGGGGGGGGGGGGGGGTAGAGGTTTGCAGGAGGAAGGAGTGATCCAAGGGGGTCCCTTTAATCAGGGGGTCCCTGGGACGTGTCTCCCTATTACAGGGGTCCCTGGGGGTTGGTCTCCCTATTACAGGGGTCCCTGGGCAGGGATTTCTCTATTAAATGGGTCCCTGTGGGATGGGGAGGGGGTCTCCCTCAATAGGAGATGTGAGGAGGGCAAGTCGTGTTCCCTTACTTGGGGAGCACCATGTATAAATTTGCATGACAAGGGATATGGAATTGCATCCCAAGTTGTGCTCCCAGGGGGATCATCAAATGAGTGCATTCTCCTCCAGCGGAGCCTCCCAAACGGAGATTTGTTTTTTATTCGTTCATGGGATGTGGGAGTCGCAGGCTATGCCAGAATTTATTGCCCATCCCTAATTGCCCTTGAAGGGGCAGTTAAGAGTCAACCATTTTGATGTGGGTCTGGAGTCACATATAGGCCAAGCCAGGTAAGGATGGCAGATTCACTCGGTTAATCCCAGAGTTGAGGGGGTTGGATTACGAGGAGAGGTTGAGTAGACTGGGACTGTACTCGTTGGAATTTAGAAGGATGAGGGGGGATCTTATAGAAACATATAAAATTATGAAGGGAACAGATAGGATAGATGCGGACAGGTTGTTTCCACTGGCGGGTGAAAGCAGAACCAGGGGGCATAGCCTCAAAATAAGGGGAAGTAGATTTAGGACTGAGTTTAGGAGGAACTTCTTCACCCAAAGGGTTGTGAATCTATGGAATTCCTTGCCCAGTGAAGCAGTTGAGGCTCCTTCATTAAATGTTTTCAAGATAAACATAGATAGTTTTTTGAAGAATAAAGGGATTAAGGTTTATGGTGTTCAGGCCGGAGAGTGGAGCTGAGTCCACAAAAGATCAGCCATGATCTCATTGAATGGCGGAGCAGGCTGGAGGGGCCAGATGGCCTACTCCTGCTCCTAGTTCTTATGTTCTTATTATGTTCCTTCCCTAAAGAAAGTGAACCAGATGGGTTTTTACGACAATTGACAATGTTTTCATGGTTATATTAGACTTCTAATTCCAGATCTTTATTGAATTCAAATTTCACCATGTGGTGGGATTTGAATCTGGGTCCCCAGAGTTCTCGGTCTCTGGTTAACTAGTCCAGTGACAATACCGCCACGCCACCGCCTCCCCATCCCAGAATCTAGCCCAATGTTACAAGGTGAAAAGGGGAGGGAAGAGGCCCATATGCAGATGTGGGCCGAAATGTCTGCTTTTGAGCCTGTAGGCTTGATGTACCTTGATCAGCTCTTTGAAAGAGCTTTCTAATGAATCCCACTCCTCTGCTCATTCCCCACAGTCTCAGGCTCCCGCAGTCACACAGGCCTCCGCAGTCTCACAGCCCCCGGCATTCTCACAGGCCTCCGCAGTCTCACAGGCCCCCGGCAGTCTACCAGACCGTGGCAGTCTCACAGCCCCCGGCATTCTCGCAGTCCCCCGGCAGTCTCGCAGGCCCCAACAGTCTCACAGCCCCTGGCATTCTCGCAGGCCCCAACAGTCTCGCAGGCCCCAACAGTCTCGCAGGCCCCAACAGTCTCGCAGGCCCCAACAGTCTCGCAGGCCCCAACAGTCTCGCAGGCCCCGGCATTCTCGCAGGCCCCGGCAGTCTCGCAGGCCTCCGCAGTCTCGCAGGCCCCCGCAGCCTCGCAGGCCTCCGCAGCCTCCAACAGTCTCGCAGGCCCCAACAGTCTCGCAGGCCCCAACAGTCTCGCAGGCCCCAACAGTCTCGCAGGCCCCGGCAGTCTCGCAGGCCTCCGCAGTCTCGCAGGCCTCCGTAGCCTCGCAGGCCTCCGCAGCCTCCAACAGTCTCGCAGGCCCCGGCAGTCTCGCAGGCCCCAACAGTCTCGCAGGCCCCAACAGTCTCGCAGGCCCCAACAGTCTCGCAGGCCCCAACAGTCTCGCAGGCCCCGGCATTCTCGCAGGCCCCGGCAGTCTCGCAGGCCTCCGCAGTCTCGCAGGCCTCCGCAGCCTCGCAGGCCTCCGCAGCCTCCAACAGTCTCGCAGGCCCCAACAGTCTCGCAGGCCCCAACAGTCTCGCAGGCCCCAACAGTCTCGCAGGCCCCGGCAGTCTCGCAGGCCTCCGCAGTCTCGCAGGCCTCCGCAGTCTCGCAGGCCTCCGCAGCCTCGCAGGCCTCCGCAGCCTCCAACAGTCTCGCAGGCCCCGGCAGTCTCGCAGGCCTCCACAGTCTCGCAGGCCCCCGGCAGTCTCGCAGGCCCCCGGCAGTCTCGCAACCCCCGGCAGTCTCGCAGTCCCCCGGCAGTCTCACGGGCCCCAACAGTCTCACGGGCCCCAGCAGTCTCACGGGCCCCAGCAGTCTCACGGGCCCCAGCAGTCTCACGGGCCTCCGCAGTCTCACGGGCCTCCGCAGTCTCACGGGCCTCCGCAGTCTCACGGGCCTCCGCAGTCTCACGGGCCTCCGCAGTCTCACGGGCCCCGGCAGTCTCACGGGCCCCGGCAGTCTCACGGGCCCCGGCAGTCTCACGGGCCTCCGCAGTCACACGGGCCTCCGCAGTCACACGGGCCTCCGCAGTCACACGGGCCTCCGCAGTCACACGGGCCTCCGCAGTCACACGGGCCTCCGCAGTCACACAGGCCTCCGCAGTCACACAGGCCTCCGCAGTCACACAGGCCTCCGCAGTCACACAGGCCTCCGCAGTCACACAGGCCTCCGCAGGCACACAGGCCTCCGCAGTCACACAGGCCTCCGCAGTCACACAGGCCTCCGCAGTCACACAGGCCTCCGCAGTCACACAGGCCTCCGCAGTCACACAGGCCTCCGCAGTCACACAGGCCTCCGCAGTCACACAGGCCTCCGCAGTCACACAGGCCTCCGCAGTCACACAGGCCTCCGCAGTCACACAGGCCTCCGCAGTCACACAGGCCTCCGCAGTCACACAGGCCTCCGCAGTCACACAGGCCTCCGCAGTCACACAGGCCTCCGCAGTCACACAGGCCTCCGCAGTCACACAGGCCTCCGCAGTCACACAGGCCTCCGCAGTCACACAGGCCTCCGCAGTCTCACAGGCCTCCGCAGTCTCACAGGCCTCCGCAGTCACACAGGCCTCCGCAGTCACACGGGCCTCCGCAGTCACACAGGCCTCCGCAGTCACACAGGCCTCCGCAGTCACACAGGCCTCCGCAGTCACACAGGCCTCCGCAGTCACACAGGCCTCCGCAGTCACACAGGCCTCCGCAGTCACACAGGCCTCCGCAGTCACACAGGCCTCCGCAGTCACACAGGCCTCCGCAGTCACACAGGCCTCCGCAGTCACACAGGCCTCCGCAGTCACACAGGCCTCCGCAGTCACACAGGCCTCCGCAGTCACACAGGCCTCCGCAGTCTCACAGGCCTCCACAGCCTCACATGCCTCCACAGCCTCACATGCCTCCACAGCCTCACAGGCCCTAACAATCTCACAGACCCCACAGACCAACTCCATAGCAATGCAAAAGTCCATCCACCCGTGCTTTTCATGGTCTCAGAGTGAACCAAGCGGTTCAATCCAAGCTTCTAATTTCATTAAATTCTGGACATTTACAGCATGGAAGGAGGCCATTCAGCCCATAATCCCAGCACCAGCAAATAAGGTGCCATCCAGTGCAATTTCACTTGCTGGCTCGTGGAGTGGAATTTTAAAGCCACATCACTGGAGTCAGTGGACTTTTGAATAGCTTGCCACATTTTATGGTCCCGCTCCCACCACAATGGGGCCATAAAATTCTGTCCTAGATCCATAGCTTTGTACAGTATTACAACACAGTGCATATATGCAGCACTATCAGAGGGTCAGTCCTGAGGGAGCACTGCATTGTCACTGGGCCAGTCCTGAGGGAGTGCTGCACTGTCGCTGGGCCAGTCCTGATGGAGTGCTGCATTGTCGCTGGGCCAGTCCTGAGGGAGTGCTGCACTGTCAGAGGGTCAGTACTGAGGGAGTGCTGCACTGTCAGAGGGTCAGTACTGAGGGCGTGCTGCACTGTCAGAGGGTCAGTATTGAGGGAGTGCTGCACTGTCAGAAGGTCAGTATTGAGGGAGCACTGCACTGTCGCTGGGACAGTCCTGACGGAGTGCTGCACTGTCACTGGGTCAGTCCTGACGGAGCACTGCACTATCGCTGGGTCAGTCCTGAGGGAGTGCTGCACTGTTGCTGGGCCAGTCCTGAGGGAGTGCTGCACTGTCGCTGGGTCAGTCCTGAGGGAGTGCTGCACTGTTGCTGGGCCAGTCCTGAGGGAGTGCTCCACTGTCGCTGGGTCAGTCCTGAGGGAGTGCTGCACTGTCGCTGGGTCAGTCCTGAGGGAGTGCTGCACTGTCGCTGGGCCAGTCCTGAGGGAGTGCTGCACTGTTGCTATGCCAGTCCTGAGGGAGTGCTGCATTGTCGCTGGGCCAGTCCTAAGGGAGTGCTGCATTGTCGCTGGGCCAGTCCTGAGGGAGTGCTGCATTGTCACTGGGCCAGTCCTGAGGGAGTGCTGCACTATCATTTGGCCAATCCTGAGGGAGTGCTGCATTGTCACTGGGCCAGTCCTGAGGGAGTGCTGCACTTTGCTGGGCCAGTGCTGAGGGAGTGCTGCACTATCATTAGGCCAATCCTGAGGGAGTGCTGCATTGACATGGAGCAGTCTTGAGGGAGTGCTGCATTGTCACTAGACCAGTCCTGAGGGATTGCTGAATTGACATTGGGCCAGTCCTGAGGGAGTGCTGAGGGAGTGCTGTACCATCGTTGGATCAATACAGAGGGAGTGTTGCACTGTTCGAGAAGTTGCATTTGAGTTGAGATTTTAAATTGAGGCCCATTCTGCTCTCTCAGGCAGATGAAAAAGATCTCATGGCACTTTGCAAAGAGAAGGGAGTCTTCTCTAGTGTATGTCATAATATCCACTCATGGATATAATGAGATGCAGACAGACAGTGATTGACACACAGGATAATCAATGAACACACATGACACAGAACAACCAATCACCAGACAGAACACTACCACTATAAAACACACGAGGCATTAGACTCTGCCGCTTCTCATTGGATACAGCTACAGAGATAGTTAGAGTGCACAAGGCCATGAGCACCTTCTCCATGTGACAGAGAGCTAGTCTGGTCAAGCCAGTCTTAGGTTATCAGTTAGGTTAAGAGTGTCAACCCACAGCAGATTATGTACAGCAACAAGCAAGTTCAATAGAACAGTGTTGGACCATCTTCTGTGTCGGAAGCTTGGGGCGGGATTCTCCCCTAGCCGGCGGGGCGGGGGGGTCCCGGCGTAGCGGAGTGGCGTCAACCACTCTGGCATCGGCCTCACCAAAGGTGCGGAATTCTCCGCACCTTTAGGGGCCAAACCCTCACATTGAGGGGCTAGGCCCGTGCCGGAGCGGTTGGCACCACACCGACTGGCGCCCAAACCGGCTCCAGCGGCTTTTGACGCCCGCCGCCTGGTGCCGGGGCTGGCCGAAAGGTCTTTGACGGTTCACGCATGCGCCGGTGCGTCAAGCTTCCGCTGACATCACCACCGGCGCATGCGTGCTGGGGGATTCTCTTCTGCCTCCGCCATGGTGGAGGCCGTGGCGGCGGCGGAAGGAAAAGAGTGCCCCCACAGCACTGGCCCGCCTGCTGATCGGTGGGCCCCGATCGCGGGCCTGGCCACCGTGGGGGCACCCCCCGGGGTCCGATCGCCCTGCGCCCCCCCCAGGACCCCGGGGGCCTGCTCGCGCCGCCGATCCCACCGCCACCAGAGGTGGTTCAAACCACGGCAGCGGGAGAGGCCTCCCAGCGGCGGGACTTCGGCCCATCGCGGGCCGGAGAATCGCCGCAGGGGGCTCGCCGATCAGCAGGTGGTGTTTCCCGCCCCCGCCAATTCCCGGGTGGCGGAGAATTTCTGCCACAGCGGGGACGGGATTTCGCCCCTGATTCGAGTCTCACTGCATCCAGTTGCAGTTGATGTTAGACCAACTCAGATAACATATCAGTATCCAACATACTGGCCATTATTTATACTTTAATCAACATTATTGAAACAGATTGGTCACTTTGGAAAGATTTTCAAGGCAATGGGGTAAGAGTGGAGTGTGGGACCAATTGCAAAGCTCTTTCAACGAACGAGCACACAAACGGTGGGTTGAATACCTTCCTTCCGTGCTGTGTGATGATCTGAGCACATTGCTACTTGTGGGATCTTGCTGTGTGCAGCTTGGCAAGTGTTATGCCTTACATTATAACGTTGGCTACATTTTATAAACGGTTGTAAAGGGCTTTGAGATGTCCTGAAAACATGAAAGGTACAAAACGTAACAGGACAAACTTATGATGCGAGAAAGCGGTCTGCATGCATCATCTCTCCGGAATAGTGGGGGACTATCACTGACCTGCAGTCGCCCCATTCTGACCCCGCGACCCTCGACTCATGCAGAACAACAGGCTCGGTCTGGAAATTTTCACCGCAGTTTTCACACGTTTTTATCTTCTCCTCCGACGTCTGCTCACTGTTAATAACAACAACAACACGTGCATTTAAATAGCTTGGCCTGGGTAAATAAAAGCAAGCAATCTTCAAATAGGATTAGAATAAAGGAAGGGTGGGAGGATGTGATGTGAATCTGAAAGAGAACATTAGAACCCAAGAAATAGTAACAGGATTGGACCATACGGCCCCTCAAGGCTGCTCCACTATTCAATACAATCATGATTGCTGGTTGGAAGCAGGGTAGCATGGTGGTTAGCATAAATGCTTCACAGCTCCAGGGTCCCAGGTTCGGTTCCCGGCTGGGTCACTGTCTGTGCGGAGTCTGCACGTCCTCCCCCTGTGTACGTGGGTTTCCTCCGGGTGCTCCGGTTTCCTCCCACAGTCCAAAGATGTGCGGGTTAGGTGGATTGGCCATGCTAAATTGCCCGTAGTGTCCTAATAAAAGTAAGGTTAAGGGGGGGGTTGTTGGGTTACGGGTATAGGGTGGATACGTGGGTTTGAGTAGGGTGATCATGGCTCGGCACAACATTGAGGGCCGAAGGGCCTGTTCTGTGCTGTACCGTTTTATGTTCTATGTTCTATGATTGATCATTTGGCTTAATCCCACTTTTCCACTCTCGCCCTTTACATCTCGATTCACTGGAAGACCAAAATTCTGTCTATTTCAGCCTTAAATATATTGAACAATGAAGCATTGGCAAACCTGTGGGGGAGATAATGATACACCACCCCTCAAGTGGAAGAAATTGCTTCCCATCTCAGTCCTAAATGATCCCGTTATCTGACACTGTACCCAGTGTTCTAGATTCCTTAGCCATGGGAAACAACCTCTCAATATCTACCCTGTCAACTCCCTTCTAAAGCTTTTAAAAAAATTAATGCAAAGGCTTGGGCTTCACCGGCTAGGCTAGCATTCATTGCCCATCCTTATTTCACCTTGTGAAGGTGGTGGTGAGGCTGCCTTGTTGAACTGCTGCAGTCTATTGCGGAGTTGGGATGGACTCAGAAGCTCTTTAAAAATGGCGTGTGGGTCCCAATTCCGTGATTCCTGATCCCCCTTCCCGGGGCTCATAATTTTTGGGAGTGCCTTTTAAGGGTGTCCTGGTTTGGGTGGTGAGTCTGCATCCTGTACACCAAACCTAGTCAACTCCAGTGGGGGCATAGGCATTCCCTAATCCTCTGCAATTTACATGGAATCGGGCCAGTTTTTCAAAGAGTCATGGTTCATGGCCCCTCAGAGGTGTCCTTGGGCCTCCTCACACCCTCCATGTCAAGGCATGACCCCCCCCCCCCCCCCCAACCCACTCCCTAAGGCCCCATGTGACCCCACACCAAGGTATGCCACCAAAACAATCCCCATTTCCTTTCATGTCCATGCCAACGTATGTCGCCCTATGTCTGCTATCTTAATTCATTTCAATTTCAATGCAGAGAAATGTGAGGTAATGCAAATTGGAAGAAAAAACATGGGGAGACAATACAGGGTCAATGGCACAACATTGAAGGGAGTATAGGAGCAGAGGGACCTTGAGGTTCAAGTGCATAGTTCTCTGAAAGTGTCAAGGCAAGTTGAACAGTTGTTAAGAAGACTCTGGAGCCTTGAGTTTATAAATAGAGACATAGAGTTTAAAAGCAAGGGCGTGATGCAACACTCCTACAAATCATTGTTCAGACCACATTTGGAGTATTATGTTCAGTCCTGGGCATCGTATTTAAGGAAGGATGTTAAAGCCCTGGAGAGAGCACAGAGGAAATTTACGAGAATTATATCAGGAATGCGGAATTTAGATACAAGGAAAGATTGGTGAAATTGGGCATGTTCTCCTTGGAGCAGAGAAGATTAATAGACGACCTTACTGAAGTGTTCAAAATTCTGAACAATGACAGGATAAAGAAGGGGATTCTGTTTCCACTAGTTGGTATGTCAGTGACTAGGGGGTCACAATTTCAAGATGGTCAGCAAGAGAGCTAGGAGTGACATGAGGAGAAACGTCTGTACTCAGAGAGTTATTGTGATTTGGCATACTACCTGGGAGAGTGGTGGAGGCAGGTTCCATAGGAGGTTTCAAAAGAGAGCTGGATATATATTTGAAAGTGATGAATTTAGAGGGCTATGGAGGTAGGGATGGGGAATGGGACTAGCTAGGTAGCTCTTTCGGGAGCCGCTGCAGACACAATGGGCCAAATGGCCTCATTCTGTGGTGTAAAATTCTATGATTCTACATTAAGCTCTGATCCCCCAAACAACCCCTAAGACCCCTCTTGTCCCTATTCAAAGATATGGCACGTCATGCGTATCATCCATTATATATTTATAGAACTAACAAACCCTAGTTCTATGACATAGAATGTTTAAAAAAAATATTTTCATGATTTGAGCACCTTGTATACACCTCTTAACCTTCTCTGCTCCAAGAAAAGCAACCCAGCTTCTCCTGTCTCTCGATGTAACTGAAGTCCCTCTTCCCTGGTCCCATTCTAGTGAATTTCTCTGGCATCCTCCCCACGGCCTTGACATCCTTCCTAAAGTGTGGTGCCCAAATTGGACACAATACTCTAGCTGCGGCCTAACCCGAGGTTTCAGTTTAACTTTCTTTGCTATTTTGCTCTCTGCCCTCTAGGAAGCTGAGGTCCATTTTTTCTTCTCGGATAACCGGAAGCATTGGACTGGGGAGAGTCCCTGCGTCCAATTGAGCCTTAGAGCCTGGGAATACCACATTTCATCATATCGTCTGACACCAACCTTGCATATCTCCCAGATACTTTGCAGCTTTTGTGGGATGTGGGCATCGCTGGCTGGGCCAGCATTTGTTACCCACCCCTTTTTAAAAATAAATTTAGAGTACCCAATTCATTTTTTTCCAATTAAGGGTCAATTTAGCGTGGCCAATCCACCTACCCTGGACATCTTTTGGGTTGTGGGGCGAATCCCATGCTAACATGGGGAGAATGTGCAAACTCCACGTGGACAGTGACCCAGAGACAGGATTGAACCTGGGACCTCGGCGCCGTGAGGCAGCTATGCTACCACTGCACCACTGTTGATGGAGTTGTATTGTTCACTGTTACTGAGACTAGCTTTTTATTTCCTGTCTTATTAACTTAATTTAAATTCTTATTTACTGCTGCACAGTGTTCACTGCCTCTCTGAGTCATTCCATGTTATAACACTGGTGCATTTCTCCCATGTGATGAAACATTCTGAGACCAATTTGCCAATCATTGGGAACACCCATCTGAGGCATTTAGGTATGCATAGTCACTGAGATGAAAACTTACATGTCCTTTTCTTTCTCATCTAAATCCGGCCAGTCAAAGTAATGCTCACAATCATGGTTTCTGCATGGCGTTTTCAGTGAGTAATGGAGACCTGGCCACTCTTCTATCAATTTCTCCACTTTCTGAATGGCCGTCATAATCAGGCACCATTGCCCCTCAAAGTCTGAAATACCAAAAAATGGAGATGAATTTGAATTCTTTTATTTAATAAACATTTTATAGAGGTATTTATGATTTTATAACAATAACAGAAGAAACAGCGTACATACAAATATAAACATAGTGCAAAGGAGGCCGCCTTCCTCCCTCACAGGTCCCACCTTTCTTACACACTAATGTAAACCAAACTAGACCCTAACCCTCCGCCCTCTCTGCTGACAGTTAATTTTCCCTAAAGAAGTCGACAAACGGTTGCCACCTCCGGACGAATCCTGACATTGACCCTCTCAAGGCGAACTTGATTTTCTCCAGACTGAGAAAGCTAGCCATGTCAGTTAGCCAGGTCACTCACTTCGGGGGCTTTGAGTCCCTCCAAGCCAATAATATCCGTCTGCGGGCTCCAAGGAAGCCAAAGGCCAGAACATCTGCCTCTTTCTCCTCCTGGATTCCTGGATCTTCCAACACTCTGAAAATCGCCACCTCTGGACTCGGTCCCACCCTTGTTTTTAACACCTTGGACATGACAATGAATTTGGAATTCTGACGAAAGGTCTTCGACCTGAACCACTTGTTTCTCTCTCCCCAGATATTGCCTGACCTGTTGAGTATTTGCAGCATTTTCTGTTTTTAATTGATTTCCAGCATCCAAAGCATTTTGATTTTGTAAGAGATTGTCAGTGTTTGAAAATCAACAGCTCCCTATCTCTCTGTCAGTTTCTCTGTCCCTGCCTATCCATCTATCTCAGTCTTTCTCACGCTTTGCCCTTCTGTCTCTCTGTCACTCACCATCTCTATGTATTTCCCTTTGTCTCTCTGTCTCACTTTCACTCGCTCTGTCAGTTTATGTATCTCTTTCTTTCTCATTCTATCTCTCTCTGACTCTTTCTCTAGATCAGGGGTTGTGGGGAGAAGGCAGAAGAATGGGGATGAGAAACATATCCGCCATGATTGAATGACTTGATGGGCCAAAATGCCTAATTCTGCTCCTATGTCTTGTGTTCTTATGGTCTCAGTCTCCCTCTCTCTCAGTCTCAGTGTCTCCCGCTGTGTCTCTCTTGTCTCCGTTTATTTCTGTCTCTCTTTCTTTTTCAATCTCTTTCTGTTTCTCTATTCCCCTTTGCTTCATCTCTCTGTTTCTTGCTGGTGCTGTCACGCTCTGTACTTCTTTCTCTCAGCCACTGTTTTTGTCTCTCTCCCACTGGACGGAATTCTCCGTTCGTTCACGGCAGCAGAATTTTGTAAATGAGGGCCTGGCATTGTGCCAGGGGCTAAGACACAGAGTGAGGAAGCTACAATCTGCAGCTGCTCAGAGTGGTGCTGACAACAGGCGGAAAATAACCTATTATTTATGGAATGTGCACTTTTCTGCCAAAACAGTTAAGAAAAAGCTGACGAGTAAATCCTGAAATTAAATAAGGAACTCCTGACAGCGGGACTATCTGGGTCAAAGCGAGATAGATTGTCTTCCCCTCGTGCTTCTGGCTGATGTAGGAACTCACCACAGGAACAACTCACATACTGTACAAAGAGTGGGTTCACCATCCCTCCTGCTCTATTACCTAGTGATCACTGATACCGAGGCACAGACACAACAACAGCGTGCATTTCTGTAGTACCTTTAACATAGTAAAATGTCTGAGCTGCTTCACAGGAACATCATCAAACTATCGCGGATGATTCACATAAGGAGATATCAAAGGCTTTCTCATAGAAGGAGGTTTTTAGGAGAGTCTTAAAGGAAAAAGAGAGATAGAAAGGCGGCGAGTTTCGGGACGTAATTTCAGAGTTAGGAGCCAGGCAGCTAAGTCATGGCCCCCAATGGTTAAAATCAGGAACGCTAGGGCAGCACGCACTGGTGCCGCAGTGGTTAGCACTGTTGCTTCACGATGCTGAGAGCCCAGGTTCCATCCCAGTCCCGGGTCACTGTCCGTGTGGAGTTTGCACATTCTCCCCCATGTTGTGTGGGTTTCGCCCCCACAACCGAAAAGATGTGCAATGGTCGGTGGATTGGCCACGCTAAATTGCCCTTAATTGGAAAAAATGAATTAGGTATTCTAAATTTATTTTTTAAAATCAAGAAGCACACTGTTCCCATTGAGTCAATCCTTACTAAACTGCTGACCACACAACTTCCCTTTCTGACCCCACCTTAGCTCATATTGTTACCAGCTCTTTCTCTTCAGGTACTGTCCCGCTCAGCTTCAAATGTGCCCTCATCACCTTCTCCTCAAAAAGCCCACCCTGATAGCCCCAAGCTTGCAAATTATAGTTAAAAGTGTTGCATAATGCAAGTTGTTGTTCCAATTCTGGCATCTTATGCATTCCCGATTTTCATCGCCCCACCATTGGTGGGCTGTGCCTTCAGCTACTTTGATTCTGAGCTCTGGAGTCGCCTCCTTAAACTTTTCCGACTCTCTCCCCTCCTTCTTTAAGTTTCTCCTTGAGACCCACCACTTGGACCAAGGTTTTGGTCATTTCCCTAATACCCCCTTATGCGGCTTGGTGTCTAATATTGTCCCATAAGGTGAAGCACCTTGGAACATTCTACTTTGTTACTGACGCTATATAAAGGCAAGCTGTTGTGATCAATGAATATTGAACCTGTCTGATCATCCAGCATTTTCATACTAGCCTCATCCAGCTGAAGACAGTAGAGTATATTTAAAAAATACGGTCAGGGTTGGGGTGAATTTCCCTTTGCTACGTTACTGAAGGTTTTACTCAGGTTGAAACGAATGGAACAGGCACATCAGTTTATATAAGGTTTAATTGTAGCGGTCTTGTTAATTCACAAAAAGGCAGACCAACATCTAAAGATCATAGAATTTACAGTGCAGAAGGAGGCCATTCGGACCATCGAGTCTGCACCGGCTCTTGGAAAGAGCACCCCACCCAAGCCCACACCTCCACCCTATACCCATAACCCAGAACCCCACCCAACACTAAGGGCAATTTTGGACACTAAGGGCAATTTAGCATGGCCAATCCACCTAACCTGCACATCTTTAGACTGTGGGAGGAAACTGGAGCACAAGGAGGAAACCCACACAGACACGGAGTGCACACTCCGCACAGACAGTGACCCAAGCCGGGAGTCGAACCTGGGACCCTGGAGCTGTGAAGCAATTGTGCTAACCACTATGCTACCGTGCTGCCCAAAGATGGGAGCAGACCTACCGTTCTCTCCATTTCCCTTGCAGCGGAACTCAATGTAACTGTTGGCTTCTTCATTGTGTTCTTTCAGGAGGAGTTTCCTCCCATTACATACCAGCAGGCATCGCTCTTTTCCAACCCAGTGAGAATAAATAAAATTGCACAATTTAATTATTACCCTGTGAAATGCAGAGATGGGAATTAGGAAGACGATTTTTACTGACACACGCCAACAACAACAAAAACAACTGCATTTAGGCAGAGACCCTGAGCATCGTAAAATTAGCCAAGGCACTTCACAGGAGCAATATCAAATAAAATTTGACATTGAGCCACAGGGGAAGATATTAGGACATGTAACAAAAGCTTGATCAAAGAGATAGATCTATAAGAGGGCCATATAGGACAAGAGAGAGACAGAGAGAGACAGAGAGGTTTAGGGAGGGAATTACAGAGCTTCGGGCCCAGGCAGCTGAAGGCATGGCTGCCAATGATAGACCAATTGAATTCATGGATGTTCAGTTGGCCAGAATTGCAGAGCGCAAAGATTGCGGAGGGTTGTGGGGCTGGAGTAGATTCCAGACTTAGGAGGGATCTGAAAAACAAGGATGAGAATTTTAAAATTGAAGTGTGTAATTGATGCACACATGATTTAATCAACATTACTTCAATGTATCTATTTTCAACATGACTGCAATGGTGCTTTACTTATTTAAAAGAAACAAAATATATTAAGAGAAAGCTGATTTGAAAAGCCATCTAAATTATTTAATGCAAACTTGATAAGAAGCCGAACTGCCAATACTGAAGGTAGAAAAATAGAATCATAGAATTTACAGTGCAGGACAAGACCATTCGGCCCATCGAGTCTACACCAGCCCTTGGAAAGAGCACCCTATGTAGGCCCATGCCCTTCACACCCATCCCCATAACCCAGCAATTCCACCTAACGTTTTGGACACTAAGGGAAATTTAGCATGGCCAATCCACCTAACCTGCACATCTTTGGACTGTGGGAGGAAACCGGAGCACCTGGAGAAAACCCACTCAGATACGGTGAGAACGTGCAGGCTCCACACAGAGTGACCCAAGCCGGGAATCGAACCTGGGACCCTGGAGCTGTGAAGCAACAGTGCTAACCACTATGCGACCATGCTGTCCCGCATGATAGACAATGGGCGCGATTCTCCACTCCCCACGCCAGGTGGGAGAATCGCGGGAGGGCCCCCTGACTAATTTTACGACCCCCTGGCGCCCCCCGCGATTACTCCCACCCCCCCGCTCGAAAGAATCGCCGCTCAACCGTTTTTCACGGCGACCGGCGATTCTCCGACCTGGAGGGGCCGAGCGGAATGCCGTTCACGGACCGTTTCACGATGGCGGCAAACACACCTGGTCGCTGCCGTCGTGAAATCACCGTGAGATGCCGTTTTGGGGCTTGTATGGGGCCTGGTGGGGAAATGAGCACCACGACTGTGCTCGGGAGGGGATGCCCACCGATCGTCGGGCCGGCGTCTCAATCGGGCGCACTATTTCCCCTCCGCCACCCCGCAAGATCAAGCCGCCACGTCTTGTGGGGCGGCTGATGGGAAAGATGGCCACCGCGCATGCGCAGGTTCGAGCTGTCAGCCGTCGTGACGTCAGCCGCGCATGCGCGGGTTGGAGCCGGCCAACCCACGCAAGCGCCGCTGACATCACATAGGCGCCACCGTCGCGTCACTCTCGGCGCAACCGCCCGGCGAGCCCGAAAGTTTACGGAGCGCCGCTCCTAGCCCCGCCGGAGGGAGAATAGGGGGCGAGGAGCGGCCTCCGAGACCGGTCGTGAAACTCGGCCGAGTTCACGACGGCCCTCCCGATTTTTCCCGGGAGCGGAGAATTCCGCCCAATACTTCTGAAAAGAGAAACGAGTTCATGTTAGAACTGTCGTGTTAACGTGACCGGACCTGTATTTACTGGCATTTAGAGGAATGTGAGGGGATCAAGGGATCTAATTGAGATGTATAAAATTCTGACCGGGCTGAGCAGATTGATTGCAGGGATGTTGTTGCTTTGGCTGGGCAGGGGAATGAAGGATCAGTCATGATCATATTCAATGGCTGAATGTTCCTTTCTCCACCTTTCACCCTCATCATCTAAAAGTCATACAGAATGGGAACGATACTATCCAGAACCCATTCCTCGTGTACCCCTTCCCAAGCACCTATCACCATTCAACAGAAGGGAAAAATAAAAAGTCGTGAACGGCAATACCTGTGGAAAAATCCTTGTGGAATTTCCGGCAAGAAGAAAGCTTGGGTGTGTAGATCATCGTTACTGTCGCCGTTCCATTTTTTCTGAGACCGCCTTTGCATCAGTCAAGTACCTTGGGAATAAATAGGTGAGAGTGGAGCATTCCTTGATGGCGACCATGGGGAGCCTGGTCTGAACACACTTGCATCAGGATTCAAGGCCTGGGTTTTGAAGAAAGACAAATATCAAAATATTCCAATATTTGGAATAGTTTACCATTCCCTTTCTCGTCTCCAAGCATGTCCTCTGCAATATCATGCAGATCTTCTTTACCATTTAGCTGATGCTTGACCAGGATTATTATGGCTTTATGATGTAGAGTAGCTTTAGCCTGAAAATCATTGATCCATTTTTGCTTGTCTGGTTTAAAGGCCGATTCCTTCTTCATGTGTTTGGCCGGGATGTTGTTCAGCTGCTGCAGCAGATCATGGCGGACAATCATCTGGAATAACAAAGAACTTAACTGGAATGTGATTCCCGGTTGGCAGAACCTTGACCCTCACCTTCCAATTACTCAGTGACAACTGCATCAAAGCATTCCCATTTGTGTCTGTTATCACCACTCACATTATTTCACATATACAAAATGCACCGCGGAACAAACAACACAGGAATGTTTCTACGGCACAAAACGCTGAGGGTGGTGGAAATCTGAAATAAAAACTGAGGTGTTGGAACTAAGCGGCATGTCTGGTAGCACCTGTGGAGAGGGAAACAGAGTTAATGTGGGCGATTTTCTCTGCACTTTCATAGTGTGTTCCCCGATGGCGGGAGGCGGCCTGCCTTGCCACCTTTTGGGTCCCACTGCTGTCAATGGATTTCCCATTGATGCCCTTGTGGGCTCCGCCCCCTCAGAGGTGGTATATAAATCTGCAGACAGTAGGCAGCACTCAGTACAGAGCAGCCACAGGCAGGCACAGGTCTAGCTTATTAAAACCACTGTTCACTTCTACTAATCGTCTCATGTGAATTGATGGTCGCATCACCCACTTCTTGTTTTTCCCAATTAAGGGGCAATTTAGGATGGCCAAGTCACCAACCCTGCACAACTTTTTGGGTTGTGGGGCGAGACCTATACAGACATGGGGGGAATGTGCAAACTCCACTCGGGCAGTGACCCGGAGTCGGGATCGAACGTGGGTCCTTGCAGCCGTAACGCAGCAGCGCCAGCAGCCACAGCCGCCCTAAAGGCTAGGAATCCTGCGGGGAGTAAGTCACCACGCCTGTCCACCATCTACAAGGCACCAGTCAGGATCAGGATGGAATACTTACCTGGATGAGTGCAGCTCCAACAACACTCAAGAAACTTTACAGTCAATGAAATACTTTTTGAACTGCGGTAACTTACAAAGTTGCAGACAGCAAGATCCCATAGCAAACAAGGGGATAAAGAACATTTAATCTGTTTTAGTGGTGTTGGGTTGAGGGATGAATATGGCTAGGGCACCAGGGTAACTCCCCTGCTCTGCTTCCATTAGTGGCATGGGATCCCTTCAATCCTCCTGACAAGGTAGATGGGGCCTCACTTGAGCACCTCATTCAAAAGATATTGCAGTCCTCCATCCAAACTGACCCTCCAACAATACAGTGCTCCCTCAGACCCTCTGACAGTGCAGCACTCCCTCAGACCCTCTGACAGTGCAGCGCTCCCTCAATACTGACTCTCTGACAGTGCAGCACTCGCTCAGTATTGACCCTCTGACAGTGCAGTGACCACTCAGTACTGACCCACCAACAGTGCAACGCACCCTTAGTACTGACCCTCTGACAGTACAGCGCTCCTCAGCATTGCCCTTTTGACAGTGCAATGCTCCCTCAGTACTGCCCCTTCAACAATGCAGCACTCCCTCAGTACTGACCCTCCGATAGTACAATGCTCCCTCAGTACTGACCCACTGACAGTTTCATGCTTCTTCAGTAATAAATCTTTGACAGTGTACCCTATGACAGTGTACCACCATGGGCGGCACATTAGCACAGTGATTAACACCATTGCATCACAGCTCCAGGATCCCAGGTTCTATTCCCTCCTTAGGTCACTGTCTGTGTGGCGTCTGCATGTTCTCACCGTGTCTGCGTGGGTTTCCTCCGGGTGCTCCGGTTTCCCCCCACTAGTACTGAAAGACGTGCTGTTAGGTAATTTGGACATTCTGAATTCTCCCTCCGTGTACCTGAAAAGGCGCCGGAATGTGGCGACTAGGGGCTTTTCACATTAACTTCATTGCAGTGTTAATGTAAGCCTACTTGTGACAATAAAGATGATTATTACTATTAGCACTCCCTTAGTACTGATCCTCTGACAGCATGGCACTCCCTCAGTACGCTCCCTTCCTCACACTGCAAGTGTGATGATGATTTAAATATGACTGGTGACGAGGTTGGATGTTGGGTGTGGGACGGGGGTAGGGTGGGCGGGGACTCATGCTGTTGAACCTGTTCAGCTTCGCCTGTTTAAGAGAGAGTGTTAACTGGAGAAGCTGCGATCATTCTCCAAAGGGTACAGGAAGTTAAGGGATACTTAACACAGATGTTCAAAAAACATGAAGGATTTTGATATAATAAATAGGTGAAACGTTCCCCTGGGTGGCGGGCCAGACTTCAGAGATTTAAATGTTTGGCAAAATAACTAGATGGGAAATAAGGAGCAATTTCTTCATGTGGAACGTTATTACGATCCCATCGCATTCCCTGAAGGGATGGTGGAATAGATTGCACCGGAACTTTCAGAGAGTCACTGGAAATGCAATTGAAGAGTAAAAAATTGCAAAGCTGTTGTAGAAAACAAATCATTCAAAGAACTGCCACAAACAGGTGAGACAGAAAGGCTTCTTTCTGTGATATCAACTTCTATGATTTTATGAATGATGAAAAGAGGAATAGGATTCCCAGATTAAGCCTCACCTGAAAACAGGGTAATCAGAAATGACGGCTTCAGGAACACAATCCTTTCCAGAGTCTGTACCTCCTGGTACCACACAATTAACCCAAGCGATGCAAGTAAACAAAATGTATTTCAACTGTTGACTGTCAATGTTGTGCAGATTTATCATCCTCAGTAATTCATCAAGATCTACAGCTCCTGTTAAAAACAATACAAAACTGAGAATCGCATCTGTGAAACCATTCCCCAGTGAGAGATAGTGTGTGTGGAACTGTATCCCAGTGAGAGTCAGTGTGTGTGGAACTGTATCCCAGTGAGAGTCAGTGTGTGTGGAACTGTATCCCAGTGAGAGTCAGTGTGTGTGGAACTGTATCCCAGTGAGAGTCAGTGTGTGTGGAACTGTACCCCAGTGAGAGTCAGTGTGTGTGGAACCCATACCCCAGTGAGGGTCAGTGTGTGTGGAACTGTATCCCAGTGAGAGGTCATGTGTGTGTGGAACTGTACCCCAGTGAGAGTCAGTGTGTGTGGAACTGTATCCCAGTGAGAGTCAGTGTGTGTGGAACTGTATCCCAGTGAGAGTCAGGTGTGTGTGGAACTGTATCCCAGTGAGAAGTCAGTGTGTGTGGAAACTGTACCCCAGTGAGAGTCAGTGTGTGTGGAACTGTACCCAGTGAGAGTCAGTGGTTGTGGAACTGTATCCCAGTGAGAGTCAGTGTGTGTGGAACTGCACCCCAGTGAGAGTCAGTGTGTGTGGAACTGTATCCCAGTGAGAGTCAGTGTGTGTTGAACTGTATCCCTGTGAGAGTCAGTGTGTGGGAACTGGTATCCCAGTGAGAGTCAGTGTGTGTGGAACTGTACCCCAGTGAGAGTCAGTGTGTGTGGAACTGTACCCCAGTGAGAGTCAGTGTGTGTGGAACTGTACCCCAGGGAGAGTCAGTGTGTGTGGAACTGTACCCCAGTGAGAGTCAGTGTGTGTGGAACTGTATCCCAGTGAGAGTCAGTGTGTGTTGAACTGTATCCCTGTGAGAGTCAGTGTGTGTGGAACTGTATCCCAGTGAGAGTCAGTGTGTGTGGAACTGTACCCCAGTGAGAGTCAGTGTGTGTGGAACTGCAACCCCAGTGAGAGTCAGTGTGTGTGGAACTGTATCCCAGTGAGAGTCAGTGTGTGTGTGGAACTGCACCCCAGTGAGAGTCAGTGTGTGTGGAACTGTATCCCTGTGAGAGTCAGTATGTGTGGAACTGCACCCCAGTGAGAGTCAGTGTGTGTGGAACTGTATCCCAGTGAGAGTCAGTGTGTGTAGAACTGTATCCCAGTGAGAGTCAGTGTGTGTGGAACTGTATCCCAGTGAGAGTCAGTGTGTGTGGAACTGCACCCCAGTGAGAGTCAGTGTGTGTGGAACTGTATCCCAGTGAGAGTCAGTGTGTGTGGAACTGCACCCCAGTGAGAGTCAGTGTGTGTGGAACTGTATCCCAGTGAGAGTCAGTGTGTGTAGAACTGTATCCCAGTGAGAGTCAGTGTGTGTGGAACTGTATCCCAGTGAGAGTCAGCGTGTGTGGAACTGTACCCCAGTGAGAGTCACTGCCTGTGGAACTGTATCCCAGTGAGAGTCAGCGTGTGTGGACCTGTATCCCAGTGAGAGTCACTGCCTGTGGAACTGTATCCCAGTGAGAGTCAGCGTGTGTGGATCTGTACCCCAATGAGAGTCAGTGTGTGTTGAACTGTATCCCAGTTACAGTCGGTGTGTGTGGAACTGCATCCCAGTTAGAGTCAGTTTGTGTGGAACTGTACGCCAGTGAGAGTTAGTGTGTGTGGAACTGTATCTCAGTGAGAATTACTGACTGTGGAACTGGACCCGAGTGAGAGTTATTGACTGTGAAACTGCACCCCAGCGACAGGTAATGACTATGGAACTATACTCCAGTGAGAGTCATTGATTGTGGAACTGTACCCCAGTGAGAGTTATTGATTGTGGAACTGCACCCCAGTGAGAGTTATTGATTGTGGAACTGTACCCCAGTGATAGTTATTGATTGTGGAACTGTATCCCAGTGAGAGTTGTTGATTGTGGAACTGTACCCCAGTGAGAGTTATTGATCGTGGAACTGTACCCCAGTGAGAGTTATTGATTGTGGAACTGTACCCCAGTGAGAGTTATTGATCGTGGAACTGTACCCCAGTGAGAGTTATTGATTGTGGAACTGTACCCAATGAGAATTATTGATTGTGGAACTGTACCCCAGTGAGAGTTATTGATTGTGGAACTGTACCCAGTGAGAATTATTGATTGTGGAACTGAACCCCGGTGAGAGTTATTGATTGTGGAACTGTATCGCAGTGAGAATTATTGTTGTGAAACTGTACCCCAGTGAGAGTTATTGATTGTGGAACTGTACCCAGTGAGAATTATTGATTGTGGAACTGTACCCCAGTGAGAGTTATTGATTGTGGAACTGTATCCCAGTGAGAGTTATTGTTGTGAAACTGTACCCCAGTGAGAGTTATTGATTGCGGATAAGCGACATTGGGGGGGGGGGGTGGAATATTTCAGAATGTCTAGCTGAGGTATAAGTGTTATTATGTCAATGAAGGGCAGAGCAGACGTGAAGGGATGATGTCTACCTCTGCTGCTATTTCTTCTGTTCTCGTAATCTATTGTAGCCAACAGGGTACGATTGTGTAAACTGTTATTCTTACCATGGACTGGAACGTCTGGTGTTTTAATTAGGTCCATAATGGCATCTTCCACCTTCTTGTAAGTGACCGGGAGTTTCCGGACTGCATTCCGGAAAATATCCTTATTCCGAACTGATTTCAGAATCTGTAGCCAAGCCTCGATTATGGCATCGTATCGAGTACAGTCAATGGGAATGAGGTCCAAAACCTGCAGGGAAAAGGTTATCCATATTAGCTCAACCTTGTTCTTTTTTTGTAACAATATTTTAATTAAAGTTATCCAACATTTTATACAAAATTACAAAAAATGCAAACAAAAATCCTTAACCAAACGTAAACCTCGAAAACGATTGATCCCTCCAAGTAACAAAAGCCCACTTTACTCATTGTCTGCTTAGCAGCAAGATCCTGATGTCAGAAAGAGCCTGGAGCAACAGGGTTTTCCCATCAGAACAGAGAGACTGCTGTGCAGATAGACTACTCTAACACACCAATGGCTCTGGAACCTTTGACTGTACAGTTGATAAATGTCACCTGTCAGCTGACAGGAGAAGCCAGCACCAGGGTGCAAAAATAATAATAATCTTTATTATTGTCACAAGTCGGCTTACATTAACATTGCAATGAAGTTACTGTGAAAATCCCTTAGTTGCCACACTCCAGCACCTGTTCGGGTACACGGAGGGAGAATTCAGAATGTCCAATTCACCTAACAAGCCCATCTTTCGGGACTTGTGGGAGGAAACCGGAGCACCCGGAGGAAACCCACACCGACATGGGGAGAACATGCAGACTCCGCACAGACAGTGACCCAAACCGGGAATCAAACCTGGGTCCTTGGCGCTGTGAAGCAACAATGCTAACCACTGAAATCTCCAACTATATGATTTTTGCTATTTCCCCCATGCGTGCACATGTGAACCAAGGCAGAGACCCTTTAAATGGTCAATGTATCCAACATGAACCCTATCCTACTTTACAGATCCAGTTTTATCTTCACCTTTAAACTGTACTCGGCCAGATCACACAGTTTATTCACTTGATCGCTGTATAATTCACACTGTGCTTTCTGCTTTAGCTTGTCCAGGCGCTGCTTCAGGTTCTCCTCCCTCTCAGTCAGTACCTCCAGGATCTTCTCCTCGATGTCCTTCTTTTTATTCTGGACCTCGTCCTTATCGCACAGGTCTATGTGACTCCCAATAGGAAGCACAATGGAATCTGGGACTCTCATCAAAATATTGTTGATCCAAAAACCAACCTGCTCCTTAAAGGAATCTTTGTCATCTGTCCGATACCTGGGGAGAGATAGCCAGCATCACTTGAAGACAAAATGAAACAGCGAATGAGAAGCGACTATGCAAATCACCTAGCTCACTTCTTTCACAACCCGGCGCCTGTTTTTCGGCTGCGGAGGCGGCTCCGGCAGGGGATTTACCGACCCCGCCATTGTCAACGGGGTTTCCTGGGTGCCGCCGTGGGACCACAATATCCCACCGCATGAACAGCCAGTAGATAGCGCTCATAATCTACTCTATCGTAGACGCAGCTCTCTACTATTAATCTCCTGTCAGGGGCATTATCCCCACGGACTAAACAAAGAAGCATCTGTACAATCTCTCAGCTTAATTTTTCAGCCTTTTCACAGTCAATATTTACACCCGTTTCTTTGCCCAGACCCTGCCATTCTGTGTGCTGGGGATTAATGATCTTCTGAGTCTGCGACCATCCTTTTGATCTACACTGTCTGCCCAATCCGGAGGCACATTCTTAAAAGTTTAACTGCATTTGGATCGAAATGCAATCATCTGCTAAAGGCCATACCTGGTTTGCTGTAGCCAGGCAACCTCTGCCCCGAGGCACTGACTGAAAGCAGCCATGTTGTGGTAGTCACTACTGTTTGTATAATGTGTATATGAGAGGTAATACGGTAAGGCCCCTGCACTACAGGTACGGGGATAGGTCCCTGCCTGCTGGCTCCGCCCAGTAGGCGGAGTATAAATGTGTGTGCTCACCAAGCTGCAGCCATTTCGGCAGCAGCTGCAGGAGGCAACACATCTCTGCTTAATAAATCCTCGATTACTCTCTATTCTCATCTCGTCATGGGTGGGTCCCAAACTATGCGGACATGGCCCGCCCACTCATTCAGTCCACCGTTTTTCCCCTGACGGCTGACGCCCACCAGGCCTTCAACCGTATCAACGCCGACATCGCCAAGGCCACGATGCAAGTGGTCAACGAGACCCTCCCTTTTCAGGTCGAGAGCGATGCTTCAGACGTCGCTCTGGCCACCACCCTCAACCAGGCAGGCAGACCCAAGGCATTCTTTTCCCGCACCCTCCATGCCTCTGAAATTTGGCACTCCTCTATCAAAAAGGAGGCACAAGCCATCGTAGAAGCTGTGCAGCATTGGAGGCATTACCTGGCCGGCAGGAGATTCACTCTCCTCACTGACCAATGGTGGGTTGCTTTCATGTTCAATAATACACAGCGGGGCAAGATCAAAAATGATAAATCTTGAGATGGAGGATCGAGCTCTCCACCTACAATTACGAGATTTTGTATCGCTCCGGTAAGCTCAACGAGCACCCCCCCCCCCCCCCCCAAATGCCCTATCCCGAGGTACATTTGCCAGCGCACAAGTGGACCGAATCTGGGCCCTACACGATGGTCTCTGTCACCCAGGGGTCACCCGGTTCTTTCACTTCATAAAGGCCCGCAACCTGCCTTATACTCCATTGAGGAGGTCAGGGCTATCACCAGAAACTGCCAGGTCTGCGCGGAGTGCAAACCGCACTTCTACCGGCCAGACCGAGCGCACCTGGTGAAGGCCTCCTGCCCCTTTGAACGCCTCAGCGTGGATTTCAAAAGGCCCCTCCCCTCCACCGACCGAAACACGTACTTCCTGAACGTGGTCGATGAATACTCCAGATTCCCCTTTGCCATCCCATGCCCCGATTTGACGCCTGCCACAGTCATCAAAGCCCTCAATAGCATCTTCACCCTGTTCGGTTTCCCCGCTTACATCCACAGCGACTGGGGATCCTCCTTTATGAGTGACGAGCTGCGTCAGTTCCTGCTCAGCAAGGGCATTGCCTCGAGCAGGACGACCAGCTACAACCCCCCCGGGAAACGAGCAGGTGGAGTGGGAGAATGGGACGGTCTGGAAGGCCATCCTGCTGGCCCTGTGGTCTAAAAATCTCCCGGTCTCCCGCTGGCAGGAGGTCCTCCCCAACGTTCTCCACTCCATCCGATCGCTACTTTGCACTGCGACTAACGAAACCCCCCCATGAACGCCTCTTTGCCTTCCCCAGGAAGTCCACCTCCGGGGTTTCACTCCCAACGTGGCTGGCAGCTTCAGGACCCGTCCTCCTCCGCAAGCATCTCCACAAGGCGGACCCGTTGGTCGAAAGGGTACAGGTGCTGCATGCAAACCCGTAGTATGCCTATGTGGTGTACCCCGACAGCCGCCAAGACACAGTCTCCCTCAGGGACCAGGCACCAACTGGTTCCCCACCCCCCCCCCTCCAATTGCTCCGGCACCACCCATCCTCCTCCCAGCGCACCTCATCACAGCCCCTGCTCCAGGCCAATCTGTCCTCCCGTTGGTTCCACCCGGGGATGAAGATGAGGACTACACACTCCCGGAGTCACAAGCGACCAAGCCGGCGCCTGCATCACCACCGGGACTGCGGAGCTCACAACGGTGGATCAAGGCACACGACCGGCTAAATTTGTGAGCTTTCACCAAACTGTACACTTTAAAAATGCTCACATACCAAGTAAATAGTTTTTCCACCACTCCCGCTGGACTCTTTTTTAACAGGGGGTGAATGTGGTAGTCACCACTGTTTGTATAATGTGTATATGAGAGGTAATACGGTAAGGCCTCTGTACTACAGGTACGGGGGTAGGTCCCTGCCTGCTGGCTCCGCCCAGTAGGCGGAGTATAAATGTGTGTGCTCACCGAGCTGCAGTCATTTCGGCAGCAACTGCAGGAGGCAACACATCTCTGCTTAATAAAGCCTTGATTACTCTTGTCTCGTCGTAATTGATAATGCATCACATGTTACATTCAGTTCGAATGAATACAGAGTTACAAGAAGCACTGGACTCACTGAGCCCACAACATGGTGTCAGAAATGAAGCTGAGATTGAGTTTGAAGAGCTGTAGCACAGCCACTAAAAGAGGGACATAGGAATGTTCACGGCTGTTGAAAGCTGCCAGAACAAAAGCTGCTGAAAAGGAAAAGCAAATAAAAGAAAGGTTGCAGTTGGAGGGTGAGACACAATGGCTGTGAATTTTTCTCTCCTGGAACTTGTCAAAATGGAAGGCAGTTTGTCCACTAACACAGCAAAACCTTTTTACTCATTCATTTACGGGATGTGGGTGTCGCTGGTTAGGCCAGCATTTATTGACCATCCCTAGTTGCCCTTCAGAAGGTGGTGGTAAGTTGCCTTCTTGAGCTGCTGCAGTTCCTGAGGTGTAGGTACACCCACTGTGCTGTTAGGGAGAGAATTCCAGGATGTTGTCCCAGCGACAGTGAAGGAATGGCGATATATTTCCAAGTCAAGGTGGTAAGTGACTTGGAGCGGAACCTCCAGGTGGTGGGGTTCCCAGGTATCTGCTGCTCTTGTCCTCCTGGATGGTGGTGGCCGTGGGTTTGGAAGCTGCTGCCTAAGGAACCTTGGTGAGTTACTGCAGCGCATCTGGTAGATGCCGCTGTTCATCAGTGGTGGAGGGTGTGAATGTTTGTAGATGGGGAGCAATCAAGTGGGCTGCTTTGCCCAGATGGTGTCAAGAACAAAGAACAAAGAAAAGTGCAGCACAGGAGCAGGCCCTTCGGCCCTCCAAGCCTGCACCGACCATGCTGCCCGTCTAAACTAAAATCTTCTACACTTCCGGGGTCCGTACCCTTCTATTCCCATCCTGCTCATGTATTTGTCAAGATGCCCCTTAAACGTCACTATCGTCCCTGCTTTCACCACCTCCTCCGGCAGCGAGTTCCAGGCACCCACTATCCTCTGTGTGAAAAAACTTGCCTCGTACAGCTCCTCTAAACCTTGCCCCTCGCACCTTAAACCTATGCCCCCTAGTAATTGACCCCTCTACCCTGGGAGAGTCGAGCTTCTTTTTTTTAAATTTAGAGTACCCAATTATTTTTTTTCCCAATTAAGAGGCAATTTTAGCATGGCCAATCCACATCTTTTTGGGTTGTGGGATGAGACCCACGCAGTCACGGGGAGATTGCGCAAACTCCACACAGACAGTGACCCGGGGCCAGGATCGAACCCAGGTCCTCTGTGCCGTGAGGCAGCAGTGCTAATCACTGCACTGCCCGGTGTCGAGTTTCTGGAGTCTTGTTGGAGCTGCACTCATCCAGGCAAGTAGAGAGTATTCCATTACACTCCTGAGTTGTGCCTTGAAGGTGGTGGACAGGTTTTGTGGAGTCAGGAGGGGAGTACTTGCTGCAAGGTTTTTAACTTTTCACCTGCTCTGGTAGCCACAGTATTAATGTGGCTAGTCCAATTCAGTTTCTCATCAATGGTAACCCCCAGGATGTTAATAGTGGGGGATTCAGCGATGGTAATGCCATTGAATGTCAAGGGGCAATGGTCAGATCCTCTCTTGTTGGCGATGGTTATTGAGTGGCATGAATGTTACTTGCAGCTTGTCAGTCCAAGCCTGGATATTGTCCAAGTTTTGCTGCATTTGGACATGGACTGCTTCAGTGTCTGAGTTGCCGTAAATGGTAATGAACATTGTGTGAGGTTGTAATGGATTTAGTTTGCAATCCTGAGCCAATATGAGGAGCAACATTTTAAAAATGCGTTTGGGGAAGCTTGCTACAAATTGTATTCCACCCTAAATCTGTGCAAAGAACAGAAAAAGAAAGAGATAGGAAAAAGCTTTTCGGCCCACTTTGAACCTCGAGTGACTGTAACTTATGAAAGGTTTGTGTTCAACATTAGGACTCAAGATTAAAAAAGAGTCTATTGATCAGTATGCGTCTGTAGTAACACAGTTTGCAGAATCCTATGAATTCAGCAACTGAAAATAATAAATCTAATGGTAATGTTTCTAAGTGTCATTTTTTCTTCCATAATAATCTTTATTGACACAAACAGGCTTACATCAACACTGTAATGAAGTTACTGTGTAAATACCCTAGTCGCCACATTCCGGCGCCTGTTCGGGTACACAGGAGAATTCAGAATGTTCAAATTACCCAATGGCACGTCTTTCGGGACTTGTGGGAGGAAACCGGAGAACCCGGAGGAAACCCACGCAGACACAGGGAGAACGTGCAGACTCCACACAGACAGTGACCCAAGCCGAGAATCGAACCTGAGACCCTGGAGCTGTGAAGCAACAGTGCTACCCATTGTGCTACCGTGCAGGCTTTGCTGGGAGTGTCCCACAGATTCTGTCGGCTAGTTCCGCACCGCTATCTAACATTTAGTCACTGTTTTGGGCTCAGGGGCGTTTTTCCCTGGTCAAGCCCACACTTAGAATTATTTTCATCACTGGGGAGCTGAACTCACTGGCCACACAGGCTCCTCAGAGAGCGGGCCATCATTTTGAAAGGGTGCCCCGATATTTAAGAGGGCTTGTGGCCCCCCCCCCCCCCCCGCACCGCCCCCCAACACCCCCTCCCACACCATCCTGGGCAATGTCACCCCCACACACATGGGGCATTAATCCACACCACCTCCCCCAAGTGGACTCTCCGTTATGGGGATGCTGAGGGTCCCCTTTTCAGGCTATCTCACATCACCCTTCCAGGACCCCAACCTTTCACCACCCCGCCCCCCACCCCAAACCTTCCAGAGACCCCTTCTTACCTACCCTGCAACCCCCACTCTTCATATCCCTCCACCTTCCTTTCCCGGACATGGCTCCCGGGCCCTGACCCTTGGCAGTGCCACCCTGGCAATGCTCCTGCCACCTTTGCGATGCCACCCGGTCATCTTGGCAGAGCAAGGGTGTCAGTGCCGAGGTGTCAGCTGTGCCAAGGTGGCTGCATTCTGAGGGGAGAGCCAGGGGCCACCCTGTCCTGTCCCTGACCACCCAGAGTCCTCTGATGGCCCAGGGGACCCCCTGGATTCCATTTGCCTGGCCCACGTTTATGTGGGTCAGCACTGCAGGGCACCTGGGAACTCCTTAGGGAGGCCGTTAGATGCCGAGAGCCCGGTAGGATCCCGGGTGAGCATGCCTAAGTGGGTTTAAGATCGACTTAGGCGTGTGAGGCTTGGTCATACCCATTGTGGGAGGCATCCTGATTGCGATGCTTCATGAGATCTGCGTAGATCCCGGGAGGCATGCTGGCTGTTGGGAAGCCCACAGGAGGCTTCTCCCGGCATCTACTGGCCATGTCGCGCACCAATTTAAACACCACGTACTGGTACGCCGGTAGATTGCACCAAGGATTGTTTTAGGCATAAGAGATCTGACTGTGAAAGGGCACCTACTGATAGAGGAGAAACTTACTCTCCAAAAATCGATCGACATGTGCAGAAGCGCCGAGGTTGTAAATCATCAGCTGGAGCACATTAATGGAAGGACTGTGCAGACTTGGCACAATGCTGATATACATTCCAGGCCAAAAGAGGAGAATGATCACAGACAAGGGCAGGATGCAAATACTGTGAAAGACATCGCACAAAGGAAAATAAGGCTTGTCCAGTGTGGGGAAAGCAACGTTCTAACTGCAAGAAGCCAAATCATTGTGCACACAAGTGTTTGGCTCGAAAGAAGCAAAACAAGTCTATACACCATGGGCACGGGAGAGAAATCAACTGAAGATCCTGATGAATCATTAGACACAATAGGCAGTGTTTTCAAACCCTTCCTGCTGACCGGCACCTCCGGTCCTGCGGATCAGATCTTCTGCTCCCGCCGAAGGTGACGCCCTGCAGCGAGTTGCTTGGCAACAGGACCGGCGAGCCATGGAAAGTGGCATAGATATCGGCGGGACTGGAAGATCGCACTGGCTGTCAATGGCAGGCCACACCATGCGAGGCCTGAAAATTATGCCCTATTCAACATGCCGGCTCTGTCAGGTCGAGAGGTGATAAGCGGTTGGTGACTGTTAGAATGATGATGACAGGAGAGTGCGAACATGAGCTGTGGTAGTCACCACTGTTGTATTATATTGTATATATTGGTATTACGGTAAGGCCCCTGTACTACAGGTACGGGGGTAGATCCCTGCCTGCTGGCTCTGCCCAGTAGGCGGAGTATAAATGTGTGGGCTCTCTGAACAGCAGCCATTTCACCAGCTGCTGTAGGAGGCCACACATCTCTGTGTAATAAAGCCTCGATTACATTCTACTGTCGTCTCGTCGTAATTGATAGTGCATCAGTTGTCAGATAGAGACACTGGTGTGTCATGTAACATCATGACCTTCACAGACCGGTCCCCAACAATGGAAATGGAACAACATCAACAGTTGCCACGGGAACGACACTCCCGGAGAGGAAACATCACCCAGCAGCACACCCAATGACAACACGCATGCACACCATTTAGAGACCGACATGACTTAATGACAATGTATGCAATGCATATGCGGAGACTGACGGAAATAATGAATAGTTTGGGATTGCGTAAGAACAGCTGTTGTAATGTGGTTAACCTGTGCAACTCACAGTTACACGTGATAGCACATGCCAATTTGTCTTTTGTTCGTTATGAAGATGGGGTTGTTTGGATTGAAATGCAATCATGTACTCAATATCCCACCCGGCTTGCCATAGACAGATGATCTCAGCCATGAGGCACTGACTTGATGCAGCCACGTTACATTTAGTCTTAATAAAGAGAGAAAACAGGAAGCACTGTACTCATTGAGCTCATAACAAGCCAGTCGATTGTGTTATTGAGTGACAGCAAATCACCTGAGAATTAACAAAGAAAAGAAGAATATTGCGGATGCTGGAAATCTGAAATAAAAGCAGAAAATGATAGAGAAGCACAGCAGGTCTGGCAGCACGTGGAGAGAGAAACAGAATTAACGTTTCCAGCCCGTATGACTCTTCTTCAGAGCCGAAGAGTGGTAGAAATGTGATGGGTTAGATATAATAACAATCTTTATTGTCACAAGTAGGCTTACATTAACACTGCAATGACATTACTCTGAAAAGCCACATTCCGGCCCCTGTTCGGGTACTCAGGGAGAATTCAGAATGTCCAATTCACCTATAGCTGGAGTGGGTGGAGAATGCGCAGCAGAATAGAAGGTCAGGGATAGATGGGAGCTAAGGAAGGAATGAAGATGGACACAAGAGAAAGGGAGTGTTTTTGATAGCATTAAGGACTAAAGAAGATGCTGAAAGTGGTATGCAGGTAAGACAGCAGAATGTGTTGATAGAAGAACAAAGCTCAATGCCCAGTGAAATCAAAGCTGAAGAACAAGCGCCAGATGGCCAATTGAAGGGGGGTTTGGCAGAGTGTTTGCATTGGGACAAAAAAAAAACCCTAAACAAAGCAAAAAAGGGATCAAATTGGAGAGGAAAATTCACAATCTAAAGTTGTTGAACTCATTGTTGAGTCCGGAGGGCTGTAATGTGCCTGATTTGAAGATGAGGTGCTGCTCCTCCAGTTTACTTTGGGTATCGATGGAATGTTACAGCATGCCAATGACAGCCATGTGGACACGAAGGCAAGATGCTGAGTTAAAATGGCAATCAACAGGATGTTTGGGGCCACTCTTGTGGACGGAGCGAAGGTGTTCCACAAAGCATGCACAAAGTTTGCATTTAGCCTCCCCAATGTAGAAGAGATCGAACTGGGAACAGCGAATACAGTAGACCAAATTGAAGGAGATGCAAGTGAAATGCTGATTTTGCCTGACAGAAATATTTGGGGCCTTGGGCAGCGAGGAGGGAAGAAGTACAGTGGCAGGTATTGCAATTGCATGGGAAGGTGTTGAGGGAAGGGGACGAGGAGTTGGGGGCAACAGAGTAGTTTACAGAGTGTCAAAAATGGAGTGGTCCTTGCAGGATGCTGACAGGAGGGATGAGGGAAAGATGTGTTTTGTGGTGGCATCATACTGGGGTTGGCAGAAATGGCAGAGGATGATCCTTTTCAATGCAGAGGCTGATGGGGTGATAAGAGAGGAAAAGGGGGACTCTATCATGCTTCTGGGGCAGCATGGTAGCACAGTGGTTAGCACTGTTGCTTCACAGTGCCAGGGTCCCAGGTTCGATTCCCGGCTTGGGTCACTGTCCGTGCGGAGACTGCACATTCTCCTTGTGTCTGCTTGGGTTTCCTCCGGGTGCTCTGGTTTCCACCCACAAGACCCGTATAGAAATGCTGTTCGGTAATTTGGACATTCTGAATTCTCCCTCTATGTAAGAGGCGCTGGAATGTGGCGACTAGGGGTTTTTCACAGAAACTTCATTGCAGTGTTAATGAAAGCCTACTTGTGACAATGTAAACCTAACACAGCACCAATGTAACACTGGCACACTGCAACACAGTAACAATGTGACATTGGCACTCTGTAACACAGAGCCAATGTGACACTGGCACTGTGTAACACAGGGACAATGTGACACTGGCACTCTGTAACACAGAGACAATGTGACACCGGCACTCTGTAACACAGGAACAATGTGACACTGGCGCACTGTAACATAGGAACAATGTGACACTGGCACTCTGTAACACAGGAACAATGTGACACTGGCACTCTGTAACACAGGAACAATGTGACACTGGCACTGTGCAACACAGAGACAATGTGACACTGGCACTCTGTGACACAGGAACAATGTGACACAGGCACTCTGTGACACAGGGACAATGTGACACTGGCACTCTGTGACACAGGAACAATGTGACACAGGAACAATGTGACACAGGAACAATGTGACACAGGAACAATGTGACATTGGCACTCTGCAACACAGTAACAATGTGACATTGGCACTCTGTAACACAGACACAATGTGACACTGACACTCTGTAATACAGGAACAATGAGACACTGGCACTCTGTAACACAGGAAAAATGTGACACTGGCACTGTGTAACACAGGAACAATGTGACACTGGCACTGTGTAACACAGGAACAATGTGACACTGACACTCTGTAATACAGGAACAATGAGACACTGGCACTCTGTAACACAGGAAAAATGTGACACTGGCACTGTGTAACACAGGAACAATGTGACACTGGCACTCTAACACAGGAACAATGTGACACTGGCACGCTAACACAGGAACAATGTGACACTGGCACTCTGTAACACAGGAACAATGTGACACTGGCACTCTAACACAGACACAATGTGACACTTGCACTCTGTAACACAGGGACAATGTGACACTGGCACTCTGTAACACAGGAAAAATGTGACATTGGCACTCGAACACACGAACAATGTGACACTGACACTCTGTAACACAGGAACAATGTGGCACTGGCACTCTGTAACACAGGAACAATGTGACACTGGCACTCTGTAACACAGGAACAATGTGACACTGGTACTCTGTAACACAGGAACAATGTGGCACTGGCACTCTGTAACACAGGAACAATGTGAAGCTGGAACTCTGTAACACAGGAACAATGAGACACTGGCACTCTGTAACACAGGAACAATGTGACACTGGCACACTGTAACACAGGAACAATGTGACACTGGCATTCTGTAACACATGGACAATGTGGCACTGGCACACTGTAACACAGGATCAATGTGACGCTGGCATACTGTAACACAGAGACAATGTGACACTGGCACACTGTAACACAGAGACAATGTGGCACTGGCACTCTATAACACAGGGACAATGTGACACTGGCACACTGTAACACAGTAACAATGTAACACTGGCACTCTAACACAGGAACAATGTGACACTGGCACACTGTAACACATGGACAATGTGACACTGGCACTCTGTAACACAGGAACAATGTGACACTGCCACACTGTAACACAGGAACAATGTGACGCTGGCACTCTGTAACACAGGGACAATGTGACACTGGCGCACTGTAACATAGGAACAATGTGACACTGGCACTCTGTAACACAGGAACAATGTGACACTGGCACTCTGTAACACAGGAACAATGTGACACTGGCACTGTGCAACACAGAGACAATGTGACACTGGCACTCTGTGACACAGGAACAATGTGACACAGGCACTCTGTGACACAGGGACAATGTGACACTGGCACTCTGTGACACAGGGACAATGTGACACAGGAACAATGTGACACAGGGACAATGTGACACTGGCACACTGTAACACAGTAACAATGTGACATTGGCACTCTGTAACACAGAGCCATTGTGACACCGGCACTGTGTATCACAGGGACAATGTGACACTGGCACTCTGTAACACAGGGACAATGTGACACCGGCACTCTGTAACACAGGGACAATGTGACACTGGCACTCTGTAACACAGGAACAATGTGACACTGCCACTCTGTAACACAGGAACAATGTGACGCTGGCACTCTGTAACACAGAGACAATGTGACACTGGCACTGTGTAACACAGGAACAATGTGACACTGCCACTCTGTAACACAGAGACAATGTGGCACTGGCACTCTATAACACAGGGACAATGTGACACTGGCACTCTGTAACACAGAGACAATGTGACACTGGCACTCTGTAACACAGGGGCAATGTGACACTGGCACTCTAACACAGGAACAATGTGACACTGACACTCTGTAAAACAGGAACAATGTGGCACTGGCACTCTGTAACACAGGAACAATGTGACACTGGCACACTGTAACACAGAGACAATGTGGCACTGGCAATCTATAACACTGGGACAATGTGGCACTGACACTCTATAACACAGGGACAATGTGACACTGGCATTCTGTAACACAGGATCAATGTGACGCTGGCATACTGTAACACAGAGACAATGTGACACTGGCACACTGTAACACAGAGACAATGTGGCACTGGCACTCTATAACACAGGGACAATGTGACACTGGCACACTGTAACACAGTAACAATGTAACACTGGCACTGTGTATCACAGGGACAATGTGACACTGGCACTCTGTAACACAGAGACAATGTGACACCGGCACTCTGTAACACAGAGACAATGTGACACAGGCACTCTGTAACACAGGAACAATGTGACACTGGCACTGTGTAACACAGAGACAATGTGACACTGGCACTCTGTGACACAGGAACAACGTGACACAGGGACAATGTGACACAGGGACTCTGTGACACAGGGACAATGTGACACTGGCACTCTGTAACACAGGAACAATGTGACACAGGCACTCTGTAACACAGTAACAATGTGACACTGGCACTCTGTAAAACAGGAACAATGTGATACTGGCACTCTTTGACACAGGAACAATGTGACACAGGCACTCTGTAACACAGGAACAATGTGACACAGGCACTCTGTAACACAGACACAATGTGACACTTGCATTCTGTAATACAGGAACAATGTGACACTGGCACTCTGTAACACAGACACAATGTGACACTGGCACTCTGTAACACAGGAACAATGTGACATTGGCACTGTGCAACACAGTAACAATGTGACATTGGCACTCTGTAGCACAGGGACAATGTGACACTGGCACTCTGTGGCACAGGAACACTGTGGCACTGGCAGTGTGTAACACAGAGACAATGTGGCACCGGCACTCTGTAACACAGAGACAATGTGGCACTGGCACTGTGTAACACAGAGACAATGTGGCACTGGCACTCTGTAACTCAGGAACAATGTGATACTGGCACTCTGTGACACAGGAACAATGTGACACTGGCACTGTGTAACACAGAGACAATGTGGCACTGGCACTCTATAACACAGGGACAATGTGACACTGGCACTCTGTAACACAGAGACAATGTGACACTGGCACTCTGTAACACAGGGGCAATGTGACACTGGCACTGTGTAACACAGAGACAATGTGACACTGGCACTCTAACACAGGAACAATGTGACACTGGCACTCTGTAACACAGGGGCAATGTGACACTGGCACTCTGTAACACAGAGACAATGTGGCACTGGCACTCTATAACACAGGGACAATGTGACACTGGCACTCTATAACACTGGGACAATGTGGCACTGACACTCTATAACACAGGGACAATGTGGCACTGGCACTCTGTAATACAGGAACAATGTGACGCTGGCACTCTGTAACACAGAGACAATGTGACACTGGCACACTGTAACACAGTAACAATGTGACATTGGCACTCTGTAACACAGAGCCATTGTGACACCGGCACTGTGTATCACAGGGACAATGTGACACTGGCACTCTGTAACACAGAGACAATGTGACACCGGCACTCTGTAACACAGGGACAATGTGACACTGGCGCACAGTAACACAGGAACAATGTGACACTGACACTCTGTAACACAGGGAAAATGTGACACTGGCACACTGTAACACATGGACAATGTGACACTGGCACTCTGTAACACAGGAACAATGTGATACTGCCACTCTGTAGCACAGGGACAATGTGACACTGGCACTCTGTAACACAGAGACAATGTGACACTGCCACTCTGTAGCACAGGGACAATGTGACACTGGCACTCTGTAACACAGGAACAATGAGACACTGGCACTCTGTAACACAGGAACAATGTGACACTGGCACACTGTAACACAGGAACAATGTGACACTGGCACACTGTAACACAGGAACAATGTGGCACTGGCACTCTGTAACACAGGAACAATGTGAAGCTGGAACTCTGTAACACAGGAACAATGAGACACTGGCACTCTGTAACACAGGAACAATGTGACACTGGCACACTGTAACACAGGAACAATGTGACACTGGCATTCTGTAACACAGGGACAATGTGGCACTGCCACTCTGTAACACAGGTACAATGAGACACTGGCACTCTGTAACACAGGAACAATGTGACACTGGCACACTGTAACACAGGAACAATGTGACACTGGCATTCTGTAACACATGGACAATGTGGCACTGGCACACTGTAACACAGGATCAATGTGACGCTGGCATACTGTAACACAGAGACAATGTGACACTGGCACACTGTAACACAGAGACAATGTGGCACTGGCACTCTATAACACAGGGACAATGTGACACTGGCACACTGTAACACAGTAACAATGTAACACTGGCACTCTAACACAGGAACAATGTGACACTGGCACACTGTAACACATGGACAATGTGACACTGGCACTCTGTAACACAGGAACAATGTGACACTGCCACTCTGTAACACAGGAACAATGTGACGCTGGCACTCTGTAACACAGGGACAATGTGACACTGGCGCACTGTAACATAGGAACAATGTGACACTGGCACTCTGTAACACAGGAACAATGTGACACTGGCACTCTGTAACACAGGAACAATGTGACACTGGCACTGTGCAACACAGAGACAATGTGACACTGGCACTCTGTGACACAGGAACAATGTGACACAGGCACTCTGTGACACAGGGACAATGTGACACTGGCACTCTGTGACACAGGGACAATGTGACACAGGAACAATGTGACACAGGGACAATGTGACACTGGCACACTGTAACACAGTAACAATGTGACATTGGCACTCTGTAACACAGAGCCATTGTGACACCGGCACTGTGTATCACAGGGACAATGTGACACTGGCACTCTGTAACACAGGGACAATGTGACACCGGCACTCTGTAACACAGGGACAATGTGACACTGGCACTCTGTAACACAGGAACAATGTGACACTGCCACTCTGTAACACAGGAACAATGTGACGCTGGCACTCTGTAACACAGAGACAATGTGACACTGGCACTGTGTAACACAGGAACAATGTGACACTGCCACTCTGTAACACAGGAACAATGAGACACTGGCACTCTGTAACACAGAGACAATGTGACACTGGCACACTGTAACACAGAGACAATGTGGCACTGGCACTCTATAACACAGGGACAATGTGACACTGGCACTCTGTAACACAGAGACAATGTGACACTGGCACTCTGTAACACAGGGGCAATGTGACACTGGCACTCTAACACAGGAACAATGTGACACTGACACTCTGTAAAACAGGAACAATGTGGCACTGGCACTCTGTAACACAGGAACAATGTGACACTGGCACACTGTAACACAGAGACAATGTGGCACTGGCACTCTATAACACTGGGACAATGTGGCACTGACACTCTATAACACAGGGACAATGTGACACTGGCATTCTGTAACACAGGATCAATGTGACGCTGGCATACTGTAACACAGAGACAATGTGACACTGGCACACTGTAACACAGAGACAATGTGGCACTGGCACTCTATAACACAGGGACAATGTGACACTGGCACACTGTAACACAGTAACAATGTAACACTGGCACTGTGTATCACAGGGACAATGTGACACTGGCACTCTGTAACACAGAGACAATGTGACACCGGCACTCTGTAACACAGAGACAATGTGACACAGGCACTCTGTAACACAGGAACAATGTGACACTGGCACTGTGTAACACAGAGACAATGTGACACTGGCACTCTGTGACACAGGAACAACGTGACACAGGGACAATGTGACACAGGGACTCTGTGACACAGGGACAATGTGACACAGGGACAATGTGACACTGGCACTCTGTAACACAGGAACAATGTGACACAGGCACTCTGTAACACAGTAACAATGTGACACTGGCACTCTGTAAAACAGGAACAATGTGATACTGGCACTCTTTGACACAGGAACAATGTGACACAGGCACTCTGTAACACAGGAACAATGTGACACAGGCACTCTGTAACACAGACACAATGTGACACTTGCATTCTGTAATACAGGAACAATGTGACACTGGCACTCTGTAACACAGACACAATGTGACACTGGCACTCTGTAACACAGGAACAATGTGACATTGGCACTGTGCAACACAGTAACAATGTGACATTGGCACTCTGTAGCACAGGGACAATGTGACACTGGCACTCTGTGGCACAGGAACACTGTGGCACTGGCAGTGTGTAACACAGAGACAATGTGGCACCGGCACTCTGTAACACAGAGACAATGTGGCACTGGCACTGTGTAACACAGAGACAATGTGGCACTGGCACTCTGTAACTCAGGAACAATGTGATACTGGCACTCTGTGACACAGGAACAATGTGACACTGGCACTGTGTAACACAGAGACAATGTGGCACTGGCACTCTATAACACAGGGACAATGTGACACTGGCACTCTGTAACACAGAGACAATGTGACACTGGCACTCTGTAACACAGGGGCAATGTGACACTGGCACTGTGTAACACAGAGACAATGTGACACTGGCACTCTAACACAGGAACAATGTGACACTGGCACTCTGTAACACAGGGGCAATGTGACACTGGCACTCTGTAACACAGAGACAATGTGGCACTGGCACTCTATAACACAGGGACAATGTGACACTGGCACTCTATAACACTGGGACAATGTGGCACTGACACTCTATAACACAGGGACAATGTGGCACTGGCATTCTATAACACAGGAACAATGTGACACTGACACTCTGTAAAACAGGAACAATGTGGCACTGGCACTCTGTAATACAGGAACAATGTGACGCTGGCACTCTGTAACACAGAGACAATGTGACACTGGCACACTGTAACACAGTAACAATGTGACATTGGCACTCTGTAACACAGAGCCATTGTGACACCGGCACTGTGTATCACAGGGACAATGTGACACTGGCACTCTGTAACACAGAGACAATGTGACACCGGCACTCTGTAACACAGGGACAATGTGACACTGGCGCACAGTAACACAGGAACAATGTGACACTGACACTCTGTAACACAGGGAAAATGTGACACTGGCACACTGTAACACATGGACAATGTGACACTGGCACTCTGTAACACAGGAACAATGTGATACTGCCACTCTGTAGCACAGGGACAATGTGACACTGGCACTCTGTAACACAGAGACAATGTGACACTGCCACTCTGTAGCACAGGGACAATGTGACACTGGCACTCTGTAACACAGGAACAATGAGACACTGGCACTCTGTAACACAGGAACAATGTGACACTGGCACACTGTAACACAGGAACAATGTGACACTGGCACACTGTAACACAGGAACAATGTGGCACTGGCACTCTGTAACACAGGAACAATGTGAAGCTGGAACTCTGTAACACAGGAACAATGAGACACTGGCACTCTGTAACACAGGAACAATGTGACACTGGCACACTGTAACACAGGAACAATGTGACACTGGCATTCTGTAACATATGGACAATGTGGCACTGCCACTCTGTAACACAGGTACAATGAGACACTGGCACTCTGTAACACAGGAACAATGTGACACTGGCACACTGTAACACAGGAACAATGTGACACTGGCATTCTGTAACACATGGACAATGTGGCACTGGCACACTGTAACACAGGATCAATGTGACGCTGGCATACTGTAACACAGAGACAATGTGACACTGGCACACTGTAACACAGAGACAATGTGGCACTGGCACTCTATAACACAGGGACAATGTGACACTGGCACACTGTAACACAGTAACAATGTAACACTGGCACTCTAACACAGGAACAATGTGACACTGGCACACTGTAACACATGGACAATGTGACACTGGCACTCTGTAACACAGGAACAATGTGACACTGCCACTCTGTAACACAGGAACAATGTGACGCTGGCACTCTGTAACACAGGGACAATGTGACACTGGCGCACTGTAACATAGGAACAATGTGACACTGGCACTCTGTAACACAGGAACAATGTGACACTGGCACTCTGTAACACAGGAACAATGTGACACTGGCACTGTGCAACACAGAGACAATGTGACACTGGCACTCTGTGACACAGGAACAATGTGACACAGGCACTCTGTGACACAGGGACAATGTGACACTGGCACTCTGTGACACAGGGACAATGTGACACAGGAACAATGTGACACAGGGACAATGTGACACTGGCACACTGTAACACAGTAACAATGTGACATTGGCACTCTGTAACACAGAGCCATTGTGACACCGGCACTGTGTATCACAGGGACAATGTGACACTGGCACTCTGTAACACAGGGACAATGTGACACCGGCACTCTGTAACACAGGGACAATGTGACACTGGCACTCTGTAACACAGGAACAATGTGACACTGCCACTCTGTAACACAGGAACAATGTGACGCTGGCACTCTGTAACACAGAGACAATGTGACACTGGCACTGTGTAACACAGGAACAATGTGACACTGCCACTCTGTAACACAGGAACAATGAGACACTGGCACTCTGTAACACAGAGACAATGTGACACTGGCACACTGTAACACAGAGACAATGTGGCACTGGCACTCTATAACACAGGGACAATGTGACACTGGCACTCTGTAACACAGAGACAATGTGACACTGGCACTCTGTAACACAGGGGCAATGTGACACTGGCACTCTAACACAGGAACAATGTGACACTGACACTCTGTAAAACAGGAACAATGTGGCACTGGCACTCTGTAACACAGGAACAATGTGACACTGGCACACTGTAACACAGAGACAATGTGGCACTGGCACTCTATAACACTGGGACAATGTGGCACTGACACTCTATAACACAGGGACAATGTGACACTGGCATTCTGTAACACAGGATCAATGTGACGCTGGCATACTGTAACACAGAGACAATGTGACACTGGCACACTGTAACACAGAGACAATGTGGCACTGGCACTCTATAACACAGGGACAATGTGACACTGGCACACTGTAACACAGTAACAATGTAACACTGGCACTGTGTATCACAGGGACAATGTGACACTGGCACTCTGTAACACAGAGACAATGTGACACCG
Source organism: Scyliorhinus canicula (assembly GCF_902713615.1). Classification (NCBI taxonomy): domain Eukaryota; kingdom Metazoa; phylum Chordata; class Chondrichthyes; order Carcharhiniformes; family Scyliorhinidae; genus Scyliorhinus; species Scyliorhinus canicula. The sequence goes on along the minus strand of NC_052154.1, from coordinate 156,537,705 downwards.
GCACTCTGTAACACAGAGACAATGTGACACAGGCACTCTGTAACACAGGAACAATGTGACACTGGCACTGTGTAACACAGAGACAATGTGACACTGGCACTCTGTGACACAGGAACAACGTGACACAGGGACAATGTGACACAGGGACTCTGTGACACAGGGACAATGTGACACTGGCACTCTGTAACACAGGAACAATGTGACACAGGCACTCTGTAACACAGTAACAATGTGACACTGGCACTCTGTAAAACAGGAACAATGTGATACTGGCACTCTTTGACACAGGAACAATGTGACACAGGCACTCTGTAACACAGGAACAATGTGACACAGGCACTCTGTAACACAGACACAATGTGACACTTGCATTCTGTAATACAGGAACAATGTGACACTGGCACTCTGTAACACAGACACAATGTGACACTGGCACTCTGTAACACAGGAACAATGTGACATTGGCACTGTGCAACACAGTAACAATGTGACATTGGCACTCTGTAGCACAGGGACAATGTGACACTGGCACTCTGTGGCACAGGAACACTGTGGCACTGGCAGTGTGTAACACAGAGACAATGTGGCACCGGCACTCTGTAACACAGAGACAATGTGGCACTGGCACTGTGTAACACAGAGACAATGTGGCACTGGCACTCTGTAACTCAGGAACAATGTGATACTGGCACTCTGTGACACAGGAACAATGTGACACTGGCACTGTGTAACACAGAGACAATGTGGCACTGGCACTCTATAACACAGGGACAATGTGACACTGGCACTCTGTAACACAGAGACAATGTGACACTGGCACTCTGTAACACAGGGGCAATGTGACACTGGCACTGTGTAACACAGAGACAATGTGACACTGGCACTCTAACACAGGAACAATGTGACACTGGCACTCTGTAACACAGGGGCAATGTGACACTGGCACTCTGTAACACAGAGACAATGTGGCACTGGCACTCTATAACACAGGGACAATGTGACACTGGCACTCTATAACACTGGGACAATGTGGCACTGACACTCTATAACACAGGGACAATGTGGCACTGGCATTCTATAACACAGGAACAATGTGACACTGACACTCTGTAAAACAGGAACAATGTGGCACTGGCACTCTGTAATACAGGAACAATGTGACGCTGGCACTCTGTAACACAGAGACAATGTGACACTGGCACACTGTAACACAGTAACAATGTGACATTGGCACTCTGTAACACAGAGCCATTGTGACACCGGCACTGTGTATCACAGGGACAATGTGACACTGGCACTCTGTAACACAGAGACAATGTGACACCGGCACTCTGTAACACAGGGACAATGTGACACTGGCGCACAGTAACACAGGAACAATGTGACACTGACACTCTGTAACACAGGGAAAATGTGACACTGGCACACTGTAACACATGGACAATGTGACACTGGCACTCTGTAACACAGGAACAATGTGATACTGCCACTCTGTAGCACAGGGACAATGTGACACTGGCACTCTGTAACACAGAGACAATGTGACACTGCCACTCTGTAGCACAGGGACAATGTGACACTGGCACTCTGTAACACAGGAACAATGAGACACTGGCACTCTGTAACACAGGAACAATGTGACACTGGCACACTGTAACACAGGAACAATGTGACACTGGCACACTGTAACACAGGAACAATGTGGCACTGGCACTCTGTAACACAGGAACAATGTGAAGCTGGAACTCTGTAACACAGGAACAATGAGACACTGGCACTCTGTAACACAGGAACAATGTGACACTGGCACACTGTAACACAGGAACAATGTGACACTGGCATTCTGTAACACAGGGACAATGTGGCACTGCCACTCTGTAACACAGGTACAATGAGACACTGGCACTCTGTAACACAGGAACAATGTGACACTGGCACACTGTAACACAGGAACAATGTGACACTGGCATTCTGTAACACATGGACAATGTGGCACTGGCACACTGTAACACAGGATCAATGTGACGCTGGCATACTGTAACACAGAGACAATGTGACACTGGCACACTGTAACACAGAGACAATGTGGCACTGGCACTCTATAACACAGGGACAATGTGACACTGGCACACTGTAACACAGTAACAATGTAACACTGGCACTCTAACACAGGAACAATGTGACACTGGCACACTGTAACACATGGACAATGTGACACTGGCACTCTGTAACACAGGAACAATGTGACACTGCCACTCTGTAACACAGGAACAATGTGACGCTGGCACTCTGTAACACAGGGACAATGTGACACCGGCACTCTGTAACACAGGGACAATGTGACACCGGCACTCTGTAACACAGGGACAATGTGACACTGGCACTCTGTAACACAGAGACAATGTGACACCGGCACTCTGTAACACAGGGACAATGTGACACTGGCGCACAGTAACACAGGAACAATGTGACACTGACACTCTGTAACACAGGGAAAATGTGACACTGGCACACTGTAACACATGGACAATGTGACACTGGCACTCTGTAACACAGGAACAATGTGATACTGCCACTCTGTAGCACAGGGACAATGTGACACTGGCACTCTGTAACACAGAGACAATGTGACACTGCCACTCTGTAGCACAGGGACAATGTGACACTGGCACTCTGTAACACAGGAACAATGAGACACTGGCACTCTGTAACACAGGAACAATGTGACACTGGCACACTGTAACACAGGAACAATGTGACACTGGCACACTGTAACACAGGAACAATGTGACACTGCCACTCTGTAACACAGGATCAATGTGACGCTGGCATACTGTAACACAGAGACAATGTGACACTGGCACACTGTAACACAGAGACAATGTGGCACTGGCACTCTATAACACAGGGACAATGTGACACTGGCACACTGTAACACAGTAACAATGTAACACTGGCACTGTGTATCACAGGGACAATGTGACACTGGCACTCTGTAACACAGAGACAATGTGACACAGGCACTCTGTAACACAGGGACAATGTGACACTAGCACACTAACACAGTAACAATGTGACATTGGCACTCTGCAACACAGAGCAATTGTGACACTGGCACACTGTAACACAGGGACAATGTGACACTGGCACTCTGTAACACAGAGACAATGTGACACCGGCACTCTGTAACACAGGGACAATGTGACACTGGTGCACTGTAACACAGGAACAATGTGACACAGGCACTCTGTGACACAGGACCAATGTACACTGGCACTCTGTAACACAGGGACAATGTGACACTGGCATTCTGTAACACATGGACAATGTGACACTGCCACTCTGTAACACAGGTACAATGAGACACTGGCACTCTGTAACACAGGAACAATGTGACACTGGCACACTGTAACACAGGAACAATGTGACACTGGCATTCTGTAACACATGGACAATGTGGCACTGGCACACTGTAACACAGGATCAATGTGACGCTGGCATACTGTAACACAGAGACAATGTGACACTGGCACACTGTAACACAGAGACAATGTGGCACTGGCACTCTATAACACAGGGACAATGTGACACTGGCACACTGTAACACAGTAACAATGTAACACTGGCACTCTAACACAGGAACAATGTGACACAGGCACTCTGTAACACAGTAACAATGTGACACTGGCACTCTGTAACACAGGAACAATGTGACACAGGCACTCTGTAACACAGACACAATGTGACACTTGCACTCTGTAATACAGGAACAATGTGACACTGGCACTCTAACACAGGAACAATGTGACACTGGCACTCTATAACACTGGGACAATGTGACACTGGCACTCTGTAACACAGACACAATGTGACACTGGCACTCTGTAACACAGGAACAATGTGACATTGGCACTGTGCAACACAGTAACAATGTGACATTGGCACTCTGTAGCACAGGGACAATGTGACACTGGCACTCTGTGGCACAGGAACACTGTGGCACTGGCAGTGTGTAACACAGAGACAATGTGGCACCGGCACTCTGTAACACAGAGACAATGTGGCACTGGCACTGTGTAACACAGAGACAATGTGGCACTGGCACTCTGTAACTCAGGAACAATGTGATACTGGCACTCTGTGACACAGGAACAATGTGACACTGGCACTCTGTGACACAGGAACAATGTGGCACTGGCACTCTATAACACAGGGACAATGTGACACTGGCACTCTGTAACACAGAGACAATGTGACACTGGCACTCTGTAACACAGGGGCAATGTGACACTGGCACTGTGTAACACAGAGACAATGTGACACTGGCACTCTAACACAGGAACAATGTGACACTGACACTCTGTAAAACAGGAACAATGTGGCACTGGCACTCTGTAACACAGGAACAATGTGACGCTGGCACTCTGTAACACAGGAACAATGTGACGCTGGCACTCTGTAACACAGGAACAATGTAGCACTGGCACACTGTAACACAGAGACAATGTGGCACTGGCACTCTATAACACTGGGACAATGTGGCACTGACACTCTATAACACAGGGACAATGTGACACTGGCATTCTATAACACAGGAACAATGTGACACTGACACTCTGTAAAACAGGAACAATGAGACACTGGCACTCTGTAACACAGGAACAATGTGACACTGGCACACTGTAACACAGGAACAATGTAACACTGGCACTCTAACACAGGAACAATGTGACACTGGCACACTGTAACACATGGACAATGTGACACTGGCACTCTGTAACACAGGAACAATGTGACACTGCCACTCTGTAACACAGGAACAATGTGACGCTGGCACTCTGTAACACAGGGACAATGTGACACCGGCACTCTGTAACACAGGGACAATGTGACACCGGCACTCTGTAACACAGGGACAATGTGACACTGGCACTCTGTAACACAGAGACAATGTGACACCGGCACTCTGTAACACAGGGACAATGTGACACTGGCGCACAGTAACACAGGAACAATGTGACACTGACACTCTGTAACACAGGGAAAATGTGACACTGGCACACTGTAACACATGGACAATGTGACACTGGCACTCTGTAACACAGGAACAATGTGATACTGCCACTCTGTAGCACAGGGACAATGTGACACTGGCACTCTGTAACACAGAGACAATGTGACACTGCCACTCTGTAGCACAGGGACAATGTGACACTGGCACTCTGTAACACAGGAACAATGTGACACTGGCACTCTGTAACACAGGAACAATGTGACACTGGCACACTGTAACACAGGAACAATGTGACACTGGCACACTGTAACACAGGAACAATGTGACACTGCCACTCTGTAACACAGGATCAATGTGACGCTGGCATACTGTAACACAGAGACAATGTGACACTGGCACACTGTAACACAGAGACAATGTGGCACTGGCACTCTATAACACAGGGACAATGTGACACTGGCACACTGTAACACAGTAACAATGTAACACTGGCACTGTGTATCACAGGGACAATGTGACACTGGCACTCTGTAACACAGAGACAATGTGACACAGGCACTCTGTAACACAGGGACAATGTGACACTAGCACACTAACACAGTAACAATGTGACATTGGCACTCTGCAACACAGAGCAATTGTGACACTGGCACACTGTAACACAGGGACAATGTGACACTGGCACTCTGTAACACAGAGACAATGTGACACCGGCACTCTGTAACACAGGGACAATGTGACACTGGTGCACTGTAACACAGGAACAATGTGACACAGGCACTCTGTGACACAGGACCAATGTACACTGGCACTCTGTAACACAGGGACAATGTGACACTGGCATTCTGTAACACATGGACAATGTGACACTGCCACTCTGTAACACAGGTACAATGAGACACTGGCACTCTGTAACACAGGAACAATGTGACACTGGCACACTGTAACACAGGAACAATGTGACACTGGCATTCTGTAACACATGGACAATGTGGCACTGGCACACTGTAACACAGGATCAATGTGACGCTGGCATACTGTAACACAGAGACAATGTGACACTGGCACACTGTAACACAGAGACAATGTGGCACTGGCACTCTATAACACAGGGACAATGTGACACTGGCACACTGTAACACAGTAACAATGTAACACTGGCACTCTAACACAGGAACAATGTGACACAGGCACTCTGTAACACAGTAACAATGTGACACTGGCACTCTGTAACACAGGAACAATGTGACACAGGCACTCTGTAACACAGACACAATGTGACACTTGCACTCTGTAATACAGGAACAATGTGACACTGGCACTCTAACACAGGAACAATGTGACACTGGCACTCTATAACACTGGGACAATGTGACACTGGCACTCTGTAACACAGACACAATGTGACACTGGCACTCTGTAACACAGGAACAATGTGACATTGGCACTGTGCAACACAGTAACAATGTGACATTGGCACTCTGTAGCACAGGGACAATGTGACACTGGCACTCTGTGGCACAGGAACACTGTGGCACTGGCAGTGTGTAACACAGAGACAATGTGGCACCGGCACTCTGTAACACAGAGACAATGTGGCACTGGCACTGTGTAACACAGAGACAATGTGGCACTGGCACTCTGTAACTCAGGAACAATGTGATACTGGCACTCTGTGACACAGGAACAATGTGACACTGGCACTCTGTGACACAGGAACAATGTGGCACTGGCACTCTATAACACAGGGACAATGTGACACTGGCACTCTGTAACACAGAGACAATGTGACACTGGCACTCTGTAACACAGGGGCAATGTGACACTGGCACTGTGTAACACAGAGACAATGTGACACTGGCACTCTAACACAGGAACAATGTGACACTGACACTCTGTAAAACAGGAACAATGTGGCACTGGCACTCTGTAACACAGGAACAATGTGACGCTGGCACTCTGTAACACAGGAACAATGTGACGCTGGCACTCTGTAACACAGGAACAATGTAGCACTGGCACACTGTAAACACAGAGACAATGTGGCACTGGCACTCTATAACACTGGACAATGTGGCACTGACACTCTATAACACAGGGACAATGTCTGGACACTGGCACATTCTATACACAGGAACAATGTGACACTGACACTCGGTAAAACAGGAACAATGTGGCACTGGCACTCTGTATACAGGAACAAATGTGAAGCTGGCACTCTGTAAACACAGGAACAATGTGGCACTGGCACACTGTAAAACACAGTAACAATGTGACATTGGCACTACTGTACCACAAGAGCATTGGTGACCCACGGCACTGTGTAATCACAGGACAATGTGACACTGGCACTCTGTAAACACAAGAGACAATGTTGGACACCGGCACTCTGTAACCAGGAACAATGTGACACGGGCACTCTACACACACGAAACAATGTGACACTGGCATCTCTGTAACACAGACACAATGTGACACTGGCACTCTGTAAACACAGGAACAATGTGACATTGGCACTGTGCAACACAGTAACAATGTGACACTGGCACTCTGTAGCACAAGGGACAATGTGACACTGGCACTCTGTGGCACAGGAACACTGTGGACAATGGCAGTGTGTAACACAGAGACAATGTGGCACCGGCACTCTGTAACACAGAGACAATGTGGCACTGGCACTGTGTAACACAGAGACCATGTGGCACTGCACTCTGTAACTCAGGAACAATGTGATACTGGCACTCTGTGACACAGGAACAATGTGACCCTGGCACTCTGTAACACAGAGACAATGTGGCACTGGCACTCTGTAACACAGAGACAATGTGGCACTGGCACTCTATAACACAGGGACAATGTGACACTGGCACTTCTATAACACAGGAACCATGTGACACTGACACTCTGTAACACAGGAACAATGTGGCACTGGCACTCTGTAACACAGGAACAATGTGACAGCTGGCACTCTGTAACACAGGAACAATGTGAGCACTGCACACCTGTAACACAGTAACAATGTAGACGCTGGCACTCTGTAACACAGGGACAATGTGACACCGGCACTCTGTAACACAGGGACAATGTGACACCGGCACTCTGTAACACAGGGACAATGTGACACTGGCACTCTGTAACACAGAGACAATGTGACACCGGCACTCTGTAACACAGGGACAATGTGACACTGGCGCACAGTAACACAGGAACAATGTGACACTGACACTCTGTAACACAGGGAAAATGTGACACTGGCACACTGTAACACATGGACAATGTGACACTGGCACTCTGTAACACAGGAACAATGTGATACTGCCACTCTGTAGCACAGGGACAATGTGACACTGGCACTCTGTAACACAGAGACAATGTGACACTGCCACTCTGTAGCACAGGGACAATGTGACACTGGCACTCTGTAACACAGGAACAATGAGACACTGGCACTCTGTAACACAGGAACAATGTGACACTGGCACACTGTAACACAGGAACAATGTGACACTGGCACACTGTAACACAGGAACAATGTGACACTGCCACTCTGTAACACAGGATCAATGTGACGCTGGCATACTGTAACACAGAGACAATGTGACACTGGCACACTGTAACACAGAGACAATGTGGCACTGGCACTCTATAACACAGGGACAATGTGACACTGGCACACTGTAACACAGTAACAATGTAACACTGGCACTGTGTATCACAGGGACAATGTGACACTGGCACTCTGTAACACAGAGACAATGTGACACAGGCACTCTGTAACACAGGGACAATGTGACACTAGCACACTAACACAGTAACAATGTGACATTGGCACTCTGCAACACAGAGCAATTGTGACACTGGCACACTGTAACACAGGGACAATGTGACACTGGCACTCTGTAACACAGAGACAATGTGACACCGGCACTCTGTAACACAGGGACAATGTGACACTGGTGCACTGTAACACAGGAACAATGTGACACAGGCACTCTGTGACACAGGACCAATGTACACTGGCACTCTGTAACACAGGGACAATGTGACACTGGCATTCTGTAACACATGGACAATGTGACACTGCCACTCTGTAACACAGGTACAATGAGACACTGGCACTCTGTAACACAGGAACAATGTGACACTGGCACACTGTAACACAGGAACAATGTGACACTGGCATTCTGTAACACATGGACAATGTGGCACTGGCACACTGTAACACAGGATCAATGTGACGCTGGCATACTGTAACACAGAGACAATGTGACACTGGCACACTGTAACACAGAGACAATGTGGCACTGGCACTCTATAACACAGGGACAATGTGACACTGGCACACTGTAACACAGTAACAATGTAACACTGGCACTCTAACACAGGAACAATGTGACACAGGCACTCTGTAACACAGTAACAATGTGACACTGGCACTCTGTAACACAGGAACAATGTGACACAGGCACTCTGTAACACAGACACAATGTGACACTTGCACTCTGTAATACAGGAACAATGTGACACTGGCACTCTAACACAGGAACAATGTGACACTGGCACTCTATAACACTGGGACAATGTGACACTGGCACTCTGTAACACAGACACAATGTGACACTGGCACTCTGTAACACAGGAACAATGTGACATTGGCACTGTGCAACACAGTAACAATGTGACATTGGCACTCTGTAGCACAGGGACAATGTGACACTGGCACTCTGTGGCACAGGAACACTGTGGCACTGGCAGTGTGTAACACAGAGACAATGTGGCACCGGCACTCTGTAACACAGAGACAATGTGGCACTGGCACTGTGTAACACAGAGACAATGTGGCACTGGCACTCTGTAACTCAGGAACAATGTGATACTGGCACTCTGTGACACAGGAACAATGTGACACTGGCACTCTGTGACACAGGAACAATGTGGCACTGGCACTCTATAACACAGGGACAATGTGACACTGGCACTCTGTAACACAGAGACAATGTGACACTGGCACTCTGTAACACAGGGGCAATGTGACACTGGCACTGTGTAACACAGAGACAATGTGACACTGGCACTCTAACACAGGAACAATGTGACACTGACACTCTGTAAAACAGGAACAATGTAGCACTGGCACTCTGTAACACAGGAACAATGTGACGCTGGCACTCTGTAACACAGGAACAATGTGACGCTGGCACTCTGTAACACAGGAACAATGTAGCACTGGCACACTGTAACACAGAGACAATGTGGCACTGGCACTCTATAACACTGGGACAATGTGGCACTGACACTCTATAACACAGGGACAATGTGACACTGGCATTCTATAACACAGGAACAATGTGACACTGACACTCTGTAAAACAGGAACAATGTGGCACTGGCACTCTGTAATACAGGAACAATGTGACGCTGGCACTCTGTAACACAGGAACAATGTGGCACTGGCACACTGTAACACAGTAACAATGTGACATTGGCACTCTGTAACACAGAGCCATTGTGACACCGGCACTGTGTATCACAGGGACAATGTGACACTGGCACTCTGTAACACAGAGACAATGTGACACCGGCACTCTGTAACACAGGAACAATGTGACACTGGCACTCTAACACACGAACAATGTGACACTGGCACTCTGTAACACAGACACAATGTGACACTGGCACTCTGTAACACAGGAACAATGTGACATTGGCACTGTGCAACACAGTAACAATGTGACATTGGCACTCTGTAGCACAGGGACAATGTGACACTGGCACTCTGTGGCACAGGAACACTGTGGCACTGGCAGTGTGTAACACAGAGACAATGTGGCACCGGCACTCTGTAACACAGAGACAATGTGGCACTGGCACTGTGTAACACAGAGACAATGTGGCACTGGCACTCTGTAACTCAGGAACAATGTGATACTGGCACTCTGTGACACAGGAACAATGTGACACTGGCACTCTGTAACACAGAGACAATGTGGCACTGGCACTCTGTAACACAGAGACAATGTGGCACTGACACTCTATAACACAGGGACAATGTGACACTGGCATTCTATAACACAGGAACAATGTGACACTGACACTCTGTAAAACAGGAACAATGTGGCACTGGCACTCTGTAATACAGGAACAATGTGACGCTGGCACTCTGTAACACAGGAACAATGTGGCACTGGCACACTGTAACACAGTAACAATGTGACATTGGCACTCTGTAACACAGGAACAATGTGACACTGGCACACTGTAACACATGGACAATGTGACACCGGCACTCTGTAACACAGGGACAATGTGACACTGGCACTCTGTAACACAGAGACAATGTGACACCGGCACTCTGTAACACAGGGACAATGTGACACTGGCGCACAGTAACACAGGAACAATGTGACACTGACACTCTGTAACACAGGGAAAATGTGACACTGGCACACTGTAACACATGGACAATGTGACACTGGCACTCTGTAACACAGGAACAATGTGACACTGCCACTCTGTAACACAGGAACAATGAGACACTGGCACTCTGTAACACAGGAACAATGTGACACTGGCACACTGTAACACAGGAACAATGAGACACTGCCACTCTGTAACACAGGATCAATGTGACACTGGCACACTGTAACACAGAGACAATGTGGCACTGGCACTCTATAACACAGGGACAATGTGACACTGGCACACTGTAACACAGTAACAATGTAACACTGGCACTGTGTATCACAGGGACAATGTGACACTGGCACTCTGTAACACAGAGACAATGTGACACCGGCACTCTGTAACACAGAGACAATGTGACACAGGCACTCTGTAGCACAGGGACAATGTGACACTGGCACTCTGTGGCACAGGAACACTGTGGCACTGGCAGTGTGTAACACAGAGACAATGTGACACTGGCACTCTGTGACACAGGAACAACGTGACACAGGGACAATGTGACACTGGGACTCTGTAACACAGGAACAATGTGACACAGGCACTCTGTAACACAGTAACAATGTGACACTGGCACTCTGTAAAACAGGAACAATGTGATACTGGCACTCTTTGACACAGGAACAATGTGACACAGGCACTCTGTAACACAGACACAATGTGACACTTGCACTCTGTAATACAGGAACAATGTGACACTGGCACTCTAACACAGGAACAATGTGACACTGGCACTCTAACACACGAACAATGTGACACTGGCACTCTGTAACACAGACACAATGTGACACTGGCACTCTGTAACACAGGAACAATGTGACATTGGCACTGTGCAACACAGTAACAATGTGACATTGGCACTCTGTAGCACAGGGACAATGTGACACTGGCACTCTGTGGCACAGGAACACTGTGGCACTGGCAGTGTGTAACACAGAGACAATGTGGCACCGGCACTCTGTAACACAGAGACAATGTGGCACTGGCACTGTGTAACACAGAGACAATGTGGCACTGGCACTCTGTAACACAGAGACAATGTGGCACTGACACTCTATAACACAGGGACAATGTGACACTGGCATTCTATAACACAGGAACAATGTGACACTGACACTCTGTAAAACAGGAACAATGTGGCACTGGCACTCTGTAATACAGGAACAATGTGACGCTGGCACTCTGTAACACAGGAACAATGTGGCACTGGCACACTGTAACACAGTAACAATGTGACATTGGCACTCTGTAACACAGGAACAATGTGACACTGGCACACTGTAACACATGGACAATGTGACACCGGCACTCTGTAACACAGGGACAATGTGACACTGGCACTCTGTAACACAGAGACAATGTGACACCGGCACTCTGTAACACAGGGACAATGTGACACTGGCGCACAGTAACACAGGAACAATGTGACACTGACACTCTGTAACACAGGGAAAATGTGACACTGGCACACTGTAACACATGGACAATGTGACACTGGCACTCTGTAACACAGGAACAATGTGACACTGCCACTCTGTAACACAGGAACAATGAGACACTGGCACTCTGTAACACAGGAACAATGTGACACTGGCACACTGTAACACAGGAACAATGAGACACTGCCACTCTGTAACACAGGATCAATGTGACACTGGCACACTGTAACACAGAGACAATGTGGCACTGGCACTCTATAACACAGGGACAATGTGACACTGGCACACTGTAACACAGTAACAATGTAACACTGGCACTGTGTATCACAGGGACAATGTGACACTGGCACTCTGTAACACAGAGACAATGTGACACCGGCACTCTGTAACACAGAGACAATGTGACACAGGCACTCTGTAGCACAGGGACAATGTGACACTGGCACTCTGTGGCACAGGAACACTGTGGCACTGGCAGTGTGTAACACAGAGACAATGTGACACTGGCACTCTGTGACACAGGAACAACGTGACACAGGGACAATGTGACACTGGGACTCTGTAACACAGGAACAATGTGACACAGGCACTCTGTAACACAGTAACAATGTGACACTGGCACTCTGTAAAACAGGAACAATGTGATACTGGCACTCTTTGACACAGGAACAATGTGACACAGGCACTCTGTAACACAGACACAATGTGACACTTGCACTCTGTAATACAGGAACAATGTGACACTGGCACTCTAACACAGGAACAATGTGACACTGGCACTCTAACACACGAACAATGTGACACTGGCACTCTGTAACACAGACACAATGTGACACTGGCACTCTGTAACACAGGAACAATGTGACATTGGCACTGTGCAACACAGTAACAATGTGACATTGGCACTCTGTAGCACAGGGACAATGTGACACTGGCACTCTGTGGCACAGGAACACTGTGGCACTGGCAGTGTGTAACACAGAGACAATGTGGCACCGGCACTCTGTAACACAGAGACAATGTGGCACTGGCACTGTGTAACACAGAGACAATGTGGCACTGGCACTCTGTAACTCAGGAACAATGTGATACTGGCACTCTGTGACACAGGAACAATGTGACATTGGCACTCTGCAACGCAGTAACAATGTGACATTGGCACTCTGTAGCACAGGGACAATGTGACACTGGCATTCTGTAACACAGAGACAATGTGACACTGGCACTCTGTAACACAGAGACAATGTGGCACTGGCACTGTGTAACACAGAGACAATGTGGCACTGGCACTCTGTAACTCAGGAACAATGTGGCATTGGCACTCTGTAACACAGAGACAATGTGACACTGGCACTGTGTTCCACAGAGACAATGTGTCACCGGCACTCTGTAACACAGGAACAATGTGACACTGGCACTCTAACACACGAACAATGTGACACTGGCACTCCGTGACACAGGAACAATGTGACACAGGCACTCTGTAACACAGACACAATGTGACACTGGCACTCTGCAACACAGTAACAATGTGACATTGGCACTCTGTAACACAGGAACAATGTGGCACTGGCACTCTGTGACACAGGAACACTGTGGCACTGGCACTGTGTTAAACAGAGACAATGTGACACTAGCACTGTGTAACGCAGAGACAATGTGGCACTGGCACTCTGTAATACAGGAACAATGTGGCACTGGCACTCTGTAACACAGGAACAATGGGGCACGGAAACATTGATGCTCAGACTGTGACACTGGAACACGGCTATCGCAAATATTAAACGCGCATGCACATTGAAAATGATTGAAATGGGATTAGTTCAGTTTATTTTAGCACAGTGAGGGAAGTAATGTGAGGAAGGCAATGAGAAATGTTGGCGGAGAATAAAAGTAAAGTGAGTAGAGGAAATACAGAAGATGGGAGAAAAGGGACTGAAGTGAAGGAGCGAATGGAGCCAGGAGAGAGGGAAAGGCATGTGACAGTGAGAGAGAAAAGGATGAGACGAGAGAGAATAATGACCACGGGTCACTGGGATTCTGATTAGCATCAGGAGATCTGGCTGATCTACTTCACCTAACTCAAGCGATTAAATTACTTGAATTTTTTTAAGTGAAGCTGAGGCACTCCTGGTTTCTGATTCTTGGTATCATGCAGTGAGCTGCGTTCACTCATTGAAGTATTGGGGTGCCTGAAAATACCTTATGTAAAATAATTAATACTATTAAATATAAAGCAATGCCCGGAGCAAATCAGACATCTGGTGATGCGTTGATCCTGGCCGTCAGCTCACCTGTGCAAATCAATAACTAATATAACCAGGGCCTGTGGTGTGATGAAGACGTGGTGAGTCAGATAATACTCCAGCTGCCCAGCAAAATCCCAGCACAGGAAGGAGAAATCGTCAGTTTGAAACTCATTGATTTCAATGCCGATTGTCCTGTCGTTCTCTGCAATTGTCACCAATTCCCGTTTGGTCAAGCTTTTACACAATGTTGACTTTCCGGCCATGGACGCTCCGAGAAACATGGTTTTGACACGTTTGTCCTCAAAGGACTCGTTGGTCTGGAGTTGTTTGAAATAACTGCGGATCTGCTGCAACCCACCAGCACAGACCTCATCAGGAGGCTCCCTCAGCGGGTTTGCCCGAGCAGTAAACTTCCTCAGGCACCCACCGTCAAACAGCGCGCACGGGAGTTTACACAACTTGTTGTTGTCGACGTAAAATTCCTCGAGTTTTCCGAGTGCGGCAACTGTTTCCGGAATTTCCTCTACAAGGTTGTGAGAGAGGTTGAGGTATTCCAGCTCCTTGCAACAGGCGAGATCTCCTGGGAAGTCGGTCAAGCGATTGTTGTTAAGTTTAAGCTGTTTCAGGCGAGGGAGCTGGGAGAGAATTCCCTCTGGGATCTGCTGGATTTTGTTCTGGTTTAAATGTAGTTTTTCAAGGTGTCGCAGTGCGCCAATATCCGAGGGAAAATCCACCAGCTCATTCTTAGACATGATGAGAGTCTTCAGGTTGCTCAACTTCCGAAGGTCTGTGACATTCTTCAGTCTGTTGCGATCTAAAATGAGCTGACTAATGTATGGCATTTTCAGGATATCTGCAGGTAGCACCTTCAGACGTTGCCTGGACAAGTCCACAACTTGTTCTGGGTTTTGCTCAGCTGTCTGTTTTTGCTCTGGGAAACAATCACATTTCAAAAGTTCATATAAAACTGGAATTTCTCTGTGATATAATTCTCAGCATGTTCCTTCCCCCAATTCATTTTACTTACATTTAATAAAGGTTGCCTAGTTACACGTTCAAGACAAATACGCAGGAACACATTGACTTTCCTAGCCACAAGAATATTGCTTTTTAGTGAATGAGCTGTTTATGTATCCCCTCAACCAGTCATACTTTTAACTGACAAAACGTTGAGGATGAAATTTGGGATGGGAGAGGGGTTTAAATCAGGAGGATAATATCAGGGGTGTAAGTCAATGAGTGTAAATCAGTGAGTGTAAATAAAGTGAATGTAAATCAGGGGCATCAATCAGGGAGCGTAAATCAGTGAGAGTAAATCAGAGAGTGTAAATCAGTGACTGTAAATCAGTGACTGTAAATCAGTGAGTGTAAATAAAGAGATTGTAAATCGGGGCAACAATCAGGGAACATGAATCAGTGAGAGTAAATCAGCGAGTGTAAATCAGGGAGCGTAAATCAGTGAGTGTAATTCAGTGAGTTTAAATTGGTGAGTAAATCAGTAAGTGTAAATCAGTGAGTTTAAATTGGTGAGCGTAAATCAGTAAGTGTAAATCAGAGTGTGTAAATTTAGTGAGAGTAAATCAGCGAGTGTAAATCAGTGTGTAAATCAGCGAGTGTAAATCAGCGAGTGTAAATCGGTGAGTGAAAATCAGGGAGTGTAAATCAGTAAGAGTAAATCAGAGTGTGTAAATGACTGAGTGCAAATCAGGGAGCGTCAATTAATGAGTGTAAATCAGGTAACGTAAATCAGGGAGTGTAAATCAGTGAGTGTACATCAGAAAGTGTACATCAGTGAGTGTATATCAGAGAGTGTAAATCAGAGTGTGTAAATCAGGTAGTGTAAATAAGTGAGAGCAAATCAGCGAGTGAAAACCCACAAGTGTAAATCAGTGAGTGCAAATCAAGGCGCATAAATCAGGGAGCGTAAATCAGGTAATGTAAATCAGTCAATGTAAATCAGGGTGTAAATCAGTGAGTATATATCAGAAAGTGTATATCAGAAAGTGTATATCAGAGAGTATAAATCAGTGAGTGTAAATCAGTGAGTGTAAATCAGTGAGTGTAAATCCGTGAGTGTAAATGCGAGAGCATAAATCAATGAGTGTAAATCAGGGAGCATAAATCAGCGAGAGTAAACAGTGACTGTAAATCAGTGAATGTAAGTCAGTAAGCATAACTCAGTGAATCTAAATCACTGAGTGTAAATCAGTGAGTGTAAATCAGTGAGAGTAAAATCAGGGAGTGTAAATCAGTCGCTGCAAATAAAGTGTGTGTAAATCAGTAAGCACAAATCAGTGAGCATAAATCTGTGAGTGTAAATCAGGGAGTGTAAATCAGGGAGTGTAAATCAGGGAGTGTAAATCAGGGAGCATAAATCAGTGAGCATAAATTAGTGAGAATGAATCAGGGAGTGTAAATCAGGGAGCATAAATCAGTGCGTGAAAATCAGGGAGCATAAATCAGTCAGTGGAAATCAGTACGTGTAAATCAGGGAGGGTAAATCAGTGAGTGTAAATCAGTGAGAGCAAATCAGAGAGTGTAAATTAGTGAAAACAAATCAGCGAGTGAAAACCCACAAGTGTAAATCAGTGAGCGTAAATCAGGTAATGTAAACCAGGGAGTGTAAATCAGGTAATCTAAATCAGGGTGTAAATCAGTGAGTGTATATCAGAAAGTGTATATCAGAAAGTGTATATCAGAAAGTGTATATCAGAGAGTGTAAATCAGTGAGTGTATATCAAAGAGTGTATACCAGAAAGTGTATATCAGAGAGTGTAAATCAATGAGTGTAAATTAGTGAATGTAAATCAGGGAGTGTAAATCGGGACACATAAATCAGTGAGTGTAAATCCGGGAGCATAAATCGGGGAGCTTAAATCAGAGAACGTAAATTCGAGAGCGTCAATCAGGGAGCACAAATCAGGGAATGTAAATCAGGGAGCGTAAATCAGGGAGCGTACATCAGAGAACGTAAATCAGCGAGCGTGAATCACTGAGCATAAATAAATGAGCATAAACCAATTAGAGAGGGTTAATCAGGGAGCACAAATCAGGGAGCCTATATCAAAAATTAGGGAGTGCAAATCTGGGAGCATAAATCAGGGAGCATAAATCAGTGAGCTTAAATCAGAGAACGTAAATTTGACAGCATTAATCAGGGAGCACAAATCAGGGAATGTATATCAGAGAGCGTAAATCAGAGAGTGTAAATCAGGGAGCATAAATCAGGGAATATAAATCAGAGAGCGTAAATCAGAGAGTGTAAGTCAGAGAGTGTATATCTGAGAGTGTAAATCAGGGAGCGTAAATCAGGGAGCGTAAATCAGGGAGCGTAAATCAGGGAGCGTAAATCAGGGAGCGTAAATCAGGGAGCGTAAATCAGGGAGCGTAAATCAGGGAGCGTAAATCAGGGAGTGTAAATCAAAGAGCGTAAATCAGTGAGTCTATATCAGAGAGCGTAAATCAGGGTGCGTAAATCAGAGAGTGTAAATCAAAGAGCGTAAATCAGAGAGCGTAAGTCAGAGAGCGTAAGTCAGAGAGCGTAAGTCAGAGAGCGTAAGTCAGAGAGCGTAAATCATTTGCTGCAAAGAAAGAGTGTGTAAATCAGTAAGCTTAAATCAGTGAGCGTAAATCAGTGAGCGTAAATCAGTGAGTGTAAATCAGGGAGTGTAAATCAGCAAGTGAAAATCCATGAGTGTAAATCAGTTAGTGTAAATTAGGGCGCATAAATCAGGGAGTATAAATCAGTGAGTGTGTGTAAGAGAGTGTAAATCAGGGAGCACAAATCAATGAGCGAAAATCTGGGAGCATAAAGCAGGGAGTGTAAATCAACGAGCGTTAATCTGGGAGTGTAAATCAATAAGTGTAAATCAGGGAGCATAAATCAGGGAGTGTAAATCAGTGCATGTAAATCAGTAAGTATAAATCAGGGAGTATAAATCAGGGAGTGTAAATCAGAGAGTGTAAATCAGAGAGTGTAAATCAGACAGTGTAAATCAGGGAATGTAAATCAGAGTGTGAATCAAAGAGTGTAAATCAGTTGCTGCAAATAAAGTATGTAAATCAGTGAGTGTAAATCCGGGAGCATAAATCAATGAGTGTAAATTAGTGAATGTAAATCAGGGAGTGTAAATCAGGGAGTATAAATTGGGACACATAAATCAGGGAGTGTAAATCCGGGAGCATAAATTGGGGAGCTTAAATCAGAGAGCGTAAATTCGAGAGCGTCAATCAGGGAGCACAAATCAGGGAGTGTAAATCAGTGAGTGTAAATCAGGGAGCGTAAATCAGGGAGCGTAAATCAGGGAGCGTAAATCAGGGAGCGTGAATCAGGGAGCGTGAATCACTGAGCATAAACCAATTAGAGAGGGTTAATCAGGGAGCACAAATCAGGGAGCCTATATCAAAAATTAGGGAGTGCAAATCTGGGAGCATAAATCAGGGAGCATAAATCAGGGAGCTTAAATCAGAGAATGTAAATTTGACAGCATTAATCAGGGAGCACAAATCAGGTAATGTAAATCAGAGAGCGTAAATCAGAGAGTGTAAAACAGGGAGCATAAATCAGGGAGTGTAAATCAGAGAGCGTAAATCAGAGAGCGTAAAACAGGAGCGTAAATCAGGGGACATAAATCAGAGAGCGTAAATCAGGGAGCACAAATCAGAGAGTGTAAATCAGAGAGTGTAAATCAGAGATCGTAAATCAGGGAGTGTAAATCAGAGAGCGTAAATCAGAGAGCGTAAATCAGGGAGCGTAAATCAAGAGTGTAAATCAGGGAGCGTAAATCAGGGAGCACAAATCAGAGAGTGTAAATCAGGGAGCGTAAATCAGTGACTGTAAATCAGCGAGTGTAAATCAGGGAGCACAAATTAGAGAGGGTAAATCAGGTAGCGTAAATCAGGAAGCATAAATCAGGGAGCATAAATCAGGGAGCGTAAATCACTGAGCATAAATCAGGGAGCGTGAATCACTGAGCATAAATTAATGAGCATAATCCAATTAGAGAGCATTAATCAGGGAGCACAAATCAGGGAGCGTATATCAAAGAGCGTAAATCAGGGAGTGCAAATCTGGGAGCATAAATGAGGGAGCTTAAATCAGAGAACGTAAATTTGACGGCATTAATTAGGGAGCACAAATCAGGGAATGTAAATCAGGGAGTGTAAATTAGTGAATGTAAATCAGGGAGTGTAAATCAGGGAGTGTAAATCCGGGAGCACAAATCAGAGAGCGTAAATCAGGGAGCGTAAATCATGGAGCATAAATCAGGGAGCGTAAATCAGTGAGTGTAAATCCGGGAGCAGAAATCAGAGAGCGTAAATCAGGGAGTGTAAATCACTGAGCATAAATCAGCAAGTGTAAATCACTGAGCATAAATCAATGAGCATAAATCAATTAGACAATTAGAGAGCGTTAATCAGGGAGCACAAATCAGGGAGTATAAATCAGAGAGCGTAAATCAGAGAGTGTAAATCAGAGAGTGTAAATCAGAGAGTGTAAATCAGGGAGCATAAATCAGAGAACGTAAATTTGACAGCGTTAATCAGGGAGCGTAAATCAGGGAGTGTAAATCAGGGAGCATGAATCACTGAGCATAAATTAATGAGCATAAAAAATTAGAGAGTGTTAATCCGGGACCACAAATCAGGGAGCGTATATCAAAGAGCGTAAATCAGGGAGTGCAAATCTGGGAGCATAAATCAGGGAGCATAAATCAGGGAACTTAAATCAGAGAACGTAAATTTGACAGCATTAATCAGGGAGCACAAATCAGGGAATGTAAATCAGAGAGCATAAATCAGAGAGTGTAAATCAGGGAGCATAAATCAATGAATGTAAATCAGAGAGCTTAAATCAGAGAGTGTAACTCAGAGAGTGTAACTCAGAGAGTGTATATCTGAGAGTGTAAATCAGGGAGCGTAAATCAGGGAGCATAAATCAGAGTGTAAATCAAAAAGTGTAAATCAGTTGCTGCAAATAAAGTATATAAATCAGTGAGTGTAAATTAGTGACTGTCAATCAGTGAGTATAAACAGTTAATGTAAATCAGTGAGTGTAAGTCCGGGAGCATAAATCAATGAGTGTAAATTAGTGAATGTAAATCAGGGAGTGTAAATCAGTGAGTATAAATCAGGGCACATAAATCAGTGAGTGTAAATCAAAGAGCATAAATCGGGGAGCTTAAATCAGAGAACGTAAATTCGAGAGCGTTCATCAGGGAGCACGAATCAGGGAGTGTAAATCAAAGAGCGTAAATTATTGAGTGTAAAGCAGGGAGCATAAATCAGGGAGCTTAAATCAGAGAACGTACATTTGACAGCATTAATCAGGGAGCATAAATCAGGGGGTGTAAATCAGAGAGCGTAAATTAGGGAGCGTAAATCAGTGAGTGTAAATCAGTGAGTGTAAATCAGTGAGAGTAAATTAGGGAGCATAAATCCGTGAGTGTAAATCAGAGAGCGTAAATCATTGGAGCGCAAATCAGTGAGTGTAAATCAGGGAGTGTAAACAAGTGAGTGTACATCAGAGAGTGGATATCAGAAAGTTTAAAACAGTGAGTGTAAATTGGAGAGCATAAATCAGTGTGTAAATCAGAGAGCATAAATCAGTGAGTGTAAACAGTGACTGTAAGTCAGTGAACGTAAAATCAGTGAGTATAAATCAGCGAGTGTAAATCACTGAGCGTAACTCAGTGAGTGTAAACCAGAGAGTGTAAATCAGAGCATGTAAATCAGGGAACATAAACCAATGAGCATAAATCTGGGAGTGTAAATCAACGAGCGTAAATCAGGAGTGTAAATCAGCGAGTGTAAATAAAGTGTGTGCAAATCCATGACCATAAATCAGTGAGTGTAAATTAGAGCGCATAAATCAGGCAGTGTAAATAAAGAGTGTGCAAATCAGTGAGCGTAAATCAGGGTGTGCAAGTCAATGAGCGTAAATCAGGCAGTGTAAATCAGGGAGTGTAAATAAATAGTGTGCAATCAGGCACTGTAAATCAGAGATTGTATATCAATGAACATAAATTAGGGGGTGACAGATTTCCTCCCTTAAAAGGACATCAGTGAATCAGATGGGTTTTATGACAATGGTCGTAAATGTTTTCACGTCACCATTAAACTTTTAATTCCAGATTTTTATTGCTGTGGTGGGATTTGGAGTGAGGTTACCCTGGGTCCTTGGATTACTATGCCAGTAACAATACCACTATGCCACCACTTCCCCAAAATAGAGACTGAGGAACTGGGAAAATGGAATAGAATAGAGGAAGTGTAATCGAGCTGGCTGTGACAGTCAGTAGTCTTTATAGACAGTGCAGGTTGATAGCCTATCCCTAGAAATGGAGACAGCACAGTCAAAGAGGGAAGGGAAGGGCCAGAGATGAACCAGGCAAAGAGCGGAAGTAGAAACATAGGGAATTTAATTTTCCAGTTCTTAGTGAGAGCGGAATCAATACATCATCTGAAAAGAGGTGAGAGGGAGCTTGAGTAGGACTGGAACAAGGAATGTTCTCACGTACCCCACAAAGAACAAGTCTAGGACCCTTCTGGATATCTGTAGCAACACCTTTCATGTGGAGGAAGTGAATGATGTTAAAGGAGAAGTTGTATAATGTGAGAACACATTCAGCCAGACTCAGGTGGGTAGTGCTGAGTGAAGACTGGCTGAGCCTCAGCCTCTTCTAATCACTTCACTCCCTATCTTCCCCTCTATCTCTTCACTCCCTATCTCCCCCTCCATCTCCTCACTCCCTATCTCCTCACTCTCTACCTCCCCCTCTATCCCCTCACTCCCTATCTCCCCCTCCTCTATCTCCTCACACCCTATCTCCCCTCCTCTATCCCCTCACTCCCTATCTCCCCCTCATCTATCTCCTCACTCCCAATCTCCCCCTCCTCTATCTCCTCACTCCCTATTTCCCCCTCCATCTCTTCACTTCCTATCTCCCTCTCCTCTATCACCTCACTCCTTATCTCCCTTCCTCAATCTCCTCACTCCCTATCTCCCCCTCTATCCCCTCACTGCCTATCCCCCCCACTATCTCCTCACTCCCTCTCTCCTCTCTATCTCCTCACTCCCTCTCTCCCCCTCTATCTCCTCACTCCCTATCTCCTCACTTCCTATCTCCTCCTCCTCCATCACCTCACTCCTTATCTTCCTCTCTATTTCTTCATTCCCTACCTCCCCTCCTCTATCGCTTCACTCCCTATCTCCCCCTCTATCTCCTCACTCCCTATCTCCCCCTCTATCTCCTCACTCCCTATCTCCCCCTCTATCTCCTCACTCCCTATCACTCACTCTATCCTCTCACTCCCTATCTCCCCCTCTATCTCCTCACTCCCTATCTCCCCCCTCTATCTCCTCACTCCCCCTCTATCTCCTCACTCCCTATCGCCCCTCTTCTATCTCCTCACTCCCTATCTTCCCCTCCTCTATCACGTCACTCCTTATCTTCCTCTCTTTCTCCTCACTCCTTCTCTCCCCTCTATCTCCTCACTCCCTATCTCCCCCTCCATCTCCTCACTCCTTATCTTCCTCTCTATCTCCTCACTCACTATCTCTCTCTATCCTCTCACTCCCTATCTCCCCCTCTATCTCCTCACTCCCCATCTCCCCCTCTATCTCCTCACTCCCCATCTCACTCCTCTATCTCCTCACTCCCTATCTCGCCCTCCTCTATCTCCCCCTCCTCTATCTCCTCACTCCCTATCTCCCCCACTCTCTCCTCACTCCCTATCTCCCCCACTCTCTCCCCACTCCCTATCTCCCCCTCCTTTATCTCCTCACTCCCTATCTCCGCCTCCTCTATATCTTCACTCCCTATCTGCCCCTCCTCTATCTCTTCACTTCCTATTCCCTCCTCCTCTATCTCCTCAGTCCCTATTTCCCCCTGTTCCATCACCTCACACCCTATCTCCCCTATTTAATGTCAACTCCCTAAATCCCCCTTCTCTATCTCCTCACTCCGTCTCGCTGTCCACTATCTCTTCACTTCCTGTCTCCCTCTCTATCTCCTGACATTCTACCTCCTCCTGCTCTATCTCCTCACTGCCTATATCCCCTCCTCTGTCTCCTCACTCCCCCTCTCCTATACCTCCTCATTCTGCCTTTTCTTGCCTTATTTCTGTTTCTTCTGACACATTCTCTCTCTTCTCTAACCAAACACTCCCAGATTCCTCCTGCTCTGTCCCTTACTCTTGTTCTGCTGAAGTAACAACTAATCGCACTCCTCACTCCCTCTCTCTGGAGTTGCCCGTCAGTAATCCGGGATCCTGGCAAGCTAGGAATTTGATCAAGTTGCCATTATGAAAGTTGTCTTTGTTAAATCAGGAAGCAGGAGACAGGCCACAGAGAGAGAGAGAGAGAGAGAGAGAGCTGGCGAGGCTGGGAGGGTTATTAAGTTGGCAGACAGGGAGGGACAGACACTGAATGTGCCACAAACTGGATCCATCCCTGTGGAACTATAAGGAGGCACGGGGATAAACTGCGGAATATGAGTGGCAAAATTCCTTTCACTGTAAATGATGCACGGACAGAGTTCAGTCCCCTGCCCATTGGCTGCCCTCGCTCAGCATGAAAAGCAGAGTGGCAGACCCGGCACTGACCAGCTACATCCGGCACTGAGCCAGGACATCCGGCCCTGACCCGGGACACCCGACACTGAACCGGGACACCCGGCCCTGACCCGGGACACCCGGCCCTGACCCGGGACACCCGGCCCTGACCCGGGGCACCCGGCCCTGACCAGGGACACCCGGCACTGACCAGCTACACCCGGCACTGACCCGGGACACCCGGCACTGACCCGGGACACCCGGCACTGACCAGCTACACCCGGCCCTGACCAGCTACACCCGGCCCTGACCAGCTACACCCGGCCCTGACCCGGGACACCCGGCACTGACCCGGGACACCCGGCACTGACCCGGGACACCCGGCACTGACCCGGGACACCCGGCACTGACCCGGGACACCCGGCACTGACCCGGGACACCCGGCACTGACCCGGGACACCCGGCACTGGCCAGGGATATTTGTGCGGGAAGAGCCCAGAGTTGGGGAAAAAACTGGCACGGGGAGAATCGAGCGCAACTGGGAGACGCCAGAGCTATCAAGGGAGAGGGGTCAATCAACGGAAAAGGGGCAGGGGAGAGGGGGGGAGACAGGCAGGGGAGAGGGGGGCAGGCAGGGGAGAGAGGGGGAGGCACGGAAGAGAGGGGGTGGCAGGGGAGAGAAGGGGTGGCAGGGGAGAGGGCAGGCAGGTGAGAGAGGGACATGCCGGGGAGAGAGGGGCAGGCAGGGGAGAGAGGGGTGGGCACGGAAGAGAGGGGGTGGCAGGGGAGGGGGAACAGGCAGGGGAGAGAGGGGGTGGCAGGGGAGAGAGGGGGTGGCAGGGGAGAGAGGGGGTGGCAGGGGAGAGAGGGGGTGGCAAGGGAGAGGGCAGGCAGGGGAGAGAGGGACAGGCCGGGGAGAGGGGGGCAGGCAGGGGAGAGAGGGACAGGCAGGGGAGAGGGGGACAGGCAGGGGAGAGGGGGACAGGCAGGGGAGAGGGGGACAGGCAGGGGAGAGGGGGACAGGCAGGGGAGAGGGGGACAGGCAGGGGAGAGGGAGACAGGCAGGAGAGAGGGGGACATGCAGGAGAGAGGGGGACATGCAGGAGAGAGGGGGACATGCAGGAGAGAGAGGGGGAGGCAGGGGAGAGAGGGGGAGGCAGGGGAGAGAGGGGGAGGCAGGGGAGAGGGGGACAGGCAGGGGAGAGGGGGACAGGCAGGGGAGAGGGGGACAGGCAGGGGAGAGGGGGACAGGCAGGAGAGAGGGGGACAGGCAGGGGAGAGAGGGGGAGGCAGGGGAGAGAGGGGGAGGCAGGGGAGAGAGGGGGAGGCAGGGGAGAGGGGGACAGGCAGGGGAGAGGGGGACAGGCAGGGGAGAGGGGGACAGGCAGGGGAGAGGGGGACAGGCAGGGGATAGGGGACAGGCAGGGGAGAGAGGGGGAGGCAGGGGAGAGAGGGGACAGGCAGGACAGAGGGGGACAGGCAGGAGAGAGGGGGACATGCAGGGGAGAGGGGGACAGGCAGGGGAGAGAGGGGGTGGCAGGAGAGAGGGGCAGACAGGGGAGAGGGGCAGGCAGGGGAGAGGGGGGCAGGCAGGAGGAAGGGCAGGCAGGGGAGTGGGGGACAGGCAGGGGAGAGGGGGGGCAGGCAGGGGAGAGGGGCAGGTAGGGGAGAGGGAGGGACAGGCAGGGGAGAGGGAGGGACAGGCAGGACAGAGAGGGACAGGCAGGGGAGAGAGGGGAAGAGAAGGGGTGGCAGGGGAGAGGGGGGACAGGCAGGGGAGAGGGGGACAGGCAGGGGACCAGAAGGACGAAGCTGGTTTACTCACCCACTCTCCCGGCCATTCTGCTCTGAATAGGAAACGAAACTGAAAGAATTTCTGACGTGGAGGGAGAGCCCAGGAAGATAATGTGGCAAACTGCCAATCACCAAATCCAGCCCACGGAGAGAGAGACCTTCTACCAGTGTGGATCAAATCACAGAGAGGGTAAACTGCTCCAGAGAGTGTAAATTTATCAGAGTAAGTTTCCCCAGAAAGGGTAAAATTATCAGAGGGTAAATTACCCCAGAGAGGGTAAAATGATCAGTCTGAGCAGACCTGCCCTCCTATTTCCTCACTCACAGAGGCAATTCACTAATTTGCAGGAATATGCCATGGGCGCGATTCTCCGACCCCCACGCCGGGTGGGAGAATCGCGGGAGTGCCGGGTGGGAGAATCGCGGGAGTGCCGGGCGAATCCCGGCACGCCGCCCTGGTGCTCGCGCATGATTCCCCCACCCCCAAAAACGGCGTGCCACGTTTCACGACAGGCCGCTCAGGCCACACCTGGTTGCTGCCGGCGTGAACAGCGTGTGAACGCTGCGTGTGCGGCCTGTGGTGGGGGGGAGGGAGGATCGAGCACCAGGGGGGTGCCCAGTAGGGGTCTGGCCCGCGATCGGCGGGCCGGTGTCTCTAAAGGACACACTCTTTTCCTCCGCCGCCCCGCAAGATCAACCCTCCATGTCTTGCGGGGCGCGCGCCGGCCAACCGGCGCATGCGCAGGTGACGTCATTTAAGCGCCGCCGGCCGCGTTATTTACGCGGCACACCGAGACGCGGCGCCAAGGCCCGGCGCTGGTAATTGACACGGCACCGCTCCTAGCCCCCTGGGGGTGGGAGAATGGGGGGCGAGGAACGGTTTTCACTCCGGCGTCGGCACTTAGGGCGGAATTCTCCACTCCCCGCGCGGCGTGAGAGAATTGCGGGAGGGCCGGGCGACTCACGACACGCCGCCCTGGCACCCCCCACGAATCTCCCACCCCCCCACGAATCTCCCACCCCCCCCCAACGAATCTCCCACCCCCCACCCCAACGAATCTCACACCCCCCCCCACGAATCTCCCACCCCCCACCCCAACGAATCTCCCACCCCCCCCCCACGAATCTCCCACCCCCCACCCCAACGAATCTCCCACCCCCCCCCCCCGAATCTCCCACCCCCCCCCCCCCCCGCTCGCAGAATCGGCGCTCGCCGTTTTTCACGCGACTCTCCAGCCCAAATGGGCCGAGCAGCCTGACGTTCCCGACCTATTCACGCTGGCGGCAACCACACCTGGTCACTGCCGTCGTGAAAATGGCGCCAAATCTTCGTTTGTGGCTTGTGGGGGGCGGAGAGGGGAGTGAGCACCACGGCCGTGCTCGTGAGGGGACTGGCCTGCGATTGGTGCCCACCGATCGTCGGGCCGGCGTCTCCAAGCGACACACTCTTTCCCCTCCGCCGCCTCGCAAGATCAAGCCGCCATGTCTTGCGGGGCAGTGGAGGGGAAGATGGCAACCACGTATGCGCGGGTTGGAGCCGGCAGCCGTCATGACGTCAGCCGCGCATGCGCGGGATGGAGCCGGCCAACCTGCGCATGCGTGGCTGACATCACTTAGGCACCACTGTCACGTCATTCTCGGCGCGCCGCCTTGATGCAAGCGTCAAGACCCAGCGGCCAAGATTTACGGAGCACCGCTCCTAGCCCCCTGGGGGGGGGGGGGTGAATAGGGTGTGAGGAGCGGCCTCCGAGGCCGTCGTGAAACTCGGCCGAATTCACGTCGGCCTTCCCGATGCTGCACGGTAGCGGAGAATTCCGCCCTTAGTCTCCCGTTGGGAGAATTTTGCCCCATGGTGATGGGAATTCCCAACTCCGCCAAAATCACCAGCATTTTCTTCCTTTTTTATACTTCTGACACTGGATCAGGCCAGAGTTGACATATAAGCAGATCAGACAGCTCAGAGCTGCAGCCTCATCTCCATGTTAAAGAGAACTTTAACCCTTCGACATTTCACCCAGCCACGGACACTTCCCAACCCAACACCCAAAGTTAGGGCCGAAGTTCTCCCAACTGGAGACTAAGTTCCGACGCTAGAGTGAAAACCGATGTGTTTCACTCCGGCGTCGGAGGCCGCTACTCGCCCCCTGTTCTCCCACCCCCAGGGCGCTAGGAGCGGCGCTGTGTCAATTACGCGCCTTGGCGCTGCGTCAAAGCGGCGGCGCGTAAATGATATGGCCGGCGGTGCTTAAATGACATCACCCGTGCAGGTTGGTCGGCGCCAACCCGGGCATGCATGGTTGCCGTCCTCCCTGCGGGCGCCCCGCAAGACATGGAGGATTGATCTTGCGGGGCGGCGGAGGAAGAGTGCGTCCTTTAGAGACGCCGGCCCGCCAATCGGTGGGCACCGATCGCAGGCCAGACCCCTACTGAGCACCCCCCATGGTGCTCGATCATCCCCCGTCGCGCACATAGCGTTCGCGCGCTGTTCACTCCGGCAGCAACTAGATGTGGTTGGCGCTGGTGTGAACCAGTTGGATTGGGCAGGCCGCTCGGCCCATCCGGGCCGGAGAATCGCCGCTCGCCTGTTAGAAACGGCGAGCGGCAATTCTCCGAGCGGCCTGTCATGAAACGCGGCACGCCGTTTAGGGGGGGATGGGAGAATCGCGTGCGGGTGCCAGAGCAGCGTGGCGGGAATCGCCCGGCACTCCCGCGATTCTCCCACCCGGCGTGGGGGTCGGAGAATCGTGCCCCCCGCCTGCCTCCTGCAGCCTCTGCACCAAACACTCTTCCGCTAAAACCTGGGGCTGGATTCTCCATTTTGGAGGCTAAGTGCCGACGCCGGCGTGGGAACTGTGGCATTTTACGACGGAAAGACCGGCGCCGAGCCCTCACCGATCCCTTGACCAGTGGGGGGCTAGCCACCTGCCGAGTAAAACTCCCGGCTCCCATGACATAAATGGCTGGAGAGTTGCCGGGTTGCATGGCGCGACCGACAGTGATTGCACAGTAAAACATGCGTAGACATAACCTTCCAAATAGCGCTCCCCACCAGTCCCCCCCCCCCAACACTCGCAGAAACCCCCCGCCGGCCAGCAGCACGGCTCCCGGCCCACTGTGGCGGCGCCGGACACATTCCGTAGCCTCCACGTCGGGTTCCCGCCCGCTGAGACGACAAGTGAACCGGGTGGTTGGGAACTCGGCAAATCGGCAGCTGTGAATCGCAGAGGCCACAGAGAAGAGAGGATCAGGCCCGCTAATGATATGCCAACAGGACATAAACGGCGTGCAGCAAGCGACACATGTGCGCCATTTTTTGGGTGCCGGAGAATCCCGATTTGGCATCAAACCTGCGCCTATCGCGATTTTGGCGTCGGGGACTATTCTCCGCCCAATCGCATTTCATGATTTCAGCGTCGGCCAACAGTGAATCCCGCCCTAAATGCTGACACCAACGGAGAATTCGTGGACTTTCATGACGGAAAGATCGTCGCCAGACCTGCACCGATTCTGCTAATATCAATGGGCTAGCACCGGCGTCACGTGGAACACAATCAATTCGAATGGAAACCGGTGCCGGATTCGCTGGGTCCGTGATTGACACTCAGGAGGCTGACAAGCTGCAGCCGCACATAAATGATCCTCCCCCCATACTCACCATCCGAGCCAACAAGATGGTTGCAAGGAGAGCAGCGCCATGGTTCACGGACGCAGAACCTCACACCCTCTTGGACGCGGTGGAGGGGCGGCGGATGACCTTGCACCCCAGCCCGGGCAGGAGGCTGCCAGACGCCGCCTGAGCGCAGGCAGCAGAGTTGGTGAGCTCCGTGGGCAACATTGTCCGGACTGGCATGCAGTGCCAGAAGAAACTCCACAACCTCCTCAGGGTGTCCAGGTTGAGTAGGTAGCACAGGGACCTCTGGCACTAACCCTGCCCCCCACACACCTGTAACCCGGCCCCTCCCCCCTGGGGGACGGTCGAATCCCACATGCTGGCACCCATACCAGCCGCCATGGCCGGGTGCCCTGGCCACTGAGGCCACCAGCTACCTACCCCCTGGGCTGCATTCATCGGAGTTTCGAACACATGCTGTTTGTGCTGTTCCGCCCCCCCACTCCCCCCCAGGAGAAGGCCGCCAGGAGCGGGAGAAGACAGACGGGGGACCACCAGACCTGCGGCCCCTCACCATGGCTGAGCGGAGGGCCCAGGAATTGGCCAGTGGGAAAGAGGAACACGAGCTCTCCAAGGTGTGTTGTTCACCATGACACGTGTCGATAACCCACCCTCACCCCTACACCACCCTCACCCTACACCACCCTCATCCCACACCACCAAACCCCTACCCACCCCTACCCACCCCCTGGCCCGTGGTCTAATCATGCATGTTGTCTTGTGTCTTGCAGGTCTTGCCGGAGATAGGGCAGGTCCATCTGCCGGCTCCCACCCTCAGCCAGTGCCAGAGCCTGAGCACCCCCCCCCCCCCCCCCCCGTGAGCCGAATAGTGACGGGGAGAGCAGACCGAACACCAGCCCTCCGCCAAGACTCAAATCACCACGGAGATCGGGTCAGAGGATGACACTGTCACAGCTCTCGCCAACACCCTCCACCAATCCAGAGACACTCACCTTGGTTGGGCACTTTAGTGAAGAGGCTCCTAGGACACTCTGTGGTGCGCACAACACAGTTGATCCGGTACAGCAGGGGTTGGGGGAATGATGCCTCCACCACCGTCATGCTAGGTATTTAATGGGACCGTGCGATGGAATGACCAGCTCGCATGCAGAGATCACCCAGGTGGAAGGTGCTACCGTGGGTACGAGTCAGACATTGTCTGATGCGGAGCACCTGAGCTCATTGCAAAGCCCAGGGCCCCCACCCAGTAGTGCTGCTGGTATGTATCACGGAGAGGGTGCAGGTGGGGCGGTGGCCGGGAGGGAAATGAGGAGGTGTGGGGTTGGGATGTGGTGTCCGTGCCCCTGGCCAGATCTCCCCCCCTCTAGCACATCCCCTCCCCCTCTATCCCATCCTCCTAATCGGTGAACCTGGAGGTGATCACTGAGTCCTGTGCACATTGGCACTGGTGCACATGTCGTGTGACCTCCCTTGCCCCCATGTCCTGGCCATCCTTGGCTATCCCGCATCCTCCTCGTCGGACGATTCCTGGCCTTCAGCATCCTCTTCCTCCAGCACATCACCCCTCTGCTGCGCGATGCTGTGGAGGGTGCATCAGGCCACCATGATGGGGGCGACCCTCGCTGCATCATATTGGAGGGCTTCTCCAGAGCGGCCCAGGCACCTGAACCACATCTTCAGGACGCTGAAGCACTGCTCGATCACACTCCTGGTCGCTATATGGGTGTCGTTGTAGCGGGGCCTCCGTGTCGGAATGTGGCCTCCGGCTCGATGTCAGCAGCCACGTCCACAGCGGGTAACCCCTGTCACCCAGGAACCAACCCCTCAGCCGGGGGTTCATCCCCCCCCCTCACCCCTGCCCCGTCGGTGGCTGGCACCATGGGGGCCACTGGCCCTGGCTTCCGCCCCTGATGCCAGGAGTACCGTTAGTTGGCACTGACCTCGCTAGGGGCTACTGTGAGGGTTGTCCTGGGTGGTCCGCCAGTGGGTTGGCGGGGGTGGGGGCGGATAGGGTGCAGGGGTGGGGGCAACTATCTGGCCAGTGTCACTGCGCAGAACCAGGGGCCAAGGTGAGTGGTCAGTGGATGCAGAGCAAGATGGCCATCATAACGGCACCGTCCTAGCCCTGTGAGTGGCCCACCCCAGCCAGCACCACCAGTGCCCGGCAGCCCGCAGTCGCTCCTCTCCGTGACCTCCTTCCCCCACCCCCCCCCCCCCCCTTCTCTCAGCAGCCACCACGGCAGGTTGATGATTTTTAAACGCACACGTAGGCTGCGCCGTCGGGAACTCGGCCCATCGGAGGCAGAGAATCGTGGGAGGACCCCCTAATAATATGCAAAGTGCTTAATCTATACGTGGCGTGCGTCGCATTGACGCCGTTTTCAAGGTGATGGAGAATCGCGATTTGGCGTCAAATCGTCACCTGCCGTGATTTTGGCATCGGAAGATATTCTCCACCAAATCGCCATTCCCAAATCCGGCATCAGCCAATGGAGAATCCCACCCCCATCTCTGCTAAAGGAAATCATCCTGCAGAGGGCCCATTAGAGTCTTACTGATGTCATCATCATTCAATGACATACATGTGAATTTATGACCACAGGCAGAGTCAAAGACATAACCTTCAAAAAAAATTCTAGTACCTCTGGATAATAAGGTAATGCTTGGCCACTCCTCCTCTTGCCTGCATCATGAAGTCATGGCAACGTAATGTGTATTATGGTTCTCATTCATTGGTATATCAAAGTTATCCACATCTACTGTGCATCATAATGTTGTAGAACACCATGCCAGCAACTTCAAAAATGTATCAGGCGCCACTGACAATTCTAGCATTTGTTCCCTCTTAAGGAAGTTATCTGCCTTCTTGAACTTTTGCAGTCCTTGTGGTGTAGGTACACCCAAAGTGCTGTTAAAAAAATTCCAGGATTTGACCCAGCAATGAAGGAATGGTGAAATATTTCCAAGTCAGAATGGTGTGCAAGTGGAGGGGAACTTGCTGCTGCTGATGTTCCCACCTACCTGCTGCACTTGTCCTTCGAGGTGGTATAACAATAATAACCTTTTATTGTCACAAGTATGAAGTTAAGCCAGGTCATGGTTTTGGAGGGTGCTATTGAAGAGGACTTGGCACACACTGCTGCCACTGTGCATGGGTGGTAGAGGGAGTTAATGGTGGATAAGGTACCAATGAAGTTTGTTCTAGCATCAAATTTCCCTACGTTTGTATGGTTCCTGGGTGCAATATGACATTCACGCATTGATACCAGAAAATAAGAGGAAGGGACAATCAACTTGGTACTTATGTAGTACAATGTTAGTTACCATTTATTCACCCAGGTCTTCAGTGAACAAAGGCATGAGGATTTGTCAGTAGAACTTAAGTGAATACCACCACCACCTTCAAACCTGGGGGGGAAGGGGTCTTTAATGTAGCAGATGAAGATGTTGGGGCTCAGACACTACCCTAAGGTGCTTCGCAGCTATGTCCTCAGACTGAAGCGATTGGCCTCCAACAACCACACCCATCTATCTTTGTGCCACGTACAACTCCAGCCAGTGGAGAGCTTTCCCCAGTTATGTCATTCACTTCAATATTACTCAAATGTTTTGATGTTGTACTTGGTCAAATACTGCCTTGACTCTGATCTGGCATCTGGAATTCATAGATTTTGTCTACAGTCGTAATGAGGTCGGGTGTGCAGTGGACAGAACATACCGTGGCAATTTTCCACTTTGTCCGAGGGATGCTAGTTGTGTACCTTGGCTCAAGATACAATTAGTGATGGAGTACACGTCTTCAGCACTACATCTGGGATGTAGAAATATTCATGTGATTAGATGAGATCTGAATTCCACACTGATGACTAAGTACATCATCCAAAGTAGATTTGCACATCGTGGACTAGGACACTCCCAGCATCTCAAGCTATGTGATCGTTCCAACAATTTTGGAGTGTTAAACGTCCCATCATTTTATTTGAAGAGTAGGGAATTCCCTTGATGTTCCAGCCACCATTTCTTCCACCCAGTACCATCGAAATTAAGTTGTTAACTAGTCATACAGAACAGGCAAAGTGATTCAGGCCACCATGCTTGTGCCAGCATTTTGAATGCTATCTAATTAATCCCATGAGCTCTGTCCTTCATAGAATGTGCATAGCACAGGAGGTGATTCAGCCAGGAGGTCATTCAGCCAATCAAGTTTGTGCCAGCTCTCTGCAAGGGTAATTTCACTCATCCCGCTCCTTCCACCCTTTCCCAGTACCCTTGCAAATGTATTCTCTTGAAGGGGGGGGGGAGAGATAGATAAGGGGACAGGGTCAGGGGGGAGGGAGGACCTCAAGATAAACACATGGCAAGCAGGAAAGGGGACCTGGGAGGAACGACGGGCGAGGGCTGTGGAGTTTGCACATTCTCCCCATGTCTGCGTGGGTCTCATCCCCACAACCCAGAGATGGGCAGGGTAGGTAGATTGGCCACAATAAATTGGCCCTTAATTGGAAAAAAATAATTGGGTGCTCTGAATTCATATTTTAAAAAATCTCACCTAGACGGAACTTAACTGTCTGCCCCACATACTTTCTTGGGTCACTTTTTTTGGTGTCTTTTTCTTTCCTTGTTGTTGGACACACATTTTGTAGACCGTGTTTGTGTTTTTTCTTTTCTTCCTTCTCTTTTCTGTTTGGCTGTATATCTATAATTAATGCTGTGTATTATATACAACATACATTATTGTAAATAATTACGGAAACCAAAAAAAAATATATATATATATATAATTAAAACATTTTCTCTTAAAATGCTGAGCAAATTCCCTTTTGAAATAAGAGATTGAATCTGCCTCCACCATCCTCTCAGGCAGTACATTCCCGATCCTTTCAACAGCGGGTGCATTAAAAAAAATTCACATCATATTTGATTCTTTTGCCATTCAACTGAAATCTGGCCTCTGGTACACACCCCTCTGTCAATGGGAGTTCTCCCTAACTACTTTGTCTACATCGCTCATGATTTTGAATGCCTCTGTCAAAGTCTCCTCTCAACCTTCCCAAGGGAGAACAACTCCAACTTTATAATACATCCACAAAACCAAAGTCCCTCTTCTCCATTCGCATCAATATTTTCTGCATCCTCTTCAACTGACACACCCAGAAGTTTTTCCCCGATTTTTCCTTAAGTGCTTATACAGTTCCCGTTTGAATGTTAGTATTGAATCTACTTCCACGTCCCTTTCAGACAGAACATTCCCAATCATAACTTGTTGAGTAAAGAAATTCTATCATCCCAGTGGTTTGTTGCCAATCAGCATCAATCTCTGCCCTCTGATTATTGACTCTCCTATCAATCTTTTGTTCCCCCGCCCCCCTCCCCTCAAAACCTCCACTCTAAAAACAATTCCATCTTCTCCATTGTCTCCGAATAACAGAAGTTCCTCATCCCTGGTCATTAGTCTCACCATTTGTCGGAACATAAAGTGTGCAAAAGTACAACAAAGTACAATGATCACAATCCAGAGTTGTTCCTTGCTGTGTGAAATATTTTGGGATGTATTCTTTTAGCCAGGAGTCTATGCTCAGTGAATTGATGACTGTCGCAATGACAGTAGGGACACCACAGTGTCCCAGATTAGGGAGGCCTACTGTTTCTTTAAGAGGCGGTGTTGTGAGATACAGGGGAATGATACAGGGGAATGAAGCAGGCTCAGCAGTGATGAATTCTGTAGTCAAATAGCATAAGAAAATCATCTATGTGCAAAAACCTTAAAGTAAGGCAGCTAGGATATGTACCCCAGCATGAGCAAGGGACTTCAGCTACGGGAGACATAGCGGTTTTGAATACATTGCCCTAGTCTCAAAAACATAAACAGCACATTTTACATAGAATTAAATAAGATGAACATAAACAGTCTTGAACTTTGGCACCAGTCCCCATGTGTTTTGAAGATTTTACAGGGGCGAGTGGGTGGATGTATCTTTGTCCTGCCCGAATTCGATACCTAGATCACAGCAGAGAGCTTGGTCCAGTTTTATACCAGAGTGACTTGTTAGTTCACTTCAAGCAGTTAGTGTGCGGCAGGAGTCACAAAAGGACCAGGCCAGGATAGACAGGATGAGAGGTGCATTCTGCCAAGTCATAGAATCCCTGCAGTGCAGAAGAAGGCCATTTGACCCATCGAGTCTGCACCAACCCTCCAAAAGATCACCCTACCTAGGCCCAATCCTCCGCAACCCCACCTAACCATTGGATACTTAGGGCAATTTAGCATGGTCAGTCCACCTAACCTGCACATCTATGGACTGTGGGAGGAAACCGGAGCACCCAGAGGAAACCCAAGCAGTCACAGGGAGAATGTACAAACCCACAGTCACCTGTGGTCGGTATAGAACCCGGGTCCCTGGCGCTGTGAGGCAGCACTGCTAACCACCGTGCCGCCCATAAATTCCTGGCTGATATTTATCCCTCAGCAAACATCATTAAAACAGGTTATCTGGTGATATTTTATTGCTACTTGTGAACTCCTGCAGTGTAGTAAAGTGACTGTTGCATTTCCTACATCCCAACAGTGATTGAACTTCAAAAGTACTGAATTGGCAGTGAAACACTTTGGGACATCCTGAGGGTTGTGAAAGCTGCTATAGAAATTTACGTCTTAGTTTATAAAAGGACATTAGAGAACTAGTTGCATTTTTCTGATAATTCAACAGCTTCAGTGACCAGCGTTTCATCCTT
The DNA here is from genome assembly GCF_902713615.1 of Scyliorhinus canicula. Taxonomy (NCBI): domain Eukaryota; kingdom Metazoa; phylum Chordata; class Chondrichthyes; order Carcharhiniformes; family Scyliorhinidae; genus Scyliorhinus; species Scyliorhinus canicula. The sequence goes on along the minus strand of NC_052154.1, from coordinate 156,500,829 downwards.
TGGATTTAAAATATGCGTGGACTAGGAGTGCTAGTTGATGTTTCACTCTCTGGTCACCTCTCACCTTCAAAATCACCAAGGAGGAGAATCTAGAACACCTGACTGCAAAAACAGATCCTGCTATTTAAAAAAAAGTTTTAGCTCTCCCAGCAGAACTAACCAGATTCCTCCAACTCGTCACTGAGAAGCTGATGCACTCTGATATGATTAAATATTCTGCTGTATCAAATTGCGCCACTGCAGCAAGTATCCTCACTTAGTGCTGGAAAAAGCATTGCAAAATCCTGGGACTGTACTCGGTAAGCACTCTCAGTAAGACCCACAGTGAGGTAAGCAAGCAGGCAAAATAAAAGCCTTAAAATAGGAATTTGGAGCAACGCAGTAAATCCCAGTCTCTGCAACTAACAAATCAGGAAACGCAAATCGCCATTTTGGGTGAAATGTGGTTTGAATTCGCGGCAGAAATTTAGCACTGGAAAGATTAACAATTATGTTTCTCAGAGAATTGTTACAGCATGTGCGGTGGGGAGCACAATCCATTGTAGCTTTTTGAAGGAAATTGACAAAATATGAAGATAACAGCAATGAAAGAGGGCTCATCTCTTTGACCAAGGTTTTGGTCACTTGTCCTAATGTTTCGTTATGTGGCTTGGCATCACTAATTACTCTTATGAAGGATCCTGGGACATTTAACTTTCATATCGCTATATAAATGCAAGTTGCGGTGCTCGTAGATGGATAACTAATGAAATCTATGTGACTCCCATCCCACACCAACGTAACTGCCTAGCAAGAAGCTCAGGTGTATTAGACTGCTACACAGAAACATATCAAGAAAGCTCGTTATCTTCTCAGGGAAACTACAGGTGGGCAAAAAAAAAACTGCTGGCCTTGCCAACAATGCCCACTTCCCAAGACTGAACATATTAAAAAAAAACGATGAACCAGAATAGGACATAAAGAATTGTAATCGATGTCTGGGTTAACAGGTGTTGGAATTGAAATCAACACTTTCAACATTTGTAACTCAAACCACTCCTTAACAATGAATCAAAGTAAACGTAGATAATGCTGAAAATTCTACTGAAAGCTTGCTTTCACACACAATGGCTAAGTCCTAAGCAGTCAGCAATGAATCTGTAGAATTATTTGGCGTAAAAAATTTAAATGCCTCAATTGTCCACATTGCAAATTCCCTACAGCATCAGAGTGAAAAGAAGAAAGCAAATTCCAAGACTTAAAACTCTTTGATTCTTTTTTTTTTCCAAACATGTCAAAAAATTGTTTGTAACTTACTCAGAACTGTCTGATCAGACTACTGTTGAGGTCTCTTGCTCCTAGTTGACTACCGTGTGTTCCTGCTGATCTGGGATATGCAGGAACTGAAAATTAAGTAAGCTCGCCAACAATGGCATTTGTTTTTAAGTGCACATAGAAAGCTGATAGAGCCATCACTCAATGTTGGTAAATCTATAAACAGTAAATTACAGCCTTAAAGGACACACCAGTCTGGTTATTTCTCATAGCTCATTCAGCCAACACCAAGGATTGGTCACTTGGTTGTACTAGCTCTATAAAGTCTGGGAACCATCTTTACATTCCACTGACCAAAACTGTACATAGTAGCTTCTGACTCAAATGAGAGCACTACACAACATCCATGTTTTGCCTGGGGGTGGGACTTGAACATTAGTTGATGAGGCATATGTAGTAACTAACTTATCACTGTTTGGAGATGGCAAGTGATCAGCCAACATCCTCGGGTCACTTCATACCTTTCCGCATGTTGAGGGATTGTTGCAAACACTTCTGCAGGTCTGAAGTGGCCACTCTTCACCCAAGATGGTATCTTTTGGTGGGCTATTTAATTGCAGCTGCTTCTGCTCCTGTCCTCGCCCAGCAAGTAGGAGCAGAAACCCGGACCTGTTTTTCCCCCTGTTTGATCAGTGGACACGACTAACCCCAGACACAGGAAGCTCTAACTGATCAGGGCCAGCAAATGCAGGGCAGGCCAGAAACTGACCCTCCAGTGCGAGGCACCTAGCCATTGTAGTCAGGTACTCAGCATCTTTTAACAGAAAAAAACCCCAACGAGGCAAAAATATATAAAAACTAGTTAAACAGCAAGAGTCTGATTAGGTTCTTCATCGCATTGAATTCTCAATCAGAAAATGTAACATTAATTTTCTTATCTCCAATTACACCTGAATCAAACCATTTGAATGTGAAAAATTAAAAAATGCATGCTGATAACAAGGGTAAACCTCTATAAGATGCAATGCCCACAGTAAGGCAGAAAAAGTATTTTCAGTGGGAGTAAAGCTTTCAATGGTCAGTTGAATACAACAGGTATAATTCGGAGGTTAACCTTCCAGATAAATACCCAATATTGGGCTTTCTAAAGTAAAATCTTGCTCAGTTAGTTTGAGGTCATGCTTCTTTAAAATAATAGACATCTTCTGTTGCCTGACTTGCAAGAAATCAGAAAAGATTTGCAATGTAACCTCAGTTACACAGACTGATGTTGCTTTCCCTTTGAAAGACGGAAAATGGCAAAATGCTCATATTTCCAAACAGAAAATCTAAACTGTGACAAACGTTCAGCAATGTGGACAATACAATCAATTGCCACTAATAAAGGGCCCTGAATATAGGAACATGATCCCAGGTTCTTCACAGAGAAGTGGAAGCAGACACTGAACACGCAGTGAGGGAGTTGGTACAGAAGTCTTAAGAAACCTGGTTGTATCGGTAAAGTGGTGGAAGATGAGCAGAATTCAGAGTTTGAGCAACAATGGGCTTGGGGCACAAGAACGAAGGTGAGGCAAGTTGCGGCAGGATTTGTGGTTGAGGATGAAATTGATGTGTTAAGAATTAAAGAAATGATGTAAGTTGGCAGGAGCTGAGGCATGTTGGGATTTAGCACAGGAGAGACAAAAAGAGTAGAATTCTGGAGCAGTTAAAAGTGATAGAGGATAGATCTGGTAAAATAAATGCTAGATTTAATCAACGATTCTATTTGTTTTGCTGATCTTAAATACGAACTGGCACTCCAAAAATAACCATGAAAAACCCAACCGGTTCACAAATGAGGAGTCATATGTGAGCAGTTATCAATGAAAGGTCATTGACCTGAAACGTTAACTCTGTTTCTCTTGCTACTGACCCTGCCAGCCCAAATGAGTATTTCCAGCATTTCCTGGTTTTATTTCAGATCTACATCTGTAATACGTCACTTTGGTTAACTACTGCCCTTCAGGGAAGGGAACTTGTCACCCCATAGCTGACCAAGTAACTCCAGTCCCCACAATATGGCTGACAATTAAGCCACTCGGTTGTCAGAATAATTAAGAATGGGTATTGAATAATGACCACATCCTGAAATTATTTTTTAAATGCTATATTCAGAGAACATGATGGAGTAGTAGAAATTTGGAAACTCTTCCCCAAAAAGCTGTGCAACAATTGGAGCCTTCAAGACTGAAACATTGTTGGATATGGGTAGCAAGGGATTGGAAGCAACGGTGTGTAGAGTTGAAACCTAAATCAGCCATGAATGGTCTCATGTTCCTGTATAGCAAACCTGAGGGGCTGAAGTGGCCTCCTCCTGTCCCTGTGGAACAGGCCTGACAGGTTGGGGCGCATTTCCTGCTCCTGCGCAACAGGCTCAAGGGGTGAATTGCCTCTTTCTGTTCCACTGTGACAAGCCTTCAAAACTTCATGGCCTCTGATCCTGTTTCTGAGTAATTGGCTCAAGCAGCTGACTGAACTCTTCTTGTTCCTAATATTAGGAAAAACTGAAGTCCCAGGACTATTTCCTGTTGTGTTCAAGTGACAGGTAGCAGAAAGACTGACTATTCCCCTTAAGTCGATCAAGGAAGTCAGTATGAGAGTTTAGCATGGGGTTCCTGTACATTGGTATTCTAACTTTAGTCAGGGTTTGAGCAATCAGAGGGCAAACAGAAAGAATAAACCCAGCATGAATACCATTTACAGTGCATTTTATCATCACAAACCCATAATTATTCATACTGGAGGTGGGGGGGGGGGGGGGGGGCCGAGGGGAAAAAACACTCCATTTCTCCGACAAATGAATTATTTGAATATTATTTACAGCAATAAAAGATGCAATATGGCTTTTAAATTATAATTTATGACAAGCAGTTTAGAGCATTGATGATCCTTTGCAGATTTTGATAAGCCAAAAGATGTTATGATTTACCCAGAAACGAGTAACCTAAAAATAGAAAGACTGTTTGAAAAAAGTGACCAATGTTTTATAAACCCGAGTTAATTAGACTTTTACCTTTTATAGGCACAATCAGACCGACTAAATGGAGCTTCAAGTATTCAATTGATCTTAAGTAAAGGAACATTATGCTAAAGGCAAACAATGTCTATAAACCGGATTCATGGCAGGATAGACAGTCACAGTGTGAAATTTTGTTCTATTGTACAAAAGAAAAGAGAACAGGCAGGAAGGTTCCAGTTGAAGATCTTCTAGCCTTTTTTTCCTTTCTCCCAGGCGCATTTATACATTGACTGACGATACCATGAAATATAAAGTGTCTCGGTGCTGCAGCCAACATTGCCCTGTTTGAATTGGTCTCGGAGTGTCCTCCACATTCACAGGAGAAACCGTACAATGAACCAAAGCTGGTATTGTCCTCGCAGGTTTCTCCCATTTCAGCTTTCTTCTGGCTTTGCCTCTGTTTCTTTGCTGCTTTCTCCCTCTGCTCCTTTCTTGTATTTCCTGATGTGTTTGTATTTCTCTACATAACCTTTCACAAGGTTAGCAACTTTGACCGGATTAATTTCACCACTCTTGCTGTGGCAGATCTGTAGCACAACATTTAAAAAAAACTTTGTGTTAAAGTATTTAGATGTGCCAAAGCATACAAGTCTATGGGCCAAGTACTGGAAAATTAGATTAAGACCATAAGACCTAGAAGCAGAATTAGGCCATTCGGCACATCAAGTCTGCCCCGCCGTTCAATCATGGCTGATCCGTTTCTCATTCCCATTCTCCTCCCTTCTCCCAATGACCTGATCCCCTTATTAATCAAGAACCTATCTATCTCTGTCTTACAGACACTCAATGATTTGACCTTCACAGCTCCTGCAGCAGAGTGTTCCACAGACACACCACCCTCCTCATCTCAGTTTTAAAGGATTGTCCCTTCAGACTGAAGCTGTGCCCTTGGGTTCTAGTTTTTCCTACTAGTGGAAACATCCTCTCCACATCCATCTATCTCGGCCTTTCAGGATTAGAATACTTAGGTGGCTGTTTTTGATCGGCGCAGACGCGATGGCCTTTTCTGTGCTTGTAGACCTCTATGATTCTACGTTCCAAATCGGAGTCCAATTCTTTCTGCTGCACTAATTTGCCTTTTCATTTTCAGTATGCTACCTTGGTTTAGTTGACTCAGAATTGAGTCAAACATGCGTGTATTCAGGTCTCACTTCAGGGCTTCAGCCCATAATCTAGAGTGGCATTCTGGGTGCAGTACACAGGGAGAGCTGTCTTTTGGATGCAAGTTAAACCAAGGTTGCCTTCACCTGTTCATGTGGTTAAAGATCCTCAGCAGCAAAGTAGTCCATGGGATTTCCCCCTCACCTAATATACCACACATTCATTGGTCATTCACTTCATTTGCTGTTGATAAGATCTTTGCTGTGTGTAAATTGTCTGCCATATCATCTTGCATAACGATAGCCTCAGTACCAAAAAGTAACTCACTGGTTTAATTTGATTGCACGAGTGCAATGAAGAACAAGAGTAGCAGGGGTCAGGAGCAGAATTCATTTACTGCCCATCCCTAGTTGCCCTAAGGTGGCGATTGTAGGCCTTCTTGAACTGCTGCAGGCTTGATAAAACTGAGCGACTTGCTGGGCCACTTTAGAGCATATTTAAAAATCAGCCATGTTGATGTGGGACTAGAGTCACACATATATAGCCCAGCTAAGGAATGCCAATTTTCCCAAGGCCATTAATGAACCAACTGGATGTTTTTTTAAAATAAATTTAAAGTACCCAATTCTTTTTTTTCCCCAATTAAGGGGCAATTTAGCGTGACCAATTCACCTACCCTGCACATCTTTTTGGGTTGTGGGGGTGAGACCCACGCAGACACAAGGGAGACTATGCAAACTGCACGTGGGCAGTGACCCGGGGCTGGGATCGGACCTGGATCCTTGGCTCCCTGAGGCAGCAGTGCCAACCACTGTGCCACCTAAACCAACTGCACGTTTGTGCCAATTTGGCAGCTTCATGGTCACTTTTACTGACACCAGCTTTTAATTTCCAAATTCTCAAACTGCCTTAATGGAATTTTAACTCTAGTTCTCTCGATTATTCGCCCAGTTAGGGGCTGGTTTAGCACATTGGGCTAAATCGCTGGCTTTTAAAGCAGACCAAGGCAGGCCAGCAGCATGATTCAATTCCCATACCAGCCTCCCCGAACAGGCACCGGTATGTGGTGACTAGGGGCTTTTCACAGTAACTTCATTGAAGCCTACTCGTGACAATAAGCGATTTTCATTTCATTTTCATTTCTCATTCAGTTATCAGATTAGTTCAATCTTCTTTTTTTAAACTTTTCTAAAGCAGCCTGCTACTACACTTGGCTAGGAGGTTGTTTCAAAAATTCATTCTGTTGTGTTCTTACCTTTTGCACTGCTTTCCGTAGAATCTCTTTGTACTCTTCTTTGGTGATCTCTTTACTCTGGTAGTAGGGCTTTAAAGCTAATTTGGCTTCTTCGACAGCCCTCTCCTGCACATGAAGTTTCTTTATGTACTGAAATATAAAGAAAATATTTTAATGAGCATTTTCTTTCTAACTGGTCATAAAATTACAGTGCAGTTACTATTTACTGCAACCTAAAAATAATTGTACACTAAAGTTCCTCCTGGAGTCAATGATCTTGAATGTACAAGCACAGAAACAGGCCATTCAGTCGCTGTTTATGCTCCACATGAGCCTTCTCCCACTGTATTTATTTATTTAATCAACTACATTAAACATACCAGCCCCTTCCTTTCTCCCTCGTATATTTTATTTAGCTTCTCCTTAAGTGCAGTTATAGACTGCAACCAGACCTCAACCAGTCCTGGTGGTTGAGAGTTCCACATTCTTACACTCTCTAGATAAAGAAAAGTTCTGACACGCAAATTGGGCGGGGCTTAGTCGGCAGCACAACTGAATCAAAAGGTTCGATTCAAGTCCCACAAAAGCACAAAAATCAAGGTTGATGCTCCAACACAGTGGATATAAAAGAGCCCATGGTGTCTGCTACATTACAACAGTGACCACACTTCAAACAGAACTTAATTGGCTGTGAGATGCCCGGTGACCATTTATATGCTAACCTATAAATTATCCAATTGGCTGACTTGCATCCCTTCAGAGGATGGCGCCGGAGCGAGGCGACTCTCTGCAAGCTCTCCCCAACAGATCCACTTTATACTCATTCTAACCTTTTAAAAATTAATTCTAAAGCTAACATTATTACTAACCTCTTTCTTTTATCTTCTCTTGCAGGCTTGAAGCCCTATTATGTATTTTCTTGTATTTCTTGAATTCTGTTTAATTCCCTTTTCTTCCCATGTACTGAATGATCTGTTGAGCTGCTTGCAGAAAAATACTTTTCACTGTACCTCGGTACACATGACAATAAACAAACCCAATCCAATCCAATGCACTCAGAATTCTGTCTTTGTGTTACACAGTTGGGAACAGCCATTAACCATAGCAAAGAAATATTCCAAGGATTTTCACGACTAGATTCAGGGGTAGGCCATTCGGCCCTGCACCACCATTCAATATGATCATGGCTGATCATGCAAATTCAGTATCCCTCTCCCACTTTCTCTCCCCCGATCTCTTTAGCCGCAAGGGCCACGTCCAGCTCCCTTTTGAATATATTCAACGAACTGGCCCCAATAGCTTTCTGTGGTAGAGAATTCCACAAGTTCACAACTCTGAGAGAAGAAGTTCTTCCTCATATCAGTCCTGAATGGCCTACCGCTTATTCTTAGGGTATGACCCTTAGTTCTGGAAGTCCCCAACATCAGGAACTTTGTTCCCGCTTCTAGCCTGTCCAGTGCCAGCAGGATTTTATATGATTCTATGAGATCCCCTCTCATTCTTCTAAACTCTAGTAAGTACAACAAGCCCAGTCGATCCAGTCTTTCTTCATATGTCGGTCCTGCCATCCCGGGAATTAGTCTGGTGAACCTTTGCTGGACACCCAGTAAGAATGTCCTTCCTCAAACTAGGAGACCAAAACTGCACACAATATTCAAGGTGTGACCTAAGGGACACTGGTGCCAAGTAAAATCACATCACTGAGGCTTGGTAAATGAATTGTGCCCTGTGGAGGTTCTTAAAGGTGGAAAGAAAGATGGAGTTATCATGAAGTAGAATCATGGTGGTCTATGGCTCTGTGCTAATTATAGGGTGAAAGGATAGGAGTGGATAATTGTCATGTGATGGAGGCAACACCAACAAGCCAACCATTTATTGTCCATCCCTGGGCCTTCTTAACCGTTGCACCCGGTATTTGGTTTTACAGTACTGTTTGGTAGGGTGTTTCCAGATTTTGACCCAGTGATAATGAAGGAATTGTAATACATGTCTCAAGTCAAAGGGAACTTGCTGCCAACAATATTTACATGCTCTTGCTTTTAGAATATCAGGATGATTCTGAGATATAGCAAGAAGGGGTGACAACACAAAAACGTTTGGAGGCAGGGAAGAGACTTATCCTCATCATTCTCCCCCTAACATGCACATAATTAAACGTTCAGTTTTGATTTTCACTGACAGAATAATGGGGTGAAGATTAAAGCTCAGGGTATTAAATGGAAAGCAGCAAGGATAGAAAGATGACTTACTATTAGAAAGAAAAAAAATGGATTGAGATCGCCAGGAATCTATGGTCAGAAATATTCCCTCTATGATGTGTGGCTACACAGCAACCCAGAACTTCCTATGCAGGCTGACACAAATGGCCCCTTTAAGTGACCATACAAAATAGTTAAAGGGCTCACGCATTGAAATGAAAAGGCCGTGCATGACAAAAAAAAAGAGGGAACCTTGGTGGTCAGAATTAATCAAGATTACAATTATTAGAAATGATGTGCACATAAATACATGAGGAACAGTGCTGATAGGGGACATGCAGGAGATTGTAGATCACAATTGTAGATGATGAGATGATACTGTAGTGGCAATATCACTGGGTTAGTATTCCAGCGGCCTAGGCAAATGCTGAGGCCCTGGTTTCAAACCCTACCACAGCAGCTGCTGGAATTTGAATTGAATTAATGAAAAGTAAAAATTTGAATTAAAAAAAAACTGGTCTCAGTAATGACAACCCGCACGGTGTCAGAGTGATTAGCACTGATGACTTACAGCGCCAGGCAACTGGGTTAAAATCCGACCTGAGGGTCACAGTCTGTGTGGAGTTTATAATTTATCCCAGTGTCTGGATAGGTTATCCCTGGATGCTCCAGGTTCCTCCCACAGTCCAAAGATGTGCAGGTTAGGTGGATTGGCCATGATAAATGGCCTCCTGGTTTCCAGGGATGTGCAAGTTCAGTTATGAGTTATGGTGACACGGGGCGTGGGCGGGGTTAGTACAGTAGCACAGTTGCATCACAGCTCCAGGGTCCCAGGTTCGATTCCCGGCTTGGGCCTCTGTCTGTGTGGAGTCTGCACATTCTCTGTTTTTGCGTGGGTTTCCTCCGGGTGCTCTGGTTTCCTCCTACAAGTCCTGAAAGACGTGCTGTTTGGTAATTTGGACATTCTGAATTCTCCCTCTGTGTACCCGAACTGAGGGTACGGACTGTAGCGACTAGGCACTTTTCACAGTAAATTCATTGCAGTGTTAATGTATATGTGACAACAAAGATTATTATTATTCTGAGTAGTTTGCTCATCCAAAGGATTGGTGCAGACCTCATGGGTTGAATGTCCTCCTTCTGCACTGCAGCGATTCTATTATTCGACAAACAGGTTAGTAAATTGAACAGGATTAGAGGGAAGATATAGCTTGGAGCAGAGAAAAATTTGGAAATGCATTTTGGGGCATAGAATATGGAAAGATATACATCTATATAACATAATCTATGATCTCAGGATCTCCCAAATTAAATACAGCCAATGAAGTACCTTGGAAAGTAATGCAGTAACTGAGCCACAAAATAGAAAGATGGATTCCAGGTTTTATCAATAGGGTGCTAAATATAAAAGCAAGGCAGTAATGGTTGAGTTTGTGTAGGACTCGATAATTTGCCCAAAAACGGGAGCATTGCCTGCAATTCTGGGCATTCCATTGTAGGAAAGATGGGGGAACAAGGGAAGATTCGCCAATATATTAAAACAAAGTCTAAAATTAATAATTGTTCACAATTATTACAAATGAAACACTACCATAAAGCCCTCTCTTTTTTTAATGCATTCTTGGAAGACGAGCATCACTGGCTAGGTGGGATTTGAACTCCCATTTTATGAACCCAGTCCCTTGGATCAATAATCAAGTAGCTGAACTACTGTAGTACCAGCTATTGAGACACAGAATCTAACAATTTAAAAAGTCGACCATATATCAGCTCTTCCTTCAATTTTGTTGGGTCCGAGTCAAAATCTTGGAACAGCAGTGAGGGAGCATCTTCACCACAAAGAGTGCAGCAGCAGTCCAAGGAGGTGGTCCACCTTCATAAAGAGCACCAAGGACAGATAATAAATACCAGTGGTGCCCTCATCAATTTTAACAATAATTTTAATAAAGCAATGATAATGGTCAAATGACTTCTTCGGCTGTAATTTCTTCAATTGTATGAAGTCTAAAACTACTGTTAGCTACAGATGAATTCATACTCCAGGCAAAGACGAAGATGATTGCAGAAAGACAAACCAGCAAGCTCTAGAAACAATGAATCCAACTCAGAAGGAATGTAAACAAAAAAGAAAATTAAAGATCTGCATTACTACAGCCTTTCACCTCAAGTCCCGAAGCGTTTTACACCCAATTAGATACTTTTTTGAAGTGCGATCACATCTGTACTGTAGGACATGGCAGTCAGAGCAAGATCGCACAAACAGCAAAATGATAATGATCTGATAATCTGTTTCAGTTACGCCCCTGCACTTCTTTAAGATAGTATCATCGATTTTTTTTACGACCTGAGGGGGAAGATCCTGACTCTGTTTCATCGAGAGATGAAATCAGTGAGAAAATGCCGATTCCAGAATTAAAAAAACATCCAGTGTGATTAAATTAAGCAAGAAGTTTAAGGGGTATTCTAATAGAGGTGTTTATAAAAGCTTTGGAAACTGAATAATTAAGCATGTTTCTAATTCCTTTACACAAGAAATTTCAAAAATATACCACCAGGGGCAGCACGGTGGCACAGTGGTTAGCATTGTTGCCTATGGTGCTGAGGACCCGGGTTCGAATCCCGGCCTTGGGTCACTGTCCGTGTGGAGTTTGCACATTCTCCCCGTGTCTGCGTGGGTTTCGCCCCCACAACCCAAAAAAGATGTGCAGGATAGATGGATTGGCCACACTAAATTGCCCCTTAATTGGAAAAAATAATTGGGTACGCTAAATTTATAAAAAGAAAAAGAAAAAAAAAAATGTACCACCAGAGGAATCAATTCTTATTTAAAAGCTTAAACGGGTCAGGTGATGCCCCGTCAGTTAAGTACCCAAAAATTGTGTATTAAGAAAAAAAGACCCATTTAGAGGCACAACTTCAACTGTTAAATACGGAAACTGAATTGACCCAGCAGCAACTCAACACGGTCAGGTGGGTTGATGTTCACCACTCCATGAATAAAACCAGATGGAAGCATTAGAATTTGTAGTCACTGACCCAAAAGACTACAAGTTCAGCTAGTTGGAGGGCAGAAACTTTCAAAAAGTTCAGCACAATCACTGCTCACACTTGAAATTTTCAAATGTTCTTCCACAGATTGAACTCCCAGTATCCCAGGAATTACAATAGAGCCACAGTCAGCTCTATAAATAGTCCATTATGAAAAGAAAGGCACAGACCTGGTCTGATGAATATAAAACTCGTATTTGTTATATAATTGTACCAGAGCACATATTAAAAATGTCAAGGTCTTTGGAGATGGTGCTGAACAAATTTACTAGAATGGTTGAAATGCTCAGGTCAGTTCTCATGAAAGGCCACCTTGACCTGAAATGTTAACTCTTGCTAATCACCACAGACACTGCCTCATCTACTGAGTATTTCTTGCATTTTTACTTCAGATTTCCAGCATCCACAATATTTTGCTTTTGTTTTTACTAGCATGGTCTCAGGAATGAGGAATTTTAATTATGATTAGGAAAAGAACCAGAGGTGACAAATGGTAACTTTTTAATGCGAGTCGCGTTGATCTGGAATGTGCTGCCTGAAAGGGTGGTGGAAGCAGATTCAATGCAAACATTCAACAGGAAATTGGATAAATATTTGAAAGGAAAAACAAATACACCACTATAGGAAACGAATAGGAGAGTGGCTAATTGCATAATAATTTGGATAACTGTTTCAAAGAGCCAATCGAGGTACAAGGAGCCGAATGGCTTCCTACAGTGCTGCATCATTCTATGATGTGAAGGCCTCATTGCTACCATTTAGCATTCATGTTTAAGACAGGTCGGCAGCAGCTGGATCAGTAGCCACTGCAGACAAATGTAATTCACATTTGAAAAGGAGGCAGTAGCCATCACGTTGGGTCTACAGAAACGGCACTGATAGCAGTAAGCGCAGCATGTTTGTTTTGATGATCAATCATTAGCCAATTTTTCAGTTGACATTGGAGCTAAAGAGTCCAAGCTTCTTCTGGACCATGTCTATGAAGCCGGTGGTTTATCATTGCATGAGTAAGCACAGATCCAGCAGATAAACCATTGATGTTAATAGATCACCTCGGATAGCCTTGAAAGATTCAAACTCTGACAGCTGTAACTTGGAGCGTGAAATCACTTTTTGAACATCACTGTGTTATTGGAAGTGAGTGCAATTCAAAGTAATATTCATCAAAAGTATACGGTTATACCTATCAGACTCCACTGAACAGGCTGGAGCAGCACAGTGGCGAGCACTCCTTCCTCACGGCGCCGAGGTCCCAGGTTCGATCCTGGCTCTGCGTCACTCTCCGTGTTGAGTTTTCACATTCTCCCCACGTTTGCATGGGTTTCGCCCCCACAACCCAAAGATGTGCCGGCTCTGTGGATTGGCCACGCTAAAGTGTCCTGGTTGGGGGCTTAAAGGGGCTGGTTTAGCGCACTGGGCTAAATCGCTGGCTTTTAAAGCAGGCCAGCAGCACGGTTCGATTCCCATACCAGCCTCCCCGGACAGGCGCCGGAATGTGGCAACTCGGGGCTTTTCACAGTAACTTCATTGAAGCCTACTCATGACAATAAGCGATCTTACTTTTTACTTTTACTTTACTTGGAAAAAATGAAGTGGGTACACTAAATTTATTTTTTTAAAAGATTGAACAGGCTGGGGCTCTTTTCTCTAGAAAAGTGAAGATGGAGGGATGACCTGATGGAGGTGTTTACGGTTATGAGAGTTTCATAGAATTTAGTGCAGAAGGAGGCCATTCGGCCCATCGAGTCTGCACCTTGGGTAGGGTGCTCTTGGAAAGAGCACCCTACCGAAGGTCAACACCTCCCTCTTGGAAAGAGCACCCTACCGAAGGTCAACACCTCCACCCTATTCCCATAACCCAGTAACCCCACCCAACACTAAGGGCAATTTTGGACACTAAGGGCAATGTATCATGGCCAATCCACCTGACCTGCACATCTTTGGACTGTGGGAGGAACCTGGAGCACCCGGAGGAAACCCATGCACACACGGGGAGGATGTGCAGACTCCGCACAGACAGTGACCCAAGCCGGAATCGAACCTGGGATCCTGAAGCTGTGAAGCAATTGTGCTATCCACAATGCTACTGTGCTGCCCTTTTTGATAGGGTAGAAAAGACATTTACACTTACAGGGGAGACCACGACTTGGGATGATAAATATAAGACAGTTACTAATAAAGAATTCAGGAGAAATGTCTTCACCCATAGATTGGTTAGAATGTAAAACACTCTACCGCATGAAGTAGCATAGATGCACTTGAGGAAGTTAGATAAACACTAGGGAGAAACAAATGCAAGGATATACGTATAGTGAGATGAAGAGAGGTGGGAGGAGACTTGGTGTGGAGCGTAAACAAAGACACAGACCAGCTGGACCAAATGGTTTGTTATAGTGTTGTACAGTCGAGATAATTCTATACTCAAGCCTTTGTCACACATTTTGCTTTTATGCTGTAAGCATGGTCAGATACAAGACAAAATATTATTGGAAAAAAAGATGAAATATAAGGAATTCTGGGTACAAATGCAGGATATTTAGTTTGGGAGCCATTTATTGGCATGCCCATGTAAAAAGACACTGTTTATAAAGGGTGGTGGTGCGCTAAAAGCCTTAGACTTTGTTAGTGCTGATAACTCCGCTTGATTTCTAATATTGGCCAAATATTATGAGATTGTCTATCCCGCCAAAGTAACTGAACTAAGCCAGTTACAAATCCAGCTAATCACTGAATTTGACCTTCAATACAATCGAACCAGATCCAAACTGACTCTATTATGGTGATCTGAGGCCACTCATACGCAATCTAGAATCATCAACCCACCATTGAAGCATCGAGAATTACCTTTTTATCTTCTGGGGTTTACTTAAAATACTGACTTCAGACAATGGTCTTCACTGCAGGACTGTGCAGATTTTGTAAAGCTTCATGGATTCTGCAGAGAATCTTATCCTTACCTTATCATCTCACTCTTTGGAGATTTCAATGAAGAAGAAATCTATCTTGCACATGCTAGTCTGAAGATGCCTTCTTATCCAATGTACTGGCCCATGTCACGCAGCAGTACAGAGTACGCATACTGAATCATTGATGGGTAGATAGCTGCATACTCGGTTAGCCGCAAGGTACTTTACTAGTGCCCTTCATACACCATATGAAAAAAAAGTGGCTGGAAACTGGAGGTGCAGCTTTGATTTGTGAAACTGTAGATCCGATAAGAGAACCTGGGCCCTGTGACTTAGCGCACCCAGATTGGATAATACAGGCTGATCAAAATCAAAATTAGTCAGGGAAAAAGCTCAAGGGTTACTTGGAAGGCCTTATAATCCATCAAAAGATAATCAGGCATCAAGTGCAGCAGTCTATGGTGCAGCTAAGTCAATGGCCTTGTGAAAAAAGCTGTGGGTTAATGATGTTTAATTAGATAAGGCACTGGTTCCATTGGGTTCATTTAACATCTCCAAGAGGATTCCTTTACAGGCAGGCACCTTGTAAAATCATAGAATCTCACAGCAGAAGAGGTCATTCTGCCTGTGTCAGCACCTTGAAAGAGCCATTTTAATTTGTCCCACTTCACTACAGTTTCTCCAATAATTTCAGCCCCCTTCTGCACTGCAAATTCTATGATTTAACGAATACCTTTTATTTAAGCACCTCTTTTTTGAAAGTTACCTTTGCATCTGCTTCTATGGCCCTTTCAGGCAGCACATTCCAGATCACAAATATTTTCTCAAGCTGCCTCTGGTTCTTTGGCCAATTACCGTAAACCTGTGTCCTCTGGTTAGCGACCTTCCTACACTGAAACATTTCTACTTATCTACTCCATTCATGATTCTGAACACCTCTAATGAATTTTCTCTTAATCCTCTCAACCCTGAAGTGAATAACCCCCCCACCCCCATCAGCCTCTTCAGTCTCTCCACATAACTGAAGTTCCTTATCCCTGGAATCATGCTTGTAAATCTCCCCTGCATCCTCTCCAAGGCCTGGGTATCCTTCCTAAAATGCAGTGCCAGAATGGAGTACAATACATCACCACTGTTTTTGAAAGACTTAGAGTAACTTCTTTGCTCTGTACTCTATCCTTCTTTTAATAAATCCGAGGATACCAATGGGTTTTTTTGAACAGCCTTCTCAACTTGCCCGGCCTCCTTCAAATTTGTGTACCCACACCTCCCAGGTTTCTTGGTTTCTGAACTTCTCTAGTATTTGGTACTAGTCATGCAGGAATTCATTTCTGAGAGGATGCAACAGAAAGTCCTGCTTAGAGAAATTGGGCCGCATAATCTCTTACAAGAAAATCACAATATTAACCGAGTAATGCAATGGTTGTACTGGAATAGGTGAAACAGACCCAAGATTTGCATCATCATTACAAAAACATCACTTCTCAGATACAACTGTCATATCCCGATGTTCTGCAAATTACAAATGAGCAACAGGTTTCAGCCCCCATCAAGGAGATTGTGATGGATGCATACAGAATTACTGCGACTGTGTTCAAACTCTCTTACATTTTCATTTTGAGCTTTGTCTTCATTGGATTTGTTATCGATGTCGAAGTTTCCTTCCATTTGCACCACTTGTGTTTCAGCAGCCAAATTAGCAGTGGGAACAGGAGCAGGAGCCAGGGGGGCAGGCGCTAGGGGGGCAGGTGCTAGGGGGGCAGGTGCTAGGGGGGCAGGTGCCAGGAGGGCAGGCGCCAGGAGGGCAGGTGCCAGGGGGACAGGCGCCAGGGGGACAGGCGCCAGGGGGACAGGCGCCAGGGGGACAGGCGCAGCAGTTTGGTAAGTGTGCTGTGGGAGTAATGGAGGCACAGTGGTGGAGCCAATCAGAGGGATATTCCCTTGCACCATGTATGGAACTGTAGGCTGGCTGACTGGCACGAAGGGAGGTGGATGCAGTGGTGGGAAAGGTGGCATGAAAGGTGGTGGTGGTGGCGGAGGCATGTTGACTTGGTTGAATGCCTACAAAGGTGAAAGAAAAATACTTAGAAATGCACAACAGTAAAATATTTGTATTAATTAGAGAACAGGTAGGCGCACTCAATATTGGGCCATACTCAAATCTCAATTTAAACATACATTCCAAAATAGTGCCAAAAACTGTTGACCATGGATCAGTAGGTAGCACATTCATATCGGAGTCACAAGAATTCCAATAGGCCCCACTCCAGATATTTAAACACTCCCAACGGAACACTGAGGGAGCACTACACTGTTAAAGAGAGTCAATAATGAGGGAGCACTGCACTGTTCGAGAGTCAGTAATGAGGGAGCACTGCACTGTTAGAGTCAGTAATGAGGGGGCACTGCACTGTTCGAGAGTCAGTAATGAGGGAGCACTGCACTGTTAGAGTCAGTAATGAGGGGGCGCTGCACTGTTAGAGTCAGTAATGAGGGGGCACTGCACTGTTCGAGAGTCAGTAATGAGGGGGCGCTGCACTGTTAGAGTCAGTAATGAGGGGGCACTGCACTGTTAGAGTCAGTAATGAGGGGGCACTGCACTGTTAGAGAGTCAGTAATGAGGGGGCGCTGCACTGTTAGAATCAGTAATGAGGGGCGCTGCACTGTTCGAGAGTCAGTAATGAGGGGGCGCTGCAGTGTTAGAGTCAGTAATGAGGGGGCGCTGCACTGTTAGAGTCAGTAATGAGGGGGCGCTGCACTGTTAAAGAGTCAGTAATGAGGGGCGCTGCACTGTTGGAGAGTCAGTAATGAGGGGGCGCTGCACTGTTCGAGAGTCAGTAATGAGGGGTCGCTGCACTGTTAGAGTCAGTAATGAGGGGGTGCTGCACTGTTCGAGAGTCAGTAATGAGGGGTCGCTGCAGTGTTCGAGAGTTAGTAATGAGGGAGCGCTGCACTGTTAGAGTCAGTAATGAAGGGGCGCAGCACTGTTAGAGAGTCAGTAATGAGGGGGCGCTGCACTGTTCGAGAGTTAGTAATGAGGGAGCGCTGCACTGTTGGAGAGTCAGTAATGAGGGAGCGCTGCACTGTTCGAGAGTTAGTAATGAGGGGCACTGCACTGTTCGAGAGTTAGTAATGAGGGAGCGCTGCACTGTTCGAGAGTTAGTAATGAGGGGGCGCTGCACTGTTGGAGAGTCAGTAATGAGGGGGCGCTGCACTGTTGGAGAGTCAGTAATGAGGGAGCGCTGCACTGTTGGAGAGTCAGTAATGAGGGGGCGCTGCACTGTTCGAGAGTTAGTAATGAGGGAGCGCTGCACTGTTGGAGAGTCAGTAATGAAGGGGTGCTGCACTGTTGGAGAGTCAGTAATGAGGGAGCGCTGCACTGTTGGAGAGTCAGTAATGAGGGGGCGCTGCACTGTTCGAGAGTTAGTAATGAGGGAGCGCTGCACTGTTGGAGAGTCAGTAATGAAGGGGTGCTGCACTGTTGGAGAGTCAGTAATGAAGGGGTGCTGCACTGTTGGAGAGTCAGTAATGAGGGGGCGCTGCACTGTTGGAGAGTCAGTAATGAGGGGGCGCTGCACTGTTCGAGAGTCAGTAATGAGGGGGCACTGCACTGTTCGAGAGTTAGTAATGAGGGGGCGCTGTACTGTTCGAGAGTTAGTAATGAGGGAGCGCTGCACTGTTGGAGTCAGTACTGAAGGGGCACGGAACTGTTGGAGAGTCAGAACTTGAAACGTACAAGATACTGCGAGGCCTGGATAGAGTGGACGTGGAGAGGATGTTTCTACTTGTAGGAAAAACTAGAACCAGAGGACACCATCTCAGACTAAAGGGATGATCCTTTAAAACAGAGATGAGGAGGAATTTCTTCAGCCAGAGGGTGGTGAATCTGTGGAACTCTTTACCGCAGAAGGCTGTGGAGGTCAAATCATTGAGTGCCTTTAAGACAGAGTTAGATAGGTTCTTGATTAATAAGAGGATCACGGTTTATGGGGAGAAGGCAGGAGAATGTTGATGAGAAAATATCAGCAATGATTGAATGGCGGAGCAGACACGATGAGCCGAGTGGCCTAATTCTACTCCTATGTCTTATGGTCTTATTTCTTTCCCTGGACATTAGTGAACCAGATGGGTTTTTATGACAAAGTTATTGAATTCAAATTTGACCATCTGCGATGGTGGGATTCAAACCTGGGACCCAAGAGCCTGGGTCTCTGGATTACTGATCCAGCGACAATACCACTACACCAGCCCATACCAGCCTCCCCGAACAGGTGCCGGAATGTGGCGACTAGGGGCTTTTCACAGTAACTTCATTTGAAGCCTACTTGTGACAATAAGTGATTTTCATTTCATTTCACCACCTCCCCTTTGTTGAGACTGTCCCAAAAACACATTTCCAACAAAACTCCTCAAGTCCCTGACAGACTCATTATTCCACTTCCTAGGATCTAGGTTCAAAGTCTGCCCAGCCTGATTGGATGAATATCTCCTGTCTTATGCAAAAAGAGCTTGGAACATTCTTAATTCAGCTCCGAATGGGGATGGACACCCATCTCACAGAACTAACTGGCTGTCTTGTTTAGAGAAGCCACATAATGTTCAGGAGCGAAAAACTGAAGCAAAAGGTGCAGTAGAATGCTCGTGCTAGAACAACCTTTACACGGCATCGTTGCAACACCATACATGGGGGGGGGGGGGGGGGGGGGGGCTTTATATTATCACTGAGGGCCTAAAAGAGGAAAGGTTCTACTCCGCAACATTAAAAAATAAAAACCTCATACAATTGATGATGAATAGATCATTCTTGGGGCCCCAATAAAATTCCCCAAAGTGAGAAGTTGGTGTAATCATTCACAGCACCCTTCCATGTATACGTATTAATTACAACTGTGTTCAAATCTAAAGGAATAAAATAATCTTCTGATAGGGCCACTTCTGACTTTAGTCCCTTCTGATAATAAAACAAACCTGAAGTCGGTCAAAGGATTAAGTCAACCCTTTCAATTTCACACACTGCCTAGTGGCCAGTTGAAGAACAACTGACATGGGTCTGAGAATAAGTCTAGTGTGGTGAGCTGCGTGACTAAGAGGCAGGGGTGGACTAAAATGCAGCAAATGGAAGAGAAAGTATACCAGTAAAGTGGAGTTCTCAAAACCATTTGCTCTATTTAAAGTATGGCGTACGATTGTCCAGCCATTCACTTCCTAAAATTAACAACACAATGTGATGTTGGCTTGGCATAACCTTATGCATGTTGTGAACTTTACTGGTCAGGTAGTTTGAACATTTTATTCATTTGTGGAATGAGAGTATTGTTGGCTAATCCAGCATTTATTGCCCATCCCTAATTGCCTTTGAGAAGGTGCCGACGAGCCAAAGTCTTAAACTGCTGCAGTTCCTGGGTTATAGGTCCATCCACAGTGCTGTTAGGAAGAGAGTTCCAGATTTTTAACCCAGCAACAGTGAAAGAACAGCAATATAGTTCCAAGTCAAGACTTGGAGGTGATGGTGTTCCCAATCACTTGCTGCCTTTCGGAGAGGTCACAGATTGGGAAAATGCTGTTTTTCACAGTCAGTTCAATTTGTGTTTTCGTTTCAATTATAGAATGATGCTCAGAAGGAGGCAATTCCGTCCAATGGGCCTGTGGCAGAGCTTTAAGAATTATAGATTATTTCCTTATCCTTCTTAAATGTTTGTCCAATTCCTTTTTGAAAGTCACTATCAAATTTGTTTTTACTACTATTAAATTTTAGATCACAACAACTCATTGACATAAAAAGTTATAATTTCCCCTTGAGTCATTTGCCAACTATCTTAAAAATGTGTCCTTTGGTTAATGCCCCTACTGCCAGATATCCATGGGGAATCTACTTATATTTTCAGTGACAGTGCTCACTAGAGACCTAATTATTCGCTATGACAGATTAAATAGCTCATCTCACTTGTATTACTTAAAGCAAACTGACACTAAATTATAATAAAATTGAAATTCAACACTCCTGCATTGCAACTGTTTTGGAATCAATAGGTTTTTGCTAGCCCCGGGTATTTAAGACATGGAGTCAAGAGGGTTGTATGGAAGACACAGATAAGCCATGATTTCACTGACCAGTAGAACAGGTTCGAGGGATTATATGCAGGTTCCTACATTTAATTTATCTTAAATTAATTTGACATGTGCAATTGGTCTAGAAAGGAATTAAAAAGTTTGCATTTGGCACGAACCCTTAACCACTATAATCACTGGAGAAGCAGAAATATGCCAGACAACTATCTGCAAGATTGAGAGCAGTCACTAACCTGAGGTGGAAATAGACCAGGAAAAATTGGAGGAGGAATCATAAAATTTGCTGCTGGAGGCTGGAACATCGGCACCTGATTTGGCGGTGGACTTGTTTCTGGAGCTTTCCAGATGCCTTCTTTGTTAAATCTGTGCATCCTGAAGGAGAATGGAGTCCCTGTAAACACAGAGGACAGCTTTAAATCCAACATCTGATCCGAATAGCATCATTACAATGCTTAATGTGATAATATGCTTCAGGTTTAAATAGGCATGAGATCTTAATTAACATTTTACCCTCCCCAAGCTAACATATAATAGAATCATGGAATTCCTACAGTAAAAAGCAGTCTATTTGTCCCATTGAGTCTGCGCCGACTCTCCGAAAGAGCACTCTACCCTGTTTCACTCCCCTGTCTACCACACCCTATCCCCGTAACCCAGCCTGCACAACCCTGGACTCCAAGGGGAAGATTAGCATGGCCAATCCACCTAACCTGCACATCTTTGGACTATGGGAGGATATATTCAGATAATGCCAGACCAGGAGGGGGCGGAGGGATTGAATGAGGCAGCTCTGAAATTACAGAATGAGTTGAATAAAATACATAAAGTGAGCAGAGGGTGTGTGATGAAACTTAATGCAGAGAAAGGCAAAACACTACACATGGGGTGAACAAAATAAGAGAGTGAATCACTCGTACGCCGTGAATGGAGCTGTAAGAGCTCTGTCAGTCACAGTAAATTAAGCACTAAGCATGTTAACCAGTGTGCAGCAGCAATTAACAGGATACTGAACTGCAGCCAGAATGGTGGAATATATGTCAGAAGAGGTAATGATGAGACTGTACAGAGCTCACATTGGACCACAAGAGCTGGAGCACTGACCACCAGGAAATAAAGGAGTTATTCCATTAATGGGGACAGTACAGAGAAGCCACAAGTCTGATTTTCAGTGTCAGAAGTCTGAGCCATTGAGAAAAAAACTGGAGAGACTGCGTTATAAAGACTGGAAAGGGGAGGGTACTTCAGCAAGATAATTTTAAAGAGGGATATACGGCTGTTAAGGACATAGAAAAAGAAACCTACAATATTGCATTATAATCAAGAGACACAACATGCATGTACACAACAAAAACAGAAAATGCTGGAAAAACACAAGAGGTCTGGCAACATCTGTGGTGAGAGAACAGAGTTAATGTTTTGAGTCCATATGACTTCTTCAGAGCTGCCTTTATTTTGAGCACGTATATAGTTTCTTTAATGTTGCAAAAATGTTCCAAGGCATTTCACAGGGCTATTGGCAGACAAGATCTGACCCAAGCTGTTAGATCCCGGGCAAGAATCCAACTATTTGAAACTTTTAAAACTGTGATGAAAGGTTACTGCATCACAGAGTGATAACACTGACCGATAGGTATTTTTAATGTAAAAACAAACTTAAATTTAAACACAGAATTATCCACATTATCAGCGAAATAGCTTTAGTTAACAGTTACCAACAGTTCTTAAGTGGAAGAAGAAACTTTAACTTACTTCCAAAACCTGACACTATATCCCAATTAAGAAAACCAATATAGTTCAAATATTACTCATGAATAAAATTAACAACCATTTTACTTGCTTTTCTCTGTGCAGGATCTTTGGAGAGAGAGTCTAAAACATCTCTGTTCAGATTAAAATCCGAGGAAGAACTAACCTTTTCAGACAGACCTGGCTCCTCCCTTTAATTACATAATCTGTATCCAAAGCAGAAGACATTCTTCTATCTCCTCCCACAAGATGTCCCATGATCTGTTAAGTCAGGACCAATCACTTAACCCTCAAAAAATTATCGACATCCCAGTTGTCTTTTAAACATAAACAATATTCCATTAGATAACAAGTAAATGATTCTCAAATTTATGAGCAGAATACTGCACCTCCAAAATCAATAATCACCTCACTTTTACAACACCTTAATCAAAGCTCTAGCAGATATACTGACTGTGGGCGGCACAGTGGTTAGCACTGCTGTCTATGGCACTTGGGACCCAGGTTCGATCCCGGCACTGGGTCATGGTCTGTGTGGAGTTTGCACATTCTCCCCGTGTCTGCATGGGTTTCACCCCCACAACCCAAAGATGTGTAGGTTAGGCGGATTGGCTACAGATTCCGAAAATATTAAATAAAAACAGAAAGTTTTCTGCAGATCAGACAGCATTTGGTCGAGAAACAGAATTAATGATTGGGGCACTGTCCTTTGATCAGAATTGATGCTGCCTAGCCTCCTGAGTATTTCTAGCATTTAATATTATGAAAGAGGTATTAGGTCAGGTGACCGCAAATTTAGGCAAGAGATAGATGGTGAGGCATGACATTAAGAGAGAGGTCAAAATAGGTTTAAACTAGAGAAGGGCACTTTGGAGACTGATATCAGGAAATTCTTCTTTGCACTAAGAGCGATCACGAGTCAGAATAATAGAGGCAAAACTGTGGGATTACTTTTTTTAAAAAAAAGATATTTTATTCCAAATACATTCAACAAAACAACACAAGCTTACTATCCAATTCAAGTATACAGTTTGTAAATTTTCCCGCTTTTAATCCCCCCCCAGCCCAGTGACAAACAGCTCTTCAAATATAGCCATGAATGGCCTCCCCCATACCTTAAAGCCCTTCTCTGACCCCCTTACGGCAAATTTGATTTTCTCCAAACTGAGAAATACGTCCAGATTCCCCAGCCATGCCACCACCCTGGTGGCGTGGCAGCCCTCCAATTCAAAAGTATCCGTCACCGGGCAATCAGAGAGGCAAAGGTCACAAAATCGTCCCCCTTCTTCTCCAGGAGCTCCCGCACCCCAAAAAGCACCATCAATCGGGCTTCACCTCAACCACTACAATCCTTGATAGGGTCACAAACAATGCCTCCCAGAAGTTCTCCAACTCTCACACCCCCAGAACATATGAGCATGATTCGCCAGCCTCCTCCCACATTTTTCACACCTGTCTGCTGACCCTGGAAAAAACCCACTCATCCGAGCCCGAGTCATGTGGTACCTGTGTATCAACTTAAATTGCATCCATCTGATTCTTGTGCAGGAGGAGGTTAAGTTCACTGGCCGCATTACCTCACATGAAAGTCCCCATCCTATCTCCCTTCCCAACTCCTCCTCCCACTTGCACTTGATCCTTTTCACTACTGTCTGGTCCTGCTCTCCCAACCACCCACATATATCCCCAATCCTGTCATCCCCACCTCATCCTAAACACACTCCCCTTTGGTAACTGAAATCTCACGCGCAGCTCCTCTAGCCCAGCAAACCTCCCCTCCAAATGTCCCTGATCCGCCCATCCCCTCATCCCTACACCACCTATTCATCCCATCCATTCACCCCACCCCCCCAGTTTAAACCTAGCGTTCCCACACAATAGTGTCAACACTGACATTTGACCCAGTTTAAAGTATCCAAAATGTGGGATTATTTAAGAAGCAATTTAGATGCCTAATTTGGGGAATGGGAGCGGGGGGCAGTGTTGGAAGAAATGGGCTGAATTGTCTTCCTTCTGCATGTACAGAATATTTAATTACTTGCCCATATCCATCTCTGTACAGGTGCCTCCAATATAGGAAGGTGGAGCTGAATGTTACTTACTGTTGCGATAACTAATGTCTGAGCCAGAGGAATAAAGTCTGAATCTGATGAAGTGTGTGCAAATTGAACAAGACTGGCCACAACTGCCAATCTCAATTTAAGCAGCAAGGCATGAGAATGCCAAACGGTCGCATGTTGAAACGACATAGCCTACTCTTTATCTCATGAACAGAAATACTAGCTTTGAGCTCTGCTCATTTAAGGATCTTTTTCCATGTTGTTAAAATAGAGTTACAGTGGCAGCACGGTGGAGCATGGGTTAGCACTGTGGCCTCACGGTGCCGAGGTCCCAGGTTCAATCCCGGCTCTGGATCACTGTCTGTGTGGAGTTTGCACATTCTCCCCGCGTTTGCGTGGGTTTCGCCCCCACAACCCAAAGATGTGCAAGGTAGGTAGATTAGCCACACTAAATTGCCCCTTAATTGGAAAAAATGAATTGGATATTCAAAATTTAAAAAAAATAAGAGTTACAAATCACATATATATTTTTGACTACCTGGTGCATTGATAGGCCCAGGTTTTTAAAAATCCTTTCATGGGATTTAAGCATCTTTGGCAAGGTTAGCATTTGTTGCTTATCTCTAAATGCCCTTGAAAAGTTGGTGGTGACCATGTTGAACCGCTGCACTCTATGTGGGGTAGGTACACAAACATTATGAAGGGAGTTCCAGGATTTTGTCTCAGCAGCAGTGAAGAAACGGTGATATCGTTCTAAGTTAGGATGATGTGTGACTGGAGAGGAGCTTGTAGGTGGTGATGTATCTGCTGCCCTTGACCGTCTAAAGTCATGGTGGTGTCGAAGGAGTTTCCACAGAGCACATTGCTGCTACTGTGTATAGGTCATAGAGGGAGTGAATGTTTAAGCTGGTGGATGGGGTTCGGCCAAGTGTGCTGTTTTGTCCTGGATGGTGTTGGGATTTTTCAGTGTTGTTGGAGCTGTACTTATCCAGGCAAGTGGGGAATATTCCATCATACCCCTGATTTGTGCCTTGTAGATGGTGGTCAGGCTTTGAAAGTCAGAGGCAAACTACTCGCTGCACAATTTCCAGCCACTTGCCTGCACTTGCAACCAGAGTATTTATTTGGCCAATCTATTTAAGTTTCTGGTCAATAGAAACCCCCCCCCCCCCCCCCCGATGTTGTTGGTTAGGAATTCAGAGATGGTAAAGCCATTGAATGTTATGGGGCGATGATTAAATCTCGATTGTTGGAGATGGTCATTGCCTGGCACGTGTGCAACACAACTGACCCACTACTACTGTAGTATGAAGAGCTTATCTTATGAAGATCGAACAGATTAGGTCTATACCTATTGGAATTTAGAAGAATGAAAGGTGATTTTATTGCAACAACCAGGATTTTGCGGGGCCTGGAAAGAATGGATACCAGGAGGATGTTTTCTCTAGTTGGGGAAACTAGACTTGGAGACAAAGTTTAAAAATAAGAGGTTCCCTTTTAAGGCAGAGATGAGGATAATCTTTTTCCCTCAGAGGGTCATTAGAGTGGAGAATTCTTTTCCCAAGTTTTTTCTAAAATTTCTAATTAAGGGGCAATTTAGTGTGGCCAATCCACCGACCCTGCACATCTTTGGGTTGGGAGGGTGAATGTGGAAACTGCACATTGCCGGTGACCCAGGGCCAGGATTAAACCTGGGTCCTTGGCACCGTGAGGCAGCAGTGCTAACCACTGCGCTACCGTGCTGCCCTCTTACCAGAAGTTAGTGAAGGCTGGGTCTTTAAATTTATTCATGGCGGAGTTGATTAGATTTTTATTTTTCAAAGGAGTCAAGAGTTATAGGGGACAGACAGGAAAGTGGAGCTGAGACTACGAGATCAGATATGAACTCATTGAATAGTTGAGCAGGCTTAAAGGGCTAAATGGCTTATTCCCACTCCTAAGTTCCATGTTCCTATGTTGTCACCCATCAACTCAAGCCTGAATGTTGTCCAGGTCTTGCTGCATATGGACACAGCCTGCTCCATTACGTGAAGAAAATTTTATTTTTTAATATTTCTGGGCTTTACTGTGGTATCCTGTAAAGCAAGATTGTGGGAGCTGTGTGAGTGTGACTAATTTAGTTAAGCCAGGGTCTAAAGTGCATACAAAGTTGAGGACATCAAAGGGGCTAGGTGTGAAAGGTAGGCATTTAAAGTGAATCGGGCAGACTTAGACGTTCTACAGGTAAATGCAACATGGGTAGAATTTTGCATTCGAGATAAGTGAGGATTTGGATTTTTAGCTGTTGCATTTCAAAGGGAGGTAAGAAGAGTTTACAATTTAGAAAAAGGTCATACATAAATAAGGCAAAGTTATTGCATTTTATTTTACCTGAAGGGATGGCCATAAGGAGAACACAAAAGATTGCTGTATCCTTGGAAAGGTTCATTTCAAAGAAGGATAAGGACAATGGGAAAAGATGAAAGAGAAAAAACATTTCATGAGAGTTTGGAAGCCGTGTTGACGTGTGGCGAGTTAAGAGTTCCTGGAATGTGCTCTGTGCTGGAAAAAGATGATAAGTGAGCAGTCTCCAGCTTCCAGACAACTGTCTGGTTGTTCCAGAGAACAGAATTTTGGTTTAAAGTCTTGAATTTGCTCAGGCGAGTAGGAGACCGAGTGAGAAGTCCAGTGGAATACCTCTCCTACAACAACAGTGGGCTGTACCTTGTGAAATTTCATAGATTGAATATCTATAATGACAATTGCCTAAAGGAGTGTTCATTTGTGAGAATAACCAAGAAATAATCTTATTGGGGGAATGTTCTACAAGACTAATGTTTAATTGTGTACAATCTTGCGTGCTAAGATTTTTTGTTTCTCAAAGGAATTTGTGGCTCCTGGCTTCATACACATTTTCTCTTGGTAAAAGACAAATAGAAATTTGAAATGGAGTGAATCAAAACAGCTGAAGACTGGCACCTGTGATACTGGGGACTCAGGAGGAGGCCGAGGTGGACCATCTAGTCAGTACTTCTGGTGAAAGGATACAGATGCTTCAGCCTTGTCTGTCAAGACTGATGTGCTGAGCTCCCAGCTAAAAGCAAAACAGATCTACAGGCTGAGGTAACTTAGAAATGTATTGCATTGAATGCGACCATTCTGCCCATCCTACCCTTTCTGGCTCTGAGCTATCCAATTCATTGCAATTCCCTGTTCTTGCCCCAGTCATGTAATTATTTCTCCTTCAAGTATTTATGCAATTCTCTTTCAGGCAGAGCAATTTAGAAGAGAAAATTCAAATTTCTCCCCCCCTGCCATTCTTTTGCCATCTATGTCCACAATGCAGCACGTGGCAGAGAAGTGATTGACCGACTGCAACGTCAGGATTTTCACATTAATCTGCACTTGCAGACTGTTGAAATTGCAGTCAGATTCAAAGAGGTAATGACAGTGAACACGGACATTTCGGTGTCCCTCAAAACCCGAGGCAGCGTTTCTGAATGGAATACAAACTCATGCTGGCAAACTCAAGTCTAGCAAAAAGGAGTTAGTGAAACTGGCAAAAAAAACTTTTTCTAACTTCAAAAAGCTGCACTAGTGAAGAACACACCTCAAAGTGAACACTACAATCCTTCTCAATATTGCATGTCCTGCTAACAGGATAGTGTTCACATGAAATCCTGTAACATTTCATTGAACCTTCGCCTTCAGTGCAATCTGCTTCATGTGAGAGTACCTTTAAGAAATGGATGTTTATCAAATATCTGTAGTGGATATACCTTTAAGAAATGGTGTTTATCAAGTAGCTGCAGTGATGTCAGAGTGTGGGTGGAGCTGGACCGCCTATCTGTTTTACTTTCATTTTTGAGCCGGCAGCTACAGTGTGTGTTTAGTTATGTTTTCAAAGTTGGAGCTGCATCCAGCCAAACGAGGTGTAATTTTGATCTCTCTGCATGTAAAGAGTATTTTCAGATCGCTTGCTAATTTAAAAGTGATAACTGCTCGCAGTAGAGAATTTAAAATCTGCTATTTTTGTTAAAGAGGGTATATGTTTTATGGATGTTGCCAGTAAAGATTAATGGTTACTTATAGAGTACTGTATTCTTTGGGGGGAGTATTTGAGTTGATAGTTGCTAAGATGTTTACTGTGTGTTTATAAAATGTTTACTGGATTCATAGAATAAACATTGTTTTGTTTTAAAAGTACTTTAGATCTCTGTTGCATCACACCTGTAGAGTGGGCTGTGTGCTCCCCATAACCAAAATCTATGAAAAATTGTGGGTCAGGTGAACTCCATGATACACTTTGGTGTTCTCTAAACCCTGGCCCATAACACTGCCTAAAGGGACACAATCTGCAATTTGTCTGTACAACCAGAATTCAAAGGGTACAATACAAGAAGTAATTATACTCACTAGCAGGCCTCCCAGAGGGAGTCTCATCCTTCTCCTCTGTCTCCAGGTTCCAAGTCACTCTCTTCACGATGGGTTTGGTTTTCACCACTGTGCTTTGTAAAGCAGTTTCAGGCTCAGTCTTGACTTTCACAGGCTCTGGCTCTGTCGGTTCCAGGAGGGGAATTTCCTCATACTCCCTATTGTTCTCTGTTTTCATCGATTCTAGCTTTCTCTCCGACAAGTCATTTCCAATCATATCACTCTGTGTTTCTTCTTCCTTATTTACATTGCCTGAACCAAGGTCAGCTGACACAGTCTCATGGTTTAGTTCATCCTTCTTGGAGTTTGTGCCTGTTGAACAGCTCTCTGGGTGCTCGTTCTTAGGTAAAGCCACTACCTCATTCACCGGAGTGCTAGGGCTTTGTTGTTCCTCAACTGTACACGTGTCCACAGATTCATCTTGATCTTCTGCAGGTACCATTGAATCAGCAGTGGTGGAATTCTCAGTTAGAGGTAAAAGTGTGTCAGATTCCACTGGCAAATTTTCGTGAAAAAGTTCAGCCTCAGGTCTCGAGATTGCTTCTTCATTTTCTGACAAGAGTGGGATCTCCTCCTGTTTGTCCAGGCATATTAGTGGAATAGAAACCTCAGTTGAAACAGCAGGGTCTTGGTAGCAAGGACTTTTGATGCGGATACACTCCACAATATTGGGACTCGTTACTATTTCAGCCTGGTTTGTGCTGGCATCATTACTTTCCCAAACATGGCCAAATTCAACAAAAGCATCAATAATATTTTCTCCTAAATTCTCACTTTTACAGCTGGAGTCCTTGTTTGGCTCAAGAAATTCTTTCTGGATTGTTTCTTCCTGTACTTCGTCAAAGAATGGTATTGATTCCTCTTCAATGGCTACTGAACGGGGTAGACTCTGAATAACCGGTATAAAGTTACTTTCCTGCAAGCTTTCAGCTTCACAAGAAATAAGTAGTTGCTTTACTGAGGCTTCCATCTCCAAAGGCTCATAATCTCTGCATGTTGAAACTTTCTTTTGCTCTTCATCCTTCTCGCCAAACTTTACTTTCTCGTGAAAGAAAATTTGCTTCCCGTCTACCTCTGGGTATTGCCATTTTGATTGTTGGCACCTATCTCTTGATCTTGATCTGCTCTGGTCTTTCGATCTCGAACAAGTTCTTGATAGAGTACTGGATTTTCTCCTTTCCCTGGATCTAGAACGAGTCCTTGATCTTCTCTTTTCCCTAGATCTGGCTGATTTTCTCTTCTCTCTGGAACTTGACCTCGTTTGAGATCTACGCTTATCACGGGAACTAGATCTAGACCATGATCTTCTTTCTCTAGAACTAGATCTGGACCAAGACCTTATTTTCTCCCTAGATTTAGGCCATACTTTTTTCTTATCTCTGGATCTAGACCATGATCTCGAACGTCGTCTCTCCCTGGACCAGGAGGTCGATCTTCTGCTCCGTCTATCATACTGTTCCCTATCGTACTGTTCCCTTTCATACTGTTCCCTTTCATACTGTTCCCTCTCGTACTGTTCCCTCTCGTACTGTTCCCGGCTTTGCTCTCGTCGGTACTGCTTTCTTTTTCCCTTCTCACTGCTCCAAGAGTGTCTAGAGGAGCCTTTGTGGTCCCTTGACCCTGAAAATTTCCTTCTTCTCCTGTGACTGTCTGCAGATGCACCAGAGGAAGAACTTGCCGACCTCCTTTCTCGAGATCTTGATCTGGAACGTCGCCTCCTTTTTTCCTTGTTCCTATCCAGTTTAGGTTTTCGTCTTTTGAACTTCTCAGAGCTGCTGGAACGAGACCTTGACCTGGATTTTGATCTCCGTCGTTCTCTCGAGCTTGACCTCAACTTCTTCCGTTCTTTTGATCTTGACCTTGACCTGTAACCTTTACGCTCTTCAGATACTGAGCTCTTGCATTTGGAGTGGCTGTGAGAACTTGATCTCGATCGTGACCTCGAGCGAACCTTTGATTTGGTGTGGAGCTTTTTACTCACTATTTTCCTTAGTTCATTTTCTGATGAAGTATCTGCATCAGTTCGCACACAACTGATCTTGTTGACAGTTCGCAAAGTACCCTCATCTGAATATACACAAGAAATAATAACATCACTAACTGTATTTACTGTCTGCCGTTCAGACTTGGGTTTGTCTTTAGACAATGTTCTAAAGCTGCAATATGTTTCATTTGTGAATGTATCGTCCCAATTCCTCACATCGGATTCTAAACCCAATCTCATATCCTCATCGCCAATGTCATCCTGAGATTCACTTATAGCTTCTGCCTCAGGGAACAAAGATTTACAACGATCAGGACTGTCAGTTGGTCTATTTATTGTCAGAGGTTCAAATTTGATTTTAAAAGGCACTGCCTGCTGTGTGCAGGACATATGTGCAGTTTCAATATTAAAGTAATGATTTAAAGTATTACTTGTGTCTTCATCATCTTCAGAAATAGCATCACAAGGGCTGGGCACTGGGGACTCAACCTCAGATCTTGACCCATTCCTATCAGGACTGGAACTAGATGATGACGGGTCAGAGCCAGTAGGTTCAAAAGGATCATATATTTCATCTATTTCTTTTTTTACAGTGAATTTCAATTGTGAAGCATTCTTGTCTTTTTTGATGCAATGCTGAACTTCATCATCTGTGGGTTCAAATGGGTCGTAGGCATCCAACTTGGGTAACCTCAAATGACCAATGTTACTTGTCACTTTTTTACAACTCTGTCCAGGCGTGCTGGATATTAAGTCTTGACCTCGTAGTTTTTCTTGGAAGGTACTGGAACAGCCAGCCGAACTGGTGGTGGTAGAAGATTGCTGGACAGCTCTCTCACTATTCTTTTCACTACTTCCCAATTCCATAGGTTTTGTAGCCTGGTTATTCTGTTCACTGTCTGTGAGTCTGTTCATACAGGCTCGAGATATGCCATTGTTTTGTTTGTTGCCAGTTTGTACCTCTAGGCCGCCAGTCTGGTTCTTGATCTTTGGTATCCTGGGAAATTCTGAGATATCAAGCCTCCTAACAGGGGGCTTGAGTGGAATTCTGTTCAGTGTGCCCATATTGATTTTGAAATGCAAATTGGAGGCACTATTTAACCATTTGAAAGGTGTGAAGCCACTGGTGCTCTTCTGACTGTCCCCAGCACTTTTACTAAATGCTCCCATCCGTTGTGTATTGAGCAAAGAAACCGATTCGCCTGGCCTGGGGCCAACTGATATTTCAGGCATCGGAGTAAATGTTCCCGAAAAGGCAGGTCTCAGATTGCTGGGTGCGGTTTGTTGCCTTGGCTTAGATGTTAAACCAGATGTAGATGGCAATGTACTCAAGAACTGTCTCGCAGTAGTAGTGAGACCAGCAGTTTCCTCATCCTCTGTCAAGGTGCTTACAGAGTTCCCTGAGATGCAAGCACTTGTCGTTGAACTTCTACCAGAAATCTCACCAGTTCTGCTGCTACTTGATGTTGACTGTCCAGGTTGTCCTGATGCAATAGCAGAAAGGAAATTGTAAAATTAATACATTACACAACACCTGCAAATGAATTGCCCTTTTGGACACCACACTTTAGAAGGATGGCAAGTCCTTGGAGGGGGGTGTAGAGGTTTATTAGGATGATAACAGGAGATTGGAAAAGCTGGGGTTGTTCACCTAGGGGGGTGGGGGGGGGGGGGGGGAGATGCGTCAGAAACAGGGAGTACAGTCTCAGAATAATCGTCAGGCCATTTAGAACTGAAACAAGAGGAATTTCTTCACGCAGATGGCGGTGAATCTTTGGAGTTCTCTGCCCCAGAGGACTGTGGAGGTTCAGTTGTAGAGCATGTTCACGAGGGAGATCGATAAATTTGTACATATTAAGAACAACAAGGGATACGGATATAGTGTTGGAAAATGGTGTTGAAATAGAAGATCAGCTATGATCTCATTGAATAGCGGAGCGGGCTTTAAGGCTGAATGGCCTTATACTCCTACTCATGCTCCTCCTGGTTCTCATATTCTTAAATTAAATCTGGTGGGTGATTTATGTAAATCATCTCAGTAGGGCAATTGAAGCAATAAACCAGATAACTAGCATGCACTAGAAAGATCATGAAAGGAAATAGCAATCTTCCACTACTTAAACAGAAGTTAACTATAGATTTTAGTTAAACGACTCAATGGTCTATTTTAGAGAATACCTCGATCTTTAGGCTTTAGTGTTCCATCCCTATTGATCACAACATCGGAACTGTCCATCAGTAAGGCATCCTGCCCAGCTAGGATACTTCCCAGCACATCTGTTACAGATGTGGATCCTGGTTCTGCCTCCTGTGCAACAACTGGAAGTCTTCCATTCCTGTCACAATAAGATTTAATCGCTTTTTAAACATAGGACCAAGTCATGCCTGACCAATATACTGTAAGACTACAGGAAAAAAATAGAGATTACTCTGATTAGAGATTTCAAGCTATTAGGATACTCACTGTGGCAACGTACATCTTCTAGAAGAACAAAGAACTGCAAAGTCACTACCCGCCTACACAGACAGCCAATTGTATAATAATACTGACAGGAGGTTCTTCATTCAATAACCTGATTGCGTACAAACTACCAATGGGCCCCAAGGTCCTTGATTTGAACACAAGAATGAGGGTTGGATTCACTGGGTCTTAAAAGTCCGTAGTCCAATGGCTACAATCTGACCCAACATGTAGACCTATACCATAAACAAAACTGATCACAATGGACAGAGAACAAACAGCTTCTAGCTGGAGCTAAGAAAGGTTCAGGTAGAGTAAATCAGTGGCTAGCACTGCGGCCGCACAGCACCAGGGACCCGGGCTCAATTCTGACCGTGCGTGATTGTGCAGAGTTTGCACATTCTCCTTGTGTCTGCGTGGGTTCCCTCCGGGTGCTGCGGTTTCCTCACATAGTCCAAAGATGTGCCGGTTAGCCGCATTGGCTATGCTAAATTGCCCCTAGGTTAGATTACGGGGTTAGGGCAGGGTGCTCTGTCAGAGGATTGGTGCAGACTTGAGGGGTTGAATGGCCTCCTTCTGCACTGTAGGTATTCTATGATTCTTCTTTGATCAAAGAAAACAAAATACTGGGGATGTTGGAAATCTGAAATAAAAACTGAATGTGCTGGAAAAACACAGTAGTCTGGCAGCATCTGTGGAGAGAGAAACATTTTGAGTTGAATATGACGTTCTGAAAAAGTGTTAGACTCGACTTGAAATGTTAACACTGTTTCTCTCTTCACAGATGCTGTCGCACAAGAGGCTGGTTTAGCACAGGGCTAAATCCCTGACTTTGAAAGCAGACCAAGGCAGGCCAGCAGCAGGGTTCAATTCCCCTACCAGCCTCCACGAACAGGCACCGGAATGTGGTGACTAGGGGCTTTTCACAGTAACTTCTTTGAAGCCTACTTGTGACAATAAGCGATTTTCATTTCATTTCATTTATATTCACCAGCAGAGTAAGTCTGGAGCCTGTTTTTACTGGCAGCAGAATTGACAACCGGATTCAAGATAATCGGCAAAAATGGACAGGAATGAAGAAAAAAAACATTTGTACAGAAAGTTATGATCGGGAATGCGCTCCCTGAAAGGGTGGTGGAAGCAGATTCGATCATTTTTTTTTGTTGTGAATATCTAGTTCATAATTCATGTGTTTTGGAATTTAACTTTTAGTATCAGGAACATATCTTTTAGGTAGGAGGTCAAAAGCGTTATGAATGAAATAGCCTGGTTTAGAAGCTGGTAAACAAACCTAACAGAGGAAAATAAAAGAAGCCAGCGTAAGTTTATCTCACAAGGTCAGAGCTGAAAGGGGTAAAATACTTAAACAGGTGATCCATTTCGAGACCTCCTGGTGGAACGAGGGTATCTCCATGAAATAAGCTATAAACTAACAACTCTGAATCAGTTCTGCGGAAGAGGGTCGTAAAACTTCATTAGAGATAGAAATTGTTCATATAGGCTGCAGAATCAAATAATTTTAGTGTTTGAACCACCTCAAATCATGTTACATCGCCATAGTGATAGAGGGTTTTAAAAATTAATTTATGTGTGAACTTGCTAACAGAAGCGAACAGCTCGAGACAGACAGAGGCAGTTGGGGCTGTCCGTTGGCACAGACTGCACCTCTCCAGTTTGAGAGGGCTAACAGGAGATGATCGTCAGTTAAGTCTGCCCCTCAAGCAGAGAAAATGCAAACTTCATGGCTCACTGCATGGATGTGGGTGGGGCTCTCTCTCAGTATGGGTTTCGTGAGGGAAGGGAAAAGATGCTGGAAGATTTGCTCCAGCTGCAGCTAGGGGAATAATGTACAATGTCATAGAACCTTGTAAGAAGTCTTACAACACCAGGTTAAAGTCCAACAGGTTTGTTTCAAACACGAGCTTTCGGAGCACGGCTCCTTCTTCAGGTGAATGGAAAGGCTTGTTCCAGAAATGTTTATATAGACACAGTCAGAGATGCCCCGGAATGCGAGCACCTGCAGGCAATCAAATCATCAAAGATGCAGAGAGAGAGGTAACTCCAGGTTAAAGAGGTGTGAATTGTCCCAAGCCAGTTCAGTCGGTAGGCCTCTGCAAGTCCAGGCTTGTTGGTGGGGGCCGAATGTAATGCGACATGAATCCCAGATCCCGGTTGAGTCCGCATTCATGCGTGCGGAACTTAGCTATAAGTTTTTGCTCAGCAATTTTGTGTTGTCGCGTCTCCTGAAGGCCTCCTTGTAGAATGCTGACCCGGAGATCAGAGGCTGAATGTCCTTGACTGCTGAAGTGTTCCCCAACTGGAAGGGAACAGTCCTGCCTGTTGATAGTCGCACGATGCCCGTTTATTCGTTGTCGCAGTGTCTGCATGGTCTCGCCAATGTACCACGCTTTTGGACATCCTTTCCTGCAGCGTATGAGGTAGACTACATTGGTCGAGTCGCACGAGTATGCGCCGCGTACCTGGTGGGTGGTGTTTCCACGTGTAATGGTGGTGTCCATGTCGATGATCTGGCATGTCTTGCAGAGATTACCCTGGCAGGGTTTTGTGGTGTTGTGGTTGCTGTTCTGAAGGCTGGGTAATTTGCTGCAAACAATGGTTTGTTTGAGGTTGCGCGGTTGTTTGAAGGCCAGTAGTGGGGGTGTGGGGATGACCTTGGCAAGATGTCCATCCTCGCTGATGATGTGTTGGAGGCTGCGAAGAAGATGTCGTAGTTTCTCCGCCCCAGGAAAGTACTGGACGACGAAGGGTACTCTGTCAGTGGTGTCCCGTGTTTGTCTTCTGAGGAGGTCGGTGCGGTTTTTTGCTGTGGCGCGGTGGAACTGTCGATCAATGAGTCGAGCGCCATATCCCGTTCGTACGAGGGCATCTTTCAGCATCTGTAGGTGTCTGTTGCGCTCCTCCTTGTCTGAGCAGATCCTGTGTATCCGTATACACAGGATCTGCTCAGACAAGGGGGCCTCACGGTAGCATGGTGGTTAGCATCAATGCTTCACACCTCCAGGGTCCCAGGTTCGATTCCCGGCTGGGTCACTGTCTGTGTGGAGTCTGCACGTCCTCCCCGTGTGTGCGTGGGTTTCCTCCGGGTGCTCCGGTTTCCTCCCACAGTCCAAAGATGTGCGGGTTAGGTGGATTGGCCATGCTAAATTGCCCGTAGTGTAAGGTTAATGGGGGGATCGTTGGGTATACGGGTTACATGGGTTTAAGTAGGGTGATCATTGTTCGGCACAACATCGAGGGCCGAAGGGCCTGTTCTGTGCTGTACTGTTCTATGTATCTAAGGAGGAGCGCAACAGACACCTACAGATGCTGAAAGATGCCCTCGTACGAACGGGATATGGCGCTCGACTCATTGATCGACAGTTCCACCGCGCCACAGCAAAAAACCGCACCGACCTCCTCAGAAGACAAACACGGGACACCACTGACAGAGTACCCTTCGTCGTCCAGTACTTTCCTGGGGCGGAGAAACTACGACATCTTCTTCGCAGCCTCCAACACATCATCAGCGAGAATGGACATCTTGCCAAGGTCATCCCCACACCCCCACTACTGGCCTTCAAACAACCGCGCAACCTCAAACAAACCATTGTTTGCAGCAAATTACCCAGCCTTCAGAACAGCAACCACAACACCACAAAACCCTGCCAGGGTAATCTCTGCAAGACATGCCAGATCATCGACATGGACACCACCATTACACGTGGAAACACCACCCACCAGGTACGCGGCGCATACTCGTGCGACTCGACCAATGTAGTCTACCTCATACGCTGCAGGAAAGGATGTCCCAAAGCGTGGTACATTGGCGAGACCATGCAGACACTGCGACAACGAATAAACGGGCATCGTGCGACTATCAACAGGCAGGACTGTTCCCTTCCAGTTGGGGAACACTTCAGCAGTCAAGGACATTCAGCCTCTGATCTCCGGGTCAGCATTCTACAAGGAGGCCTTCAGGAGACGCGACAACGCAAAATTGCTGAGCAAAAACTTATAGCTAAGTTCCGCACGCATGAATGCGGACTCAACCGGGATCTGGGATTCATGTCGCATTACATTCGGCCCCCACCAACAAGCCTGGACTTGCAGAGGCCTACCGACTGAACTGGCTTGGGACAATTCACACCTCTTTAACCTGGAGTTACCTCTCTCTCTGCATCTTTGATGATTTGATTGCCTGCAGGTGCTCGCATTCCGGGGCATCTCTGACTGTGTCTATATAAACATTTCTGGAACAAGCCTTTCCATTCACCTGAAGAAGGAGCCGTGCTCCGAAAGCTCGTGTTTGAAACAAACCTGTTGGACTTTAACCTGGTGTTGTAAGACTTCTTACTGTGCTCACCCCAGTCCAACGCCGGCATCTCCACATCATAGAACCTTGTGGCAGTAACAGTCAGCAGAATTTGTTTGGAAAGCTGTGGGAAGGTATTCACATGAGGTCGGTAAAGAATAAGTGGTGGGTCGTGACGCCAAATAAGGTAATGGAAGGATGCCAATATAATCTTACCTTGGAAGGTAGCTGATGCATGGAGGAGAATTAAAAGGGCAGGGGGGTGCCTAAGTAGCAGAACTGAGTTTTAGTCTTTATAAATTATAGAAATGCGAGTTGGTCGAGGATGAGCAGCCAGCAAAATTAAAGAAGTATTTTGCTTTAGTATATGCCAAAGAGAAGGATATTGAGGAGAAAGTAAGTCCTGAATTGGTAAAAGATGAGATACAATCAGCAACGGGTTAAGTGTTAACTACAATACCATTGTTTATTACAGAAACATGGCTTAAAGGATAGGAATAGCAGATTAACATTCCTGGTTACAGGGTTTTCAGATGGGATAGACACAAGAATAAAAATTTAGTGGGAGATTACAGGAAGCGAAGTTGTTGCAATATTAGTTAAATAAACAATGACAGTTGTGAGAAAGGATAATATGCTAAAAGGGGAAGTTCTGGGCTTTACGGAATGAAGCTGGATAGATGGAACCGGCATCAATAAAAGTGCATTTTAATGGTAGAGAGCATAATTCAGTTAGAGTTACCCACAGACAGACAGGTCGAACCCCAAAACGGGGAAGACCTCGAACATGACGAAGGAACTCGGTCGCTTTATAGAGCAGATGAGGGCGGTGGACCCTTGGAAGTTCACCCACTCAGGGAAGAAGGAGTTCCCCTTCTTCACTCCAGTACACAACATATACTCGAGGATTGACTTCTTTGTAGTGGGGAAATCGGTACTTCTAGGGCTGGTCAATGCAGAATATTCCACAATCGTAATCTCCAACCACGCTCCACATTATATGAACATGAGGCTGGAGACAGGCAGTGACCAACGCCCCATATGGAGGTTGGACACTGCTCTACTGGCTGACAAGACCTTTAGTGAGAGTATCACAGGCCAGAGGTGAGTATTCAAAAAACAACCAAAACGGGGAGGTCTCACCCTCCACGTTCTGAGAGGCGCTAAAGGCCGTGATGAGAGGGGAAATTAAAGCCTTTAAAGCGCGAAGAGACAGAGAGGCGAGCACGGCTAGGCAGCAACTGGTCGACTCCATACTGGAAGGAGACTGTAAATACTCCGAGGCCCCGGCCGTAGAGCTCCTGGCGAAGAGGAAGGGCTACAAATGGACTTTGACCTGCTCCCCACGAGGAAGGCGGTGCACCAACTCCACCAGGCACGGGGGACCCTATACGGTTACGGAGACAAAGCCAACACCAGCTGAGAAAGCAGGCAGCCACTGGAGAGATTGCACAAATTAGAGATAACATAGGCACACTGGAAACAGACCCAGACAAGGTTAACAAAAATTCGAGACCTTTTACTGAGGACTGTATACCTCAGAGCCCTCGGCAGAAGACTCAGGGATGAAACAGTTTCTCGACGGACTGAACATGCCAGCCGTGGGGACGACAGAATACGGGGCTTGGATGCACTGCTAGAACTGGGTGAGATCATGGAGAGTATTAGTTCCATGCAGGCGGGGAAAGCGCCAGGACCAGACTGGTTCCCGGCGGACTTCTACAAAAAATCTGGGATAGCACAGGCCCAGCACCTGCAGGAGATGTTCAAAAACTCACTGGCGAGGGGCACACTGCCACCTATGCAAGTACAAGCCTTAATCTCGCTAATACCCAAGAAAGACAAAGACCCAACGGAGTGCGGGTAATACAGACTCATCTCACTACTAAACGCAGGCGCCAAAATATTGGCCAAGATTCAGCCAAAAGGTTGGAGAACTGCGTACCAGAAGATCAAACGGGCTTTGTCAAAGGTAGACAGCTAACATCGCACATCAGGCACTTGTTGAACATGATCATGACCCCATCCGGGGAGAGAACACGTGAGGTGATCGTCTCCCTGGATGCAGAAAGGGCCTTCGACAGGGTTGAATGGAAGTGCCTCAAGATGTACTAGAGCGGTTCGGGATCGGAGCAAGATTCGAGGGGGATGAGGGAATGCTGGGATCCCAAAGAAGGTCCTACAGAAACCAAAATCCAGGGACAGGCTAGCCCTCCCAAAACTACAATACTACCTCTGGGCACGACAGCAGAAAGAGTGAGGGGATGGATAAAGGAGCCAGAAGCAGTGTGGGTCTGTGTGGAGGAGGTCTCCTGCATGGGGACCTCGCTCCGGGCCCTCGCCACGGCAGCACTCCCACCCCACCCAAGAAACACTCCAGCAGCCCAGTGGTGATAGCCACCCTCCAGACTTGAAACCAACTACGGAAGCAATTCGGACTGACCAAAATGCTCGACAAAGCCCCCATCTGCAATAACCATAAGTTCACACCAGCACTCACTGACGCCAGCTTCAAAAGGTGGAAACAAGGCAGTGGGACTTTGACATCAGACCTATACATTAACGGTAGGATTACAATACTGGATGAATTGATGGAGAGATTCCAGCTA
The DNA here is from genome assembly GCF_902713615.1 of Scyliorhinus canicula. Lineage (NCBI taxonomy): Eukaryota > Metazoa > Chordata > Chondrichthyes > Carcharhiniformes > Scyliorhinidae > Scyliorhinus > Scyliorhinus canicula. Next base: position 156,460,376 of record NC_052154.1, on the reverse strand, counting down.
GCAAAGGGCAATGAACTCAGGTACCTGCAGTTGAAAAACCTCCTATAGAAGGAGACAAGGATGTACCCATGACCACCACGACAGACACTGCTAGAAGAGCTACTGGATGCAGACATCCTAGGCAGAGGGAACTGAGTGACATGTACGAAAGACTGATAGAGACAGCCGACACCGAATTGGACACGACGAGGAAATAGGAGGAAGACTTGGGGTTTGAAATAGGGTGGGGATTCTGGAGCGAAGCACCTCACAGGGTCAACTCGACCTCGACATGCACAAGACTCAACCTAAGGCAAATAAAGGTGGTACATAGTGCGCACTTTAACAAGAACCCGAATGAGCAGGTTCTTCCCGGAGGTGGAGGACAGATGTGAACAGTGCTAAGGACGCCTACATGTTCTGGTCTTGCCCCAGACATGCTGGGTACTGGACAGACTTCTTTGATGTGAAAGTGGTGAGGATGGAGCCATGTCCAAAAGTGACTGTCTTCGGGGTATCAGACCAGCCAGATCTACTCCTGGGGAGGAGGGTGGACGCCCTTGCCTTTGCCTCCCTGACTGCACGCTGTAGAATCATGCTCAGCTGGCTGTCCGACCTATTGGAATTTCTCCAAATGGAGAGAATTTAGTTCGCCATCTGTGGGTCAAAAATGGCTTCCTCAAAGCATGGGAGCCATTCACCCGACTGTTCCTGGACCTGTTTGTGGCCAACGCATAATTAAATAAGTAGCCAGACATAAGTAGGCAGGACAAGATAGAAGAGTGGAAAGTGAGGGAAGACCGGTTTTGGAGGGGGAGAGAGAGAGAGAGAGAGAGAGAGAGAGAGAGAAAGAAAGAGAGAGAGAAGAGGTAGCCAAACCCAGCAGGATGGAAAGGGGGGGCAGCAGAGAGTCAGAGAGTGGGGAAGGAGGGGGGGGGGGGGGGGGGGGGGATCAATGGAGGGGAGCAAGATATGGGAACACAAACGGGCCCGGGGGGGGGGGGAGACAACGGCCACAACAACCACAGCAAGGCGAGAGAGAGTAAGAAAAAAAGTGAAGAAGAAACGAACAATGGCCGAGGCAACTGCACCGATAAATACAAACAGCATCAGGGGCACCGCCCCTACATATCTGTATTTATGTCATGTACAAAACAAAATGAAAACATTTTAACAGTTAGAGTTGGAATTGTTACGGAAAAGGATAAAGATAGATAAGGAATAAAAGTTTAAATCAGGGAAATGCCAATTTTACTAAGCTCAAATGTGATTTGGCAGAAGTGGACTGGTAATAGCTACTTGGAAGGTAAATAAGTGCCAGAGCAGTGGAAAGAATTCAAGGAATAGATAAAGAGGGTTCAAAACAAACATGTTGCCACAAAATAGAGTGTGGGACTCCCAAATCTAGACACCCCATACATGTCAAAGAGCTTAGAGAACAAAAGGACAAACAGGATGTTTGTGTCAGATGCCAAGAGCTACTGGAAGCCGAGTGAGTGGTGTATAGAAAGTTTGGCAATTAAATTAAAAAGGAAATTAGGAAATCAAAGAGGACATGAAAAAATATTGGCAAGTTAAATCAAGGAAATACCAAAGATATTCCATAAATCCATAACAAGGCAATAACTAAGAGTAGCACCAAAAACGTAACTTACGGTTTGGAGATGGAATACGCAGGCATGGTACACGGCTGGGCCAGATAAGCAATCGTTTGACCAGCTCATGGTGCTCGTGGTGCAACACTTTAAACCCGACCCGTTAGTGATTTTTCTAAGATATTGATTTAATAAGGCGGAGAGGTCCCCCGGTGAATCCGTCACCGAGATAGTATCACGACTACGCATGAAAGCAGAGTTTTGAAATATGGAACTGCTTTATCAGATAAAGCACGGCAGCACGGTAGCATTGTGAATAGCACAATTGCTTCACAGCTCCAGGATCTCAGGTTCGATTCCCGGCTTGGGTCACTGTCTGCGCGGAGTCTGCACATCCTCCCCGTGTGTGCGTGGGCTTCCTCCGGGTGCTCCGGTTTCCTCCCAGTCCAAAGATGTGCAGGTTAGGTGGATTGGCCATGATAAATTGCCCTTAGTGTTCAAAATTGCCCTTAGTGTTGGGTGGGGTTACTGGGTTATGGAGATAGGGTGGAGGTGTTGACCTTGGGTGGGGTGCTCTTTCCAAGAGCCGGTGCAGACTCGATGGGCCGAATGGCCTCCTTCTGCGCTGTAAATTCTATGAATATGCTCCGCGATCATTTGGTCTGCGGTATAAATAATATGGAAATGCAGAAAAAGCTTTTGGGCGAAATCGCCGATCTTTTAGCAGGTACTGCAGATCTCCTTATCCCAAGAAAGCGCGGAACGCAACGTCTAAGATACAAGGGATGGAGATGTACGCTTTGGGTGTTGCCCCTCACGTAGTATCCCCACGCCTGGACCAAACACCGCAGCAACACTGGCCTCTAGTGGAAGACCCGGCCTGCAACGTATGACATCATCAAACTCAGTTGAAGGCAATTAGTCCCGCGTATGACGTGTGGGCACCCGTCTAGGCGTACTCGCAGGCAGCAGGAGGGCCAGCGCTCCAGGCGCTCTGATAGAGGTAGACCATATCCAGGGCTGGGCCTTGCATCTGGATGACTGATAAAAGACCGAGGATGAGGCGCTGAACAGTTTTTCTTTTAATAAATGATTTTTATTGGGTTTTTGAACAAAGTATATTTACCGTTACGTACACAGGATAAGAGACATATGTATAGAAGAGAAGGGCACGCCCAAACATACCAAAGAAAAGAAAATAATAAGTAATTAAAAATATACAATAAAAAATAAAATAGAATAACTGGTAGGGTATAGTGCACCAGCTCAACAGCAGCAACTCTGTACACCTGGCAAAATTATGGGGGAGGGGGGGGGGAAGAGATTGGGGAGGTGAATATACATTTGGGTACCGGAGAAACAATTACAGTGGGCAATACTCGAATGGGTTTGGTGTTGGTGTTGTCGCTTGCTTCTCCTGGACGGATCTCGCTGCCGTCTTGCGCTCACCTCCGCTTCTGCCGTTCCTCCCGTCTTTCGTCTTTATTCTCCTCGTTCACCATTTTGTCTTTATTCTCCTGGTTCACCATTTTGTCTTTATTCTCCTCGTTCCCTGAGGCGCTGAACAGTTAAGCAGCACCACGTGTGGCCCCTATTCATGTTCTATTACAGATGAATTGCCATTTGCTCCCAATGGAGTTAGATACGGGATCTGCCGTTTCTGTGGTGGTGCAGGACACCTTTGATCTTATTAAACGAGGTTTGCGTACTTTGACTTTGGCTGACATGGCGACTCGTTTGGCTACTTATAGGGGGGAGAACAACTGAATATTGTGGGGTCCACCTTTATCGGTAGTTTATGGGCGTCAATTAGTTCACCTTCCCTTTATTGTTGTGCAAGGAAGTGGCCCTGGCTTGCTGGGTGATGATTGGCCACACCAACTGCAGTTGGATTGGCAACATATCCTGCAAGTGGGACCTGGTAGTCTGTGTACGGTACTGAGCAAATTCTCGAGGTTTTTCAGCCCGGCTTGGGTACCTTTAAGGGGCCATGGCCAAGGTTCAGGTGGGCACAGAAGCCCAACCCTGATATCTTTGTGTCTGCCCGGTTCCTATACTATAGGTTAGGAAAGTCAAGACCGAACTTCGTCGTTTGGAGAGCATGGACATCATTAGACCTGTGCGCTTTGCCGATTGGGCAGTGCTGGTGGTCCCCATAATGAAGCCGGATAAGACAGTCCGCCTCTGCAGAGACTATAAATTGACAGTGAACATGACTTTGAGTTTGGACTGTTATTCTTCACTGTTCATCAAGGATCTTTATACTACATTGGCTGGTGGTTGTATGTATACGAAATGGATATGAGCAATGCTTATCTGGAGCTCGATAAATCATAGTGGAACTACGTCATGGTCAATATGTACAAGGAACTCTTTAGTATACCTGGCTCCTGTTTGGGGTATCCACAGCGTGCGCAGTCTTCCAGCGCGCCATGGAGAACATCCTGCGCAGATTGCCGTACACTGTGGTTTACTTAGACAACGTGCTAGTCACAGGGACCATGGACTAAGAACATTTGCAGAACCTCGAGGCGATGTTGATACTTCTTTTGGAGTTAGGGGTCCGCCTGCGCTGCGTGAAGTGAGTGTTTCATTCAAAGGCAGTAGCATGTTTTGAGTTTCGGGTGGACCAAGAAAGCCACTCAAAGTGCCTGGAGGTCCACAAAATAGCTATGATCACCTTCCGTAGAGCGATTGAGCATTTCTTTTTCCACCCTGAGATGCTTGTAACAGATAACGGAGCCTCTTTCATAAGTGAAGAGTATGTCACTTATATGAAAAGCAACTGTATTTGTCATGTCCACATTTTGCTACACACGGTTAAACGGGGGCTAACGAAACAGACTCCGGGCTCGATGGACACCAGGCTGGCAAGATTGTTATTCTCATACAGGATCATGCCGTACGCTGTAACTGGTACAGCCCACGCTGAGATGTTAATGGGTCACAGGCTTCGTACAAGACAGAGTTTGATTACATCAGACATCAGCTGAAAGGTGCGCTATAACCAAGATTTACAAGGGCATCGCGCAGTTTGACGTCGGCCTCTTCGCACCTGATAACGCGGTGTTCATTGGTAACTTCAGCGACAATGCTCCCTGGCTTTCTGGGTTGTCGTTGGTCAAACAAGACCAGTCTCTCACAAGTTCGGGTCTGGGAGCAACTGATGAGACTACATTTGGATCACATTCGTTCACGGAGGTTGCTCCCTCATGAGTTTCCTTGAAAGAAACCTGTCCTGGATCCTCTGGCTCCATTGTCAAACCAGCTGTTGTGACACCTCGAGTTGCTCTTAACACCGACAAACCCAATGTTGTATCATCCGATTCTGAAATGGAGACCCAGACCTCTGAAGGTCTCGGATGATGATCAGCCACCTCCTGTGGGTAGTCTACTACAGCATTCAAGCTGTAGATGACATTCACCAGCAAGGTTTAGGCCGACTGATCCGGGGCATCAGTTACATGACGACTTGCCAGAGCTGAAGAGAATCCAGCATCCTCTGCCAGCTCCTTCATCTCCGCCTCATTAGTCGTCAAGGGGTCTTTGGACTTTTGGGGGGAGAGGGGTTATGTAATATCCCACATGGGACCTACAGTGTGGGAATGATTTTCTTCCCCATGATCCTTGTGGACTACAAGCTCCCCCGCTAGGGGTGGGGGATCTCTATTAACCTTTGTATAAATGGTCAGCCAGTAAGGTGCAAACCAGAACAGGAACGCGGTAGGGATCTACCAGGCAGTGCATATATCGTGTTGGAAATAAAACTGCATTTCTTTATTTTACTCGGTATGGACCCCCGTGCCTTTATTAAAGTATATGTGCATAATTTAGACTTAAATCTAAGGGCAGAGTTAAGAAGTTTGCAGATGATGAGTGTGTGATTGATAATGAGAAAGAAAGCTGTCTGCTGCAGGACGTTTTCAATGAACTGGTCAGAAAAATGACAAATGGAATTCAATCCAGAGAAATTAGGTAATGCATTTGAGCGGGAAAGACAAAGCAAGGAAATAACCAATAACGTAGAGGAACGGGCAGAACCTTGGAGTGCATTTCTACAGAACCCTGAAGATATCAGGATAGGTAAGTAACTTGGTCAAGGAAGCATATGGGATAACATCCTTTATTAGCCAAGGCCGAGAGCAGGGAGGTTACGCTAGGACTATATACAAGTACTGCTCACAGTTCTGATCATGGCATTACATGCCATATGGTGATTACACTAAGAGTACAGAAGAGATTTACAAGGATATTGCCAGTTTTTTAAAAAACTATGACATAGAGGAGAGTAAAGGGAAATTTAATTGAGGTGTGTAAAATGAAGAGACCTATATACAGTGGATAGGAAATACCTATTCTGTTTAGCAATAAACAGGAGGTATAGGTTTAAAATGATTGGCAGAGGGATTAGAGGGGAGTTGAGGAGAAATATTTTCACCCAGAGAGCAGTGAAGTCTGGAACTCGCTATCTTAAAGGTAGAGGCAGGAAGGCAGGAACCCTCATCACATTTTTAAAAATACTTGGATATGCACTTTAGGAGTTGTAACTAACCAACCCATGGGTCAAGAGTTGAAAGGTGGGATTTGACTGGATAGTTCTTTTTGAACAGGCACAGAGGTGATGTAACCAATGGTCCTCTTCTGTGCTGTAACTTTGTAAGTTAAAGAGGACAGTTTTACAACCTAACAGGGCAAATCCAAGAAACCAGAAGGAAATAAAAGCAGTTGCCCTTGAGTTTATAAGCTAATGATCTATTGAAGGTAAAGGTGAGCCGGATGACTGGAAAGTGGCCAACATAAGTCAAATAGCGAGACATTTTAGAAAAAAATTAAAGTATCGAATTATTTTTTTCCAATTTAGGGGCCAATCCACCTACCCTACACATTTTTGGGTTGTGGGGGGTAAGACCCACGCAAACATGGGGAGAATGTACAAACTCCACATGGACAGCGACCCGGAGCCAGGATCGAACTAATGTCCTCAATGCCGATAGGCAGCAGTGCTAACCACTGTGCCACCCACAGCAAGACACAGTTAGCCTGGCTAATCATAGATGAGTTAGCTTAACATCTATGCAAGGAAAAAACCTGGAATCATTAACAAAAGATGAAATTACTAAATATCCAAAACAAGAAGAAAATATTGCTGAAAAGAGAGACATGTTGCAAAGCTTTTTGTCTTGCACTCATCGGGACAAATGCAAGAATGCCAAAAAATCACAACAATTTATACTAAAGAAGAAAAGAGTGTTGATTGGATTGCACTTGTGTGCTAATAGCTACCCAGCCAATTTAGGATAAGAAGTTAAGTTCATAACATGGCTCATTTATACTTGTTGAATCGACTTACATTCATATGGAAAAAGGAATACGTTCAAGACTGATGGAATTTTTGAATTACCCAGGAGTTTGGGAAGCCTATAGTTCCCTGTTGCTTTCTCCATGGCAACACCTTGGCCAGAGTCGACTTGCCAAGCAATCAACACCGTTTTCTCCATGAGTAGAAATCATTGTGGTTATTTGAAATTTCTGGTCTTAATAGAACTATTAGCCATGGCGCTGAGGGCTTTGATAGCTCGGGAAGGAATAGTTAAAGGAAGGGTAGAGCATAGCGTCTCGCTATACACTGACAATTTGCTGTTATAAACTAAGGATCCGGAGGTGTCAGCCATAAGCTAAATATAGGAAAGAGCGAATACTTGGTGGTTGGGGTGGAGAGTGGGGCTTGGTGGGTTGCTATTCCGGCTGGCAGGAAGTCATTTTGGTATTTGGGGATCCAGATAGCAAGGGATTAAAGAAAACGTTGGACGTGAACTACACAAATCGGGTAGAGAAGGTTACAGCGGATGTGAAGTTAGGGGGTGGAAGGAAAAGGGGTTGGAGGAGGTTGGAGATTTGTTTTTCGAGTGGCGGTTCACTAGCCTGGAGGAATGCTGATGGGTTCCAGATGCGTAGTTGGGTCAAAAGGACTTTCCAGCCTTCCCAGTGAAGGAGGCTTCTACCTTGCCAGAGCAGATTTTATCCTGCTCAGGATCAGAGGCGGCCAGTACGTCAGGCATATACCAGCAGATAGTGGGGGAGGTGACGTGCTCGGTTGAGGGCGTGAAGGCAAAGGGGGCAGAGGAGCTGGGGCCAATCTTGGAAGACGAGGTATGGAGCGAGGCACTGAGGAGGGTGGATGCAACCTCGTCCTGTGCGAGGGTGAGTCTCATTCAGCTAAAGGTAGTGCTTCGAGCACACCTTCGAAAGCCAGAATGAGTCAGTTTTTCGATGGGGTGGTGGATAGATGTGGTTGGTGTTCGAGGGGGCCGGCGCACATGTTCTGGTCATTTTCAAAGCTGGTGGGCTTCTGTAAGTCCTTTTTTGATACTATGTCAGCAATCCTGGACATTGGGTTGGAGCCTTGCCCACCGGTGGTGATTTTTGAGTTTCAACGGAGTTCCAGACGGGGGTGGGGGCAGACGTCCTGCCGTTTACCTCAGGGGACGGGGGCAATTTAACGGTGAGGTTTTAGTGTCATAAGGGAAAGTGGAGAGAGGTTTGTACTGTTTAGTTGTTAATCTGCGTTACTGTATGCTTCGTACAAAAATTGTTAAAAATTATAATAAAAATATTTCCAAAAAAACAAGAAATTTCTCATTCTTGTATTTGTCCTGATGATTGCAAGAGCTTCGGCAACATGTCTGTCTTTTCAGCAATATTCAGAAAGAAAACAATTAGAAACAGCAAACAAAGATAGTGCTCAACAAACTGCCATACTAAGGAAGGTTTGTCTTGTGTCGAAGGGGAAGGTAAGACAGGTTTTTCAATATTTCTATTCTTCTATTCTGACCAACCCTTTAACAAATCTCCGACCACTGTAACAATTGACTAACGGCATTTCCTACCTTGAGATTTTTGCAGAGATGGGTCGGGCTACTGGCCGGTGAGACCGCAGAGCTGAGCGGGAAAGAATTCTTCTCTTGTTGCTGAGGGGGGACCTGGGACTTGAAGTTTCCCTGTCGAAAGGGTCAGCAGCACTAAAAAAAAACACGTTTTTCTCCATTGATTTTTTCATGAAGCTCAAAACATTGGTAATTTTACATTTCAAATGATAGCCAAATCATACAGCCTCTTTAATGTAAAGGGAAGTCCTCAGCAGCTTTAAGTAGACCATTCGACACCCCACCCAGCCCCCTCCTCACCCGAGCCTGACCCCTTTCAACACGATCACGGCTAACCTGCCTCAATTCCACTTTCCTGCTTGCTCCCCATATCCCTCGAGTTCCTGATTTATCAAAAATCTGTCTATCTCAATCTTAAACATACCCAATGAAGGAGCAGCAACAACCCCTCTGGAGTAGGCAACCAGCTACTAGCACACTCATCTGCAAAATCCTCCTTCCATGTACATATCTGTGGTCTCATCCCCCCTCATCGCTTCACCTTCCTGAGAAAGAATCCAAGCTCTTAAATCCTTTGACCATGACCTCCTGAATATCCCCAAACTTCCTGTGCTCTATTTCCAAAGGCAGAGCCTCGACTTGTCCTGGCAGTGCTTTTGAAAACTTTTGTTATCAAAACTCCAAGAAGCATCTTAGAAGATTCAAACCAATGGAAAACTAACCTGTCAAATGGATCCAGGTCATTTGGATCACCATACACAGATAATGAAGCTGCTCCAATATCTGTTCGCATAGTCCTCAGGGAAGGTTCCAGTGGCCTGTACACAGAAGGAACTGAAATCCCATTTACAGGCTTACCAAGGCCAAGGTTCTTTGCGATGCGTGTACGTGTAGTGACACTCGGTTTAATCTATTTTAAAATGCAAAAATGTTACTCAATATTGGGCTGAAAACACAGAACTACAGTACAGGTCAGCAGCAATGTTGCTCTCACCGCCTTCTTCTTTCCCTTCCTTCTCTTCACTTTTCTCCTACGTCTCCTTGTAGGCTTTCCACTGGCCTTAACTCCAGATCCCAGGCTGGTTTTGCTGAAAAATTTCTTTGTTCCAACTCTTTTCTTCTTTTTACCTGGAGCAACCCCAGTAAGAACATATCACAAGTCAGCACACTCAGCTGGCATGAGTGGCTACTACAAGACTAGAAATTACAGTCTTTACACCAATTTCCATTCTGTGGCATTGTAATGCAGAATTAGGCACACTTAAATAAATTATTTCATACCCATCTCCTGCTCGCTACCACAGTTCCCTGCCTCCTAATCCGATCCACCCTCCCCCACCACCTTCCCAGGTTATGGACGTTAATCTTTCCACACGCTGGCTGGTAGGGGGGGTAGACAAAATGCTTCAGTGAAATCTATAGCCATCTCAGATAGCCACCTGCAAAGGACCAAGGGAATTATTGCCAACCCAGGACTCAAACAGACTCAGAGCTTTTGTGTATTTGCAACCCAGATAGCTAGATGCGATGAAAACCCCCACTCATTTGCATTCTAATGGCCCATTTCCCCAGAACAAAAGAACTGGACTCAGGTAACCGATACAGATACAGACTAATCGGCGCCACTCCCTTTACTCAGGGAGCCCAAACAGCCACGGTCAATGACCGCTAAGGACACACCCAGCCATCAAGGCACGCTCCCCTTTATTGCCCAAAATCAAAGGCAGCGATCGAAGCTTGTCGAATTATTGGGTCCAAGTTAAGGACCGTCCCAAAGAGCACGAAATCCCAGAGGGATAAGAGACACAGCCATGAGCTCAGTCTCTCTTGGATCCGGCCTATGCCAACCCAAGTGCAGCATAACGACCAGATAGACAAGTTCAGGACCAACAATCACTACCAGACAGATGAGCCCAGCAGAAACAGAGTCACTTCTTCCACCTGGCCCCACAAGATCCGGATAAATGCCTTGTCCATCTGCATAGAGCCAGTTGCCCTGAAGTATAGGTTATTGTAGTAGTTAGGTGTAGTTTAACTTGTAGTGTTTTGTGTTGCATGTCGAAGTAATCCTTGTGTGTAAATAAACCATCTTTGAACTTGAACTGACTAACTGGTTGTGTGGTCCTTTGATCGATATCCGGTAAAGCCTTGTGGTTGTATCATTTGATACCTGGCGACTCTAAAGAGCATCATTATCAATTGGCAACATTAATTGGCGACTCCGGTGCTGATTGGCAACAAATCCTCAAAAATATTAAAAAGATAGACTGATGTCGGGTAGCATGGTAGCTAGCACTGTCGCTTCACAGCTCCAGGGTCCCAGGTTCAATTGTCGGCTTAGGTCTATGCGAATCTGCACGTTCTCCCTGTGTCTGAGTGGGTTTCCTCCGGTTTCCTCCCACAAGTTCCGAAAGAGGTGCCATTAGGTAAATTGGACATTCTGAATTCTCCCTCAGTGTACCCGAATAGGTGCCGGAATGTGGCGACTAGGGGCTTTTCACAGTAACTTCATTGCACTGTTAATAGAACATAGAACATACAGTGCATAAGGAGGCCATTCGGCCCATCGAGTCTGAACAGGCCCAGATTAAGCCCTCACTTCCAGCCTATCCACGTAACCCAAAAACCCCTCCTAACCTTTTTGGACACTAAGGGCAATTTAGCATGGCCAATCCACCTAACCTGCACGTCTTTGGACTGTGGGAGGAAACCAGAGCACCCGGAGGAAACCCACGCAGACACGGGAGAACGTGCAGACTCCGCACAGACAGTGATCCAGCAGGGAATCGAACCTGGGACCCTGGCGCTGTGAAGCCATAGTGCGATCCACTTGTGCTACCGTGCTGCCCTAATGTAAGACTACTTGTGACAATGATAAAGATTATAAATTATGTGCTTGTAAATGTAATCTGGTTAATGTCAAGACGAAGTCAAGTGAAATAGATGAACATTAGAGAAAGATAAATTACACAAGTGAGAAATGTTTGGAACAATCTATTGCTGAACCGTTGGGCCAAATATTGGATGTTGGTTTCAATGCTGTGCATTCTATGTAATATTGCTACAAAGCAATAAATACAACATGTTTGTGCATAGTCAAACTATAACAAGTGGCAGCTAATGTACAAGAGGGTTGGACTTTGATGGCGCAAATAATGGCCGAGAGGAATAGGCTTTGATGAGCGAGTTAATGGCACAAGGCTGGTGGACTTTGATGGGAGAGTTAATGGTCGAGGGGGATATGCTTTGATGGGAGATTTAATGGTCGAGAGGGATGAACTTTAATGGGAGATTTAATGGTCAGGAGTGATGAGCTTTGATGGGAGGGTTAATGGTCAAGAGCGATGGGCTTTGATGGGAGGGTTAATGGTTGAGAGGGATGAGCTTTGACGGGAGAATAAATGGGCGAGAGGGGATGGGCTTTGACAGGAGAATCAATGGCTGAGAGGGGTGGGCTTTGAGGGGCGAATCATTGACCGCCAGGGGATGGGCTTTGATGGGAACGTTAATGGTAGAGAGGGATGAACTTTGACGGGACAGTAAATGGCCACGAGGGAACGGGCTTTGACGGGGAGGAGTCAATGGCCGAAAGGGGTGGGCTTTGACGGGGGTCAATGGCCAAAAGGGGTGGGCTTTGACGGGAGAGTCAATGGCTGAGAGGGGTGGGCTTTGACGGAAGCGTTAGCCTTAAGGGTCGAGAAGGGTGGGCTTTGATGGGAGGGTTAATGGTCAAGAGGGGTGAGCTTTGCTTAAAGTTCGAGATGGATGAGCTTTCTCGGGAGAGTAAATGGCCGAGAGGGGTGGGCTTTGACGGGAGAGTCAATGACCGCGAGGGGATGGGGTTTGATGGGAGCGCTAATGGTCGAGGGGATGGGCTTTGATGGGAGGGTTAATGGTCGAGGGGATGGGCTTTGATGGGAGGGTTAATGGTCGAGAGGGATGAGCTTTGATGGGAGAGTTCATGGCCGGAAGAGGTGGGCTTTGACTGGAGAGTCAATGACTGCGAGGGGATGGGCTTTGATGGGAGCGCTAATAGTTGAGAGGATGGACTTTGATGGGAGGGTTAATGGTCGAGGGGGAATGGGCTTTGATGGGAGAGTCAATGGCCGAGAGGGGTGGGCTTTGACAGGAGAGTCAATGGCCGAGAGAGGTGGGCATTGATGGGAGAGTCAATGGCTGAGAGGGGTGGGCATTGACGGAAGAGTCAATGGCCGAGAGGAGATGGGCTTTGACGGGCGAGTCAATGGCTGAGAGGGGTGGGCATTGACGGAAGAGTCAATGGCCGAGAGGAGATGGGCTTTGACGGGCGAGTCAATGGCTGAGAGGGGTGGGCATTGATGGAAGAGTCAATGGCCGAGAGGAGATGGGCTTTGACGGGCGAGTCAATGGCTGAGAGGGGTGGGCATTGATGGAAGAGTCAATGGCCGAGAGGAGATGGGCTTTGACGGGCGAGTCAATGGCTGAGAGGGGTGGGCATTGACGGAAGAGTCAATGGCCGAGAGAGGTGGGCATTGACGGGCGAGTCAATGGCTGAGAGGGGTGGGCATTGACGGAAGAGTCAATGGCCGAGAGGAGATGGGCTTTGACGGGCGAGTCAATGGCTGAGAGGGGTGGGCTTTGATGGGAGCGTTAAGGGTCGAGAGGGATGAGCTTTGATGGGAGAGTTAATGTGAAAGAGAAATGTGATTTCATAGGAGAGTCAATGGTGGAGAGTAATGTGAATGTTTAAATCCAAGAGGCATTGGCTTTTGTATTCCTGGCATTTTTTATGCATGAAGCTAGTCACCATTACCTGTTCTTCTTCTACGTCTCTTTGTGGTTCGAGTTCGTGGAGCGAGGGGGCGATAATACACAGCTGTGTTTAAGCCAGCGACGACAGTTTCAATAGTTTCATCTAGCAGACTTGCATTCATCAGGTACTGCGGTACATGCTGTTGGTAAAAACCAGCACAGGTTACATTACAAGTCCTTAAGCAGTTATTGTCTCTTATTGTGTATCGCTCAGTGCATTCTGGCAGCTGTAATCAGGGTACTCATGTCATTGGTTTTTCTTGGTATGACAGTGCTAAGATTGATAAAGAGCGTACTTCTATGACACCCAGGAACACATGGGTACCAGAGTAGTTTAATCAAAAAAAAAGCTTAGAACTACTTGGCAGAAATCATGCTTTGCCCTTCCTATCATACATGACTGAAGCATTTCCAACAGTGTTCAGCCAGAAGCGTCAAGCGATGATCGATCTCCAATGCCCACAGATGCCAGTCTCTAGCCAATTCAATTCACTCTGTGATATCAAGAAACAGCTGAAGGTACTAGATACAGGAAGGGCTGTGGGTCTGACATCTTGGCTGTTGCACGGAAAACCTCTGCTGCAGATCTAGCAAAGCTGTTCCTCTGCAGCTACGACACTGGCATCTACGGCCTTACCTGACAATATAGAAAACTGTCCAGTTACATCCTCTCCACAAAAGGCAGTGGAACATAGCAACAGGAGTAGGCCATTCAGCCCTTCGAGCCTGTCCTGTCATTTAATAAGATCATGGCTGATCTGTGACCTAACTCCATATACCTGCTTTTGGCCCATATCCCTTAATCTTTGCTTAACAAAAATCTATCGCAGATTTAAAATTAACCACTTGTTCAACTGCTGTTTGTGGGAAAGTTCCAAACCTTTACCACCCGTTGAGTGAAGGCATTCTTCCTAACATCCCCTCTGAATGGTCTAGCCCTAATTTTTAGTCTATGCCACCTAGTTTTAGAATCTCCAACCAGTGGAAATAGTTCTTCTTTATCTATCTTGCTTTTCCATTAATATCTTAAATACTTTGATCAAATCACCCTGAACCTTCAAAATCCTAGTGAAAAAGGCCTAATTTGTGTAACCACTCCTTCTAGCTTAACCCCTGTAGTTCAGGTTTTCGTTGCACTCCCTCCAAGGCCAAAATATCCTTCCTAAGGTCAGAACAGCTCAGTGACTCCAAGTGGGGTCTAACCAGAATTTTACTTGGCTGCAGTATAATCCCGGTATCTTTATATTGCAATCCTCTAGATATAAAGGCTAGCATTCCATTAGCCTTTTTGATTATTTTCTGCACTTGTTCGTGACATTTTATGGATCTATGCATCTGAACCCTCAAGTCTCTTTGGACACCCACTGTACCCAACCTCCACCCATTTAGAAAGTTTGTTGCTCTATCCTTTTTTTGGTCCAAACCTCACATCTGTTACATTCACCTAGTCTGCCAATATCTCCTTGCAATTTTATGTTATCTTCTAGGCTGTCTACAATGGCACCTAACACTGCATCATCAGCAAATTTTGATATATGACTTCCAGTACTTTCATCGAAGACATTAATGAATGTGAATAATTGAAGCCCCAACACAGGTCCCTGTGATGCACGAGTCACCTCCTGCCAATTAAAGTAATCACCCATCACTCCACTCTGTCATCTGCCAATCAACTAACTTCCTAACCATGTCAATAATTTATGCTCAACTCCGTGAGCTTCCACTTTAGTCCCTTATGTGGAAGTCCATATAAATAACATCCATGGACATTCCCTGTCGACTACCGTAGTCACCTCTTAAAAAAATTCAAGTCAGACACGACCTATCCTTCACGAATCCATGCTGGCTTTCCCTGTTCAACCAAAAGTTTGAGATGTGTTCAGTTACCCCATCCCTGATTATAGACTCCAGCAATTTCCCCACCATAGGCTAATTGGTCTGCAATTCCCTGGTTTCTCCCTTTCATCTGTGCAATTTTCCAATCCAGAGGGACTACTCCTGAATCTAGGGAACTCTGGAAGATTATAGGTAGGGCATCGACAATGTGCTCCCTTACTTCTTTTAACACCCTTGAGTGGAAACCGTCAGGTCCTGGGGATTTGTCACTTTTTAGTTCCATTAATTTCTGAGTTAGCTGCACTTATGTTAATTGTATTAAGTCCCTGTCCTCTATCAACTGTTAATTTTTTTGGGACTTTTGGCAAGTTATCCTCCTTTTCAACTGCAAATACTGAGGTAAAGTAATTGTTCAACATGTCTGCCATTTCCCCATTATCACTGACAATATCTCAATTTTCACCTTTTAGTGGGCCGACATCCGCTTTCCCTTTATAGCACAAAAATTTCTTCTTCCTGATTTTGATGTCTCTTGCGAGTTTATGAACTGCTTTATGACTATTTGTTGGTCTTTGTATATATCCCATTTGTCCAGATATCATAGACTTTACAGTGCAGAAAGAGGCCATTCGGCCCATCGAGTCTGCACCTGCTCTTGGAAAGAGCACCCTACCCAAGGTCAACACCTCCACCCTATCCCCATAACCCAGTAACCCCACCCAACACTAAGGGCAATTTTGGACACCAAGGGCAATTTTGGACACCAAGGGCAATTTATCATGGCCAATCCACCTAACCTGCACATCTCTGGACTGTGAGAGGAAACCGGAGCACCCGGAGGAAACCCACGCACACACAGGGAGGATGTACAGACTCCGCACAGACAGTGACCCAAGCCGGAATAAAACCTGGGACCCTGGAGCTGTGAAGCAGTTGTGTATCCACAATGCTACCGTGCTGCCCATCTGGGCTATGTTTTTCATGTTGGTAAGTCCTCTGTCGCCTTTTATTTTTATGCTGTCCCGGACATATTTAGTTGTTTATGGCTGTTTTTTTGGTGACGTGGAGTCTTTTCCTCTCAGAAGTATATACTCACTCTGTATCTTTAAATATTCACCACTGATCTTCAGTCGTTTGACCCATTAACAGATCTTCCAAGTTAACCATGAACAGTCTCTTTCTCATCTCATTAAAGTCAGCCTTACCCAAGGCTAACATCTGAATTGTTCTTTTCACTTTCAAACACTACACCGAATTCAATCATGTTGTGATCACTATTTGGTACATATTCGCACACAGTTTGGCTACTAATTTAATTTGGCTTATTACTCATAACTAAATCTAATATTGCCTGTCCCCTTGTTGCAGCTGGAACATCTTGCTGCAGGAAACTATCTCGGACATATTCCAGAAATTCATTACCTTTCTGACAGGTGCTTCTCTGCCCCTCCTAATCTCTGTGCAAGTTAAAATCCCCCATTAATACTGCTTTGCCTTTGCCACACACTTCCCTAATTTCTGCATTTATACAATCTGATGCCTCAGAACTGCGACCAGGGAGTCAATAGACAACACCCATTACAGCTTTAGATCCTTTTTTGTTCCTCAGTTCCACCCATATGGTGGAAATGCAAATTGACCAATTACGATCCCAGCAATCTACTCTCAGAATCACAAAGTGGAAGGCGTTGTTCACTCTGCCATCAAGTGGCACTTAAATAATACATAGCAATAACCTGCTCACTGAAGCGCAGTTGGGTTCCACAAGAGCAACTTTGCTCCAGACTTCATTACAGACTTGGTCCAAACAGACAAAAGAACTGAATTCCAGAGGTGAGGTGAGAGTGACTGCTCTTGACAGCAAGGCAGTATTTGAATGAGCCTGGCATCAAGGAGCCTTATCAATTGAAGTCAATGGGAGCTCTCCACTGGTTGGAGACAAATCTTGAAAGAAGATGGCTGTAGTGTTGCGAGGCCAAACAGGTATTCCTTAAGAGTAGTGCCCTAGGCCCAATTATCTTCACCTGCTTCATTAATCACCTCCCCTCTATCATAAGATCAGAAGTGGGGATGCTTGCACAATGTTCAGGACCATTCATGATTCCATAGCAGTCAGTGTTCATATGCAGGAAACTTGCTTCATCAGGGCACCTCACCCATCAATTTAAAGAATCACTGAAGCACAGGCTCCTTCGGCAGCACCTTCGAAACCCATAATCTCTACCTACAAGGTCAAAAGATGCATGGGAAACACCATCACCTTCAAGGTCCCCTCAAAACCATACCATCTTGATCTGGAACCAAATCATTATTCCTTTATTGGGTTGCTGCTGCTGGGTCAAAACCCTGTAACTCCTATCCTAAAATGGCTGATGGTGTACCCACACCAGAAGCAAAAAGCAGCAGTTCAAGAGGGCTCGCCATCACTTTCTCAAGTGAAATTAGGGATGAGCAAAAAAATGCTGGCCTCCCCACAGCTCATGAAAGAATAAAAATGTAGAGGGGGAAAACTAATTTAAAAATGAGAGAAACCTCGGCACATTTGCACTCAACAAGAAGTCTTTGTGGGGTGAAAAATAGAGGCTATATCAGTTTCATTCCGCTGTTGATAGTAAATTACCCTTGTGGCGTCTTTGAGAATACTTCAATGGAGTGAAGATTAGTGTATAAAGTCACTATGAAGGACATGATGATTTATGTCACCAGAGTGGGAAAGATCCAGGGATTATACTCCTGAATAGCCCTTAATACAAGTACACGCATGGTTGTCTAACCCGGGCAGACACCGGGATATGGGTGGATGATGGATATCACAGTATTGAGCACTCTCCAAGCTAACATATGAAGAGTCAAGTAACACAAGATGAAACCATAGCCCTGCATGAGTTGCTGACTTTTAGTAAACTGAATCCAAACACAAAGAAAATAAATGACCAACTCACATGGAATTCATTGCACTGCTGCAATGCCAGCATGAGATTGTTGGGACAAATAAAATTCGAAGAACTAACTATGATCAAGGAAATTACAATTATAAAGACACCCAGTTGGCTTACAAAGGCCAGATTTTAAAGCAGTAATGACAGCGAAAGGGCGCTCACCGTCATTACTCTTCTGAAAATGAAAGCAACTTCTGGAATCCACACATTTACAGGATAACGTGGAAATTCTGAAGTTTCTAGAAGTGATTCTACATTTCCTCACAGCATGAGGGGAATCTATGTTTATGATTTGTTTGTGTTTTCCAGGTGGGGGCCACGACCCAGTTGAAGAACTACAACTCCCGGCATACCCGGAGCTACAGCACAAGCGCAGGGTGCAGCCAAGGCTGCCCATGCTCCAGTCTGGGCTCCCTTTGATGACTGGAAAGCTCACATAAAAAGAATGTCCAGGTAACTGGGGTTTTGCATGGACACCTGACCATGGGACCTGGGAGCGTGTGAAAAGGAAGGTGGTCAGAAGGCTAAGAGGCTGCATAAAGTCTTTAGCTCATGAAGCTGTAAGGATCTTGAGTTCAGAGAACCCCAGCAACAGCTGATGCTGTTGGGGAGTTGGGGCTCAGGGAAGCAAAGGTGCAGTTGATAGCTCAGTGAAGCTGCCTGATCTACAAAGCAGGAAGCTGGGGCAAAGAGAAGCCCATGGTGAACAGTAGTTGTCTGCTAAGTACAGATGGATGGCCGTGATTGATGCTGGTCTGTAGCCTGATCATCCTAGTGGGACACATACTTGGACAACTTGACTGAGCAGCTGGAGGCAAGCAGTCGTTGGGGCAGTATGCAGTGAAGTCCAGATGCCTGACAACTCATTTCAGGGAGAAGAAGCAAGGGAGTTTCGAGACTGATTTGGAGCTGCTGTACAGGGAAATTAGAGGCTACATTGTAGAAAGAAACAAGCTTAAATTCCTCATGAAGGCGACAAGTTGTAAAGAACTCACGGTAATCACTGGCATCTGGGTTTGTAGCTAAGAAAATTCGTAGGATCTGTCTTTATGTCTGCCACTTAATGTGCAGTTAATAATAAATAATCTTTGTCACAAGTAGGCTTACATTAACGCAGCAATGAAGTTACTGTGAAAACCCCTAGTCGCCACATTTTGGCACCTATTCGGGTATCCTGAGGGAGAATTCAGAATGTCCAATTCACCTACCAACACGTCTTTTGGGATTTGTGGGAGGAAACCAGAGCACCCGGAGGAAACCCATGCAGACGCGGGGAGAATGTGTCCGCACAGACTAGACCCAAGCCAGGAATCGAACCTGGGTCCCTGGCGCTGTGAAGCAACTGTGCTAACCACTGTGTACCATGCTGCAGTGTTCACCCAGTTTGCCTAGTAATTAATGTGTACCTCATGTTAGATAGAGAGCATTGAGTGTTTGCTTTGTTGACAGTTCATAAATAAAAAATCTTCTGTTTGTTTAAAACCATGGAATCCTGTGGCTCTACTCTCTTTTCAATTAACTATGATTTCAAATTACATCTACTTTACAACAAAAGTTCCTGATCCCTAACGGGACTGTAGTAATAGGGTGTGTAATTGAAATCTCCAGACTGAATCAATTGGAAATTATCGAACTGACAAGAACTCCCCCTTTTATGCTTTAATATCATTACAACTACACCCAAAAAGAGCACACTTTATAAATTATATTTTACTGGGGTGCAGAGTCCCAATACTGCTGAAGCACCTATCTGGCCCTATATTTCGATAATGTTAAACTTTTCCATTTTGATAAAAATTCCAACTTAAAAAATTTTTTTTTAATTTTTAATATATATTTTATTAGAGTTTTATCATTTTTACAGATAATTCAACAAATATTCAAAACATAACTGGTATAATACAGAACAAATAGTTATGCAAACGTAAGAACAGAGAAAGACAGGATAAATTCAGAACAACAGTCCTTAAGAACCAGTGCCTCTATTTATGGGGGGGGGGGGGGGAGGGATATGGCCAAATAAACATGGTAGGATAACAGATCAAAAGCACACCTTTATGTATAGCGGGATCATGACTTGCAATATGGCTCAGCAGCGGGTCAGACAAAGCGGAGGCTATAAGAGATAGGGGTCCCGCACTTTACGGAATGCATCGGACTTGGACTGCAGTACAGACGTCAGGAATTCCATAGGAATACATTACATGACTATTTTATGCCAGTTTTGAATTGAAGGATACTTGTCAATGAGCCAGGAGCACAGGATATCTTTTCTAATTGCAAAAGTTAGGATGTTATACAGCCTTTTTTCATTGATGCTAATAATATTCCTATCTGGAAGACCATGAATTGGGAACAAAGGATAATATTCTACGTCCTTGCCAAATATCCTCTCAAGCTCCTCAACCGCACCAGAGCAATTGCAGAATCTAGACACGGTTCCATACACAGTATATTTAATCATCCTCGACTACCAGGCACTTTAGGCACATTGGGGATATAGCAGGATCAAACGTGTCTCAAACTCAAGTGTGATATGCAAATAGTGCAGTATCTTGAACTGAATCTCCTTCATTCTATTGCACAGCAAAATTTTATTGGCATAATCCCACATACTATCCCATGTCTCCTCATCAGTATTAGTTGCCGGCTAAGTCTCTTTCCCAAGACTGCAAGGTATCCAATGCACTGACACAGGATCTAGAACACAAGGTATCATAAAATTGCTAATTAACTGGTTAGGCTCTACAG
Source organism: Scyliorhinus canicula (assembly GCF_902713615.1). Lineage (NCBI taxonomy): Eukaryota > Metazoa > Chordata > Chondrichthyes > Carcharhiniformes > Scyliorhinidae > Scyliorhinus > Scyliorhinus canicula. The sequence continues at coordinate 156,439,601 of NC_052154.1, read as the reverse complement.
AAATTAGGACTTTTTTCCCACCGGGGAAATACAAGAGTTAAGACACAAAGTTGTCTTGTTAAAGATAAAGTCTTTCAATTGCAGATACTTAAAAAAAGGAGTGTCTCGGAACGTCAAATTGTTGGCATAGCTGCTCAAAGGAGGCACCAGTGAACATATCTCCCAGCCTACAAATGCCTCTTATCTCTCCAAGTATCGAATCCATGGTCCATAAGACCTGGTAGGAAGTCCGGGGTGCCCTGGATGGAAGAAAGAGTGGAAGTCAGTTTAGATCTCCCCTCTAATTGACCGACCATCCTCCACGCTCTAAGATTATTAGTAATTCTAGGATTTTCACACCGAGCAGAACCCAACCTAACGACCAAAATTCCCCATAAAATAACAAGACCTGTAAAGGACATACCAAATGGTCTGTTCCAATAGAGCCAAATGGAGGTGGGGTCCTTCTAACCGAGTTCCTTATAAATCCAAGTTGAGGGATTAATTGGTGCAATCTAATATTTGAGACACCCAAACCCCCCCTTAGAAGATGTGAGCTACAATTTGGTGAACTTTTCAAATGGTGCTTCTTTTTATTCCAAAGAAACAAACTGATCATTGCATTGATCTCCTTTAAGACCCTAGCATACAGTAAGATTGGCAACATCTGCAAGGGATACAATCTAGACAAACATTTATCATAATCAATGTAATCCTACCCAACCACGACACTGGCAGCGAGGGCCAATGAGTCAGGCCCCACCCAATAGACAAAATGAACGGAGAGAAATTAGCCCACGTAGTCGTTTAAAAAATGGGGGTAATTACAGCACCCAGGTAAGTAAACCCCGGCGGGGACCACCCAAAAGGAAAATTAGCAGGGGGAGGTGGTCTACCTCTCAACCCTTCCACTGGCATAGCCTCAGACTTTGGAAACTTAATATTTCACTGGAGAAGGTACTGAATCTATCTACCACATTGATAACAGCGGGAACTCAGATGTCTGGCTTCAATCGAAACAGCAGCACATCACCAGCATAAAACATGATCTTATTCTGCTTCCCCCCAACAGCGCTACCCATATATCAAAGGATCTTGCCTAATAGCCTTGCCAGAGGCTGTATGGCCAATGTAAACTGCAAGGGGGTAAGGGGTAGCCCTGCCTTGCCCCTCTCCGAAAGCCAGAATTCTCAGAACTATAACCATTTGTGAACACTACCACCAATGGTTTATGATACAACACTTGAAACTACTTAACATATTCCTCACCCAGCCCAAATCTCCACAACGTAGAAACCAAATCATTCCATTCACCCTGTCAAAAGCTTTCTCTGCATCTAGGGAAATCACTAACCCATCTAACGCCTGCTTTCAGAAAAAACTTGGATCACATTCAGTAACTTTGACATATTGCTAGAAAACTGACCTTTTATGAACCCAGTCTGGTCCCCCGAATGATCAACGGGAGACTTCCTTCTAAACGTCGCACCAACACTTTAGACAACAATTTCAAATCAACATTCAGAAGTGAAATTGGCCTCGAGGAAGCACACTCCTCCGGGGTCTTGCCTGCCTTCAAAATCAGGGAAATATTCGCTTCCTGGAGCGTCGGTGGTAACAGACCTGCCTCAAATGAATGACAGTACATACCAATTAACGGATCTATTAACAGGTCCTTAAATTCCCTGTAAATCTCATACCCAAAACCATCTGGCTCAGGGGCCTTGCCCATTTGGAGCTCCCCACTAGCCATAGCCACCTCTCTTTTTAGAGATAAGAGCATTAAAGACCAATCGTTGATCATCCAAAGCCGTAGGAAGCTCAAAGGAAGAGAAGAAGCGCTCCAGCACTCAATGTGTGTCAATGCATCTCCAGACTGACCTGACATATACAGTTCAGCATAAAAATTCCCAAATGCACTATTAATGTCTTTGGTTTTAATTAGTTTAGTACACATAGAATCATGCACAAGAGATAACCCTGGAATCAGCCCTCTTCTTAGTCAGAAGAGCAGATACACATTGAAATTCCATAACCTGGATCGGGAGGGCAAGAGTAAAAACTCAAGGAAGACGCATGGTCAGAGATTGCGATACTATCTATAGAACAGGAGGATACCAGATGTAGGATTGTTCTAGTCAATTCTAGCATTGTATTTACGAGGAGCTGCGAAAAATGCAAATTCTTTATCTCTAGGATGTAAAGTCCTCCATACATCTAGGTATCCCATCTCCTCACATACTGATGCCATGATGCCAAGGTCCTTGCCTGTAGGGTGGTGGAGAGGGGATTCTGGTTACTTGGAGCTTATTCATCAAGGAAGTGAAATGACAGTTAAAGTCCCCACCCACAAAAGAATTGATTGAAGCCAGCTCCGCAATGTCCGTGAAGACTTTAGTAACAAACTCCACGGAGTGATTAGAAGGGCCATACACATTCAATATCGAGACAGATTCTCCGTATACAAGCCCCTTAATAATCAGATATCTACCCCCCTTATCCCTCATACAATTCTCCACCTTGAAGGGAACAGTTCTGCTGACCAAAATTGCTACTCCCCTGCTGGTGTTGAAAACGAGGCGAAGACCTGCCCCAATCATTCTGTCCACTTTCTCCTTCATAAGAAAAGACAGGCCGCGGGATTCTCCGTTTCTGACACTAAGTGTTGACACCAATGCAGAATTTGTGGATTTTCACAACAGCAAAACTGGAGCCACACCTGGACCTGTTCCGCGTCTGTTAAGGGGCTAGCACCGGCGCCACATGGAACACAATCAATTCCGATACAGGATTTGCAGGGTCCGTGATTGACACTTGGGAGGCTGCATACACACATTTCACTTCCCACACACAATCAACCCAGCCAACAAGATGCCATTGGTTGTGCTGGAGCGCGCCCAAACAGCTGATGGGTCGGCTGGGGCCAGGGGCACCCAGTGGGGTGGCCTCAGGGGGACACCTATATGACATGTGGCCTCAGTTCACAATAGGCTGTTAGCGTGCGTCCAGCTACATGTCTGCCTTGCCGGCTGCGGCAATGGTGTCCCTTGCCCTTTCACCCTGACCCCACAACCCACCTCCTGGCCACCCCCACTACTCCCACCGGCCCTGGTAGAAGCCCTGGGCCAGCAGCACGACTGTCAGCAAACTATGGTGATGTTGGACTTGGACACTTTCCGTACCCCTCCCTCAGCAGCCACGACGCCGGTTTCACGGTTTCTAAAAGCGCAAGTGAACCACTCCATCGGGAACTCAGCCCATCGGAGAAGGAGAATCGCGGGGGCTCTGGAGAATACCGGGTCGGGCCCGCTAATGATAGATAAACGGTGTCCACTGGACGCGTATTGACACCTTTGTTGAGATGATGGAGAACCGCGATTTGCCGTTAAATCGGTGCCTGCCGTGATTTTGACATCGGAACCTATTCTCCGCCCAATGGCGTTGTGATTTCAGCGATGGCAAACGGAGAATCCCGCACAAATCTTTTTCCTTTTGATAGGATGATGAATTTCCTATACATTCCAGGAACACAGTTTAAAATGAGTTACTGACATTGCACAGACTACCAGAAGAAAAGCTTTTTGTCCCATATTCGGGCATACATCATAACACACTGCTCTAATCTCAAGTTACACCTGACGCATCATAACACCCTTATAACGTTCTCTTCTCAGTTAAGAAGCCAGCCTATACCACTGCAGGATTCAATCAACATCTTACAAACCCGAACGTAACGTGGATATCTAAGGAAATAAGGGAGAGTATCAAATTGAAGGAAAAAGCATATAAAGTGGCAAAGATTGCTGGGAGATTAGAGGACTGGGAAATCTTTAGGGGGCAACAGAAAGCTACTAAAAAAGCTATAAAGAAGAATAAGATAGAGTATGAGACTAAACTTGCTCAGAATATAAAAACAGACATTAAAAGTTTTTACAAATATATAAGACAAAAAAGAGTGGCTAAGGTAAATATTGGTCCTTTAGAGGATGAGAAGGGAGTTTTAATAATGGGAAATGAGGAAATGGCTGAGGAACTGAACAGGTTTTTTGGGTCGGTCTTCACAGTGGAAGACACAAATAACATGCCAGCGACTGATAGAAATGAGGCTATGACAGGTGAGGACCTTGAGAGGATTGTTATCACTAAGGAGGGAGTGATGGACAAGCTAATGGGGCTAACGGTAGACAAGTCTCCTGGCCCTGATGGAATGCATCCCAGAGTGCTAAAAGAGATGGCTAGGGAAATTGCAGATGCACTAGTGATAATTTACCGAAATTCACTAGACTCTGGGGTGGTCCCGGTGGATTGGAAATTAGCAAACGTGACGCCACTGTTTAAAAAAGGAGGTAGGCAGAAAGCAGGAAATTATAGGCCAGTGAGTTTAACTTCGGTAATAGGGAAGATGCTGGAATCTATCATCAAGGAAGAAATTGCGAGGCATCTGGATAGAAATTGTCCCATTGAGCAGACGCAGCATGGGTTCGTAAAAGGCAGGTCATGCCTAACTAATTTAGTGGAATTTTTTGAGGACATTACCAGTGCAGTAGATAACGGGGAGCCGATGGATGTGGTATATCTGAATTTCCAGAAAGCCTTTGACAAGGCGCCACACAAAAGGTTGCTGCATAAGATAAAGATGCATGGCATTAAGGGTAAAGTAGTAGCATGGATAGAGGATTGGTTAATTAATAGAAAGCAAAGAGTTGGGATAAATGGGTGTTTCTCTGGTTGGCAATCAGTAGCTAGTGGTGTCCCTCAGGGATCCGTGTTGGGCCCACAATTGTTCACAATTTACATTGATGATTTGGAGTTGGGGACCAAGGGCAATGTGTCCAAGTTTGCAGATGACACTAAGATGAGTGGTAAAGCAAAAAGTGCAGAGGATACTGGAAGTCTGCAGAGGGATTTGGATAGGTTAAGTGAATGGGCTCGGGTCTGGCAGATGGAATACAATGTTGACAAATGTGAGGTTATCCATTTTGGTAGGAATAACAGCAAACGGGATTATTATTTAAACGATAAAATATTAAAGCATGCCGCTGTTCAGAGACTTGGGTGTGCTAGTGCATGAGTCACAGAAGGTTGGTTTACAAGTGCAACAGGTGATTAAGGCGGCAAATGGAATTTTGTCCTTCATTGCTAGAGGGATGGAGTTTAAGACTAGGGAGGTTATGTTGCAATTGCATAAGGTGTTAGTGCGACCACACCTGGAGTATTGTGTTCAGTTTTGGTCTCCTTACTTGAGAAAGGACGTACTGGCGCTGGAGGGTGTGCAGAGGAGATTCACTAGGTTAATCCCAGAGCTGAAGGGGTTGGATTATGAGGAGAGGTTGAGTAGACTGGGACTGTACTCGTTGGAATTTAGAAGGATGAGGGGGGACTTTATAGAAACATTTAAAATTATGAAGGGAATAGATAGGATAGATGCGGGCAGGTTGTTTCCACTGGCGGGTGACAGCAGAACTAGGGGGCATAGCCTCAAAATAAGGGGAAGTAGATTTAGGACTGAGTTTAGGAGGAACTTCTTCACCCAAAGGGTTGTGAATCTATGGAATTCCTTGCCCAGTGAAGCAGTTGAGGTTCCTTCATTACATGTTTTTAAGGTAAAGATAGATAGTTTTTTGAAGAATAAAGGGATTAAGGGTTATGGTGTTCGGGCCGGAAAGTGGTGCTGAGTCCACAAAAGATCAGCCATGATCTCATTGAATGGCGGAGCAGGCTCGAGGGGCCAGATGGCCTACTCCTGCTCCTAGTTCTTATGTTCTTATGTAACAAAAACACAAAATGATCATGACCACAATAGTTCTACGGAGACCCGTAAGGCTCACCCTATGGCCATGCTATCATTGCCATCAGAACACCAACTCCTCGTGGGCAGCATGGTGGCGCAGTGAATTGGACCTGCTGCCTCATGGCGCCGAAGTCCCAGGTTCGATCCCAGCCCTGGGTCACTGACCGTGTGAGGTTTGCACATTCTCCCCGTTTCGGCCCCACAACCCAAAGATGCGCAGGGTAGGTGGATTGGCTAGGCTAAATTGCCCCTTAATTGGATAAAATGAATTGGGTACTCTAAATTGTTTTTAAAAAGGAAACCCACTCCTCAACAGAGAGAAGAAAAGAAGCCAACAATGGGAGCCAAATGTCGCTCCCATGAAGACCTAAACCTTCCACCTACCAAGTCCTGGTAATAACCCCACTCAATTTTACCATGATTAAAGAGAGGATACCAAAATACAAGAATTACCATCATAAAGATACAGATAAGTGAGAAAACAATGAATAATTAGCAGGCAACTCAGCTACCACAAATAAAAGTCCCTGAGATTCTTTAGGATAAGACATTCAGTATAGTGCTCAAATGTTAACACCTCCCAATAAAAGGATACATGACAAGATAAATACAGACAAAAAACAATACAACAGGGAGAAACTCCAAATTTCAACGAGGTGCAGATCGTCAATCTAAGTCCAAGCCTTCTACGGATTTAACAAAGGTCAACGCACTAGTCAGATTATCAAAAGACTTAATGGAGTCGTCGGATATCATTCTTCAGGGTTTCAGAATAAAGCCAGGCATAATTCACTCCAGCTGCCTTGAGATCTTTTCTAACTTGATCGAGGCCTCTATGCTTCAGGTGTGACGCTGCCAGAAGTCCTGGGAAAAGGTCCTCTCCCCATCATAGAGCCAGGGCCCACCACTTCCACAACCTTCTGCCAATCTTTGAAGTCATGAAAGTAAATGATTAAGGACCTGGCATGCTGATTATCCCTAGGCCTCAAGACAGGATATGGTGCGCCCCTTCCACCTTAAAACGCCAAGTCTATATATCTAGCTTAAGGGAACGTGATAGTCAGCTCTCAAGAAACTTAACAGGAGTCTTCCTCTCTGCTCCTTCTGGAAGGCCTACGACCCAGACATTCTTTCTCTGGCCTCAGGTCTCCAAATCTTCCAAGATTTCGGACATATTACATAGCTGGTTTTCCAAGGCTTGAAAGCGAGCTTCAGCCAAGGAAGCAACATTTTCAATGGTTTATCAAGCCTTTTATTAGTGTTCTGCAGCTCAGTCTTATGGCACTTAGATGCTGTGACAATAAACCCGAGTTTATTGTCAAGACACTCTGATAGTGTTGATAATGTTCACAGTCATCATTTCCAGAATCATAGAAAGTGCCGTGTCAAGAGTCCATTCGAGGATCAGATAGCCATAATAAGGTGACGGCTCTAACCACGCTGCTTCCGACTGCTCCCTTTTATCACAAAATTCCTTAGAATTCCTTGGCATTTTTTCTCCCAACACTCATCCAAAAATCTTCGAGGGACATGCCACGGAGTATTAGCTCCCAGATTAGGAATTCATGTGTCGCACAAACAGGATAATAGAGGGATCACAAAAAGAGTAGCGCCAAAGCCCACTGAAAAGCTGCTATTCCCACACCCTCATCACGTGGTCACTTCAACTTTTTTTTTAAAGTTTAGGATATTCCAGCTTCTAATGTTTATGTCTCAACCTTTCCTTCAACCTCCATAAAAGTTAATTAAAACTGAAGAATAATCAGTCCATTTTACTTCCTTGTTTGCTGACTGTGAGAAAAGTTCAAAGTGATTGGCTGCTTATCCTGGTTGAAGGCATTAATATTTCTGTGCGACCGGGAGGTCCTTGACTTCAGTGCCAGATTCAAATATCAGAAAAGGTGATAACCACGCCACAAAGATTGCTGGATCTTTGTGGCCATCTTTTTTGGACATTAGAGATGAGCACCATTGCTTCGCTGCTGACTGCAAAATCCAGATTCACAAAATCCATAATTTCCCTAACATATAATTGCACAATGGGTCTGTTAAGAAATTCGGGGCATTTGAGATAAAAGTTGAATTTGGGAAACGGCGAGTATTTTGAGGTGTATTTGAGAATGGAGGCCGGTTCTTGTACTGAGTCGGGGTTGCAGGCGCTGGCAATGCTTCTATTTGCCCCAGGGAAGTATTCGGGAAGTCCTGTAGTGGTCGCCATGTTGCAGAATTGGAGACAATTTCAGCAGCACTTTCGGCTGGGAGGGGTCGAGGCCAATGGATTTGAGCCGGGGAGGACGGATGCAAGGTTTCAGGGATGGTAAGAAAGAGGGGTGAAGGAGATGAAGGATTTGTTTTTGGGAAGGGTGGGTCACAGGCTGGAGGAGTTGGGGGGTGGGGGGAAAAGAGGTTGGGTTTCATTCATATCGAGAGGGCTAGAATACAAGAGCAGGGATGTACTTCTGAGGCCGTATAAGGCTCTGATCAAAACCCATTTGGAGTATTGTGAGCAGTTTTGGGCCCCATATCGAAAGAAGGATGTGCTGGCCGTGGAAACGATCTAGAGAAGGTTCATAAGAATGATCCCAGGAATGAAGAGCTTGCCATATGAGGAATGGTAGAGGACTCTAGGGCTGTACTCGTTGGAGTTTAGAAGGATATGGGGGGATCTTATTGAAACATACAGGATATGGAGAGGTCTAGATAGAATGCATGAGGAGAGGATGTTTCCACTTGTAGGAAAAACTAGAACCTGACGCCACAGCCTCAGACTAAAAGGGCAATCCTTTAAAATTGACATGAGGAAGAATTTATTTAGCCAGAGGGTGGTGAATCTGTGGAACACTTTGCTGCAGAAGGCTGTGGAGGCCAAATCACTGAGTGTCTTTAAGACCGAGATAGATAGGTTCTTGATTAATATGGGGTCATGGGGAGAAGACAGGAGAATGGGAATGAGAAACATATCAGCCATGATTGAATGATGGAGCAGACTTGATGGGCCGAATGGCTAATTCTGCTCCTATATCTTATGGTCTAAGTGAATGGCACTGGAGGAGGGACTGTGGTGTGAGGTGCTGTCGGGGGGGAATGCCTCAACCCCGTGTGCGAGGCTGGGGTTGATACAGTTGAAGGTTGTGCAACTGGAGCATTTGACAAAGTCAAGGATGAGCCGGCTATTTGATGGGATAGGGGATACTTGTGTGGGAGGGGCGCAGCTAATCATGTGCACATGTTCTGGTTCTGCCTGAAGTTAGAGAAATTTTGGGCCTGGTTTTTCAGCATCAGCGATCCTGCATGTGGATTTGGAGCCGGGTCCCGAGGGCCATATTCAGGTTGTCAGACCTGCCGGAGTTGCAGACGGGAGTGGGGGCAGATGTTTTAGCCTTCATGTCATTGATTGCCCGCAGGCAGGTTCTGTTGGGGTTGAGGTCAGCTTCTCCACCTATGATTCCGCGTGGCTGGGGGATCTAATGGCATTCTTACATCTCAAGAAGGTGAAATTTGCCGTAAGAGGGGCAAATGAGGGGTTCCACAAGAGATGGGGGGCAGGATTTATTGTATTTGGGGTGTAATCTTTTGTTTTGTATTGTAAAATGTTAAAATGCTACAAATCTGAATAAAAATACTTTTTTAAAAATAAATTATTACAGGAGTTTATGGGTTACAACAACACCCGGTTACAAGGCTGTTAAGACACCTTAATTCGATTACTTCCCAACAGAGACATAACCCTGCAGGAGCTCAGACATGAACATACCTAAAGTACATTTGAAAACATCATTGCATCATGTCCCCTGCGCTATCTTAGCTTTGTATCATCCAGGTCTATCTCTGAGCCATGTAGTTTTTGCGTGAAATTCAGCATACCTCGATTTGATGTGCACGGGTAATCCTGTTCCGGTTTACATTTTCTCGAACCCTTTCACTCTGACGGGTCCTTGCTATAGCACGGGTTCTTCTGACAGATGGACGTAACCAGGAAGTAGTGGGCTCTTGTGCTGCATCAGCAACAAGAAAGGCAACCTCTTCATCATCAATCTCCTCAACATCTGCAAACAGAGGCAACCAGATCAGCTATTACTCCTGCAATGACATTTCTGATGAGCTTTGTTTTGGAGGGGCCAACCTGAAAGAACCCATCATCACTCAAACTTCAGCTTCTGGGCAGGTGAAAGGTCCAAGCACAATGATCAGTGAATTGGGGCACACACTGAACAACAGCTTATATTTACAGAGGGTCCTTAACATAGTAAAACATTTCAGGTATTCTTATTGAGAAAACAATAGCACATCTCTGGTCAAGAGCATCACAAATTACATACAAAAAATCTAATCCAGCATAAACCGATTCACGAACACTACGGTATCAATTGTTAGAGTGTGTCAAAACATTCGGATTTCCAAATACATTTAAACGCCCTATATCTAAGACTAAACTGAATTCCCTTGAGTATAGAAGACTAAAGGGTAATTTAATTGAGTTGTTTAAGATGATTAAAGGATATGATGGGGTCGATAGAGGGAAATTAATTTGCCTTTGGAGGCCTGATCAAGTAGACAAAACTTTTAAATCAGAGTGAGGCCATTCTGGAGTTAATAGGAAGCACTTCCTCATCTAAAAGGGACCTGAAACTTAACCCTCTAGAAAGCTGTTACGGCCGGGGTAGTCAATTTAACATTTCAAAATTGAAATTGATAGATGAATGGAGTTTACGCTACTGATCAGCCACAATCTTATACAATGGTACAACAGACCCAAGGGGCTGAATCGCCTACTCCTATATGCAAAATGGAAGTTCATCAGAAAAACACCTCCACTTAGCTGTTACTCTTATGAGTGCTGATAGTATAGGGTTTTCAATAGATAATATTGCACAATGTAGCCCCACTTCAGAGAATTAAGCCCATAATCTTGGCTGACACTGACTTTTAATGATCGGCATGGATCAGCGGGCAGCACTCTCGTCTCGGAGTCAGAAGGTCACATGTTCAAGACCAATCTCTCAGACTTGAGCACAAAATTCTAGATTGACACTCGAATGCTGCACTGCCTGAGGTGCCAACTTTCAGACGGAGACATTAAACTGAGGCCCTCTTCTGGTGGGTATAAATAATCTTAGTGCTTTTCAAAGAGCCCAGAGGCTGTCCCCGGTGACCTGACTAATATTTATCCAACAATCAACATCAGTAGAATGGATTATCCAATTATCTGTGTGGAACCTTGTTGTGCATACAAATGGCTACATATGTTATAGTTGCGACCACACTTCAGAAATATTTAACTAGCTGTGAAGCTCTTTGGGATAGACTGCGCTGAAAGGAGCTATATTACTCCAGGTTCTTTATTTGCTAAAATAGCAGCATAGATACATTGGGTATAAAAGGGAGCTAGATGTGCTTGCAGACTAACTGTCTGCCCTGGTAGCATGCTTGTACCCACCCAGTATAAATCATATGCTAATTTTGCTTACCATCTCTGGGATTGTTAACAGCACATTCTGGGCAAAACCATTCTTCTACTGGAACAGTATCAAGGGCGGGAGTGAGACAATCCAAGTGGTATCTAGAAAAAAAATGGAGGCAGTTTAAAATCAGCAAAAATACTCAAGTGGGAACAATTAAAATTAATCATGCAGAAAAGTATAACATTAAAGAATTAAAATATAAGCGCCAAATGCTTTCTCCCAGGATGAGACTTCAATCTTCTGGCTCACCACTTAGGACAAGGGCAAGAGGCACATGGGGACACCATAACCTCTGAGCCCAGTCTGACCATCACTGGTTCATAATCCTGAACTCCCCATCTAAAAGCACTGAAGGAACACCTTCGCTACTGCAGTTCAAGAAGTTCAAATAGGATTTAGGTAGGTAGGTCAGGTGTTTTTTCATGCATCGGTGCAGACTTTATAGGCTGAAGGGCCTCTTCTGCACTGTATTTTCTATGATTCTGAAGTCTCTCGACACCACCTTCTCAAAGCCAATTAGGACGGGCAATAAATGCCAGATTTACCAACAATGTCCACATTCTGAAAATTAACTTTTAAAAACATGATTTGAGTTTAACTGGCAACATTTAAAAGATTGGTATCAATAGCTGAGTATAAAACAAATCAGTTTCACACAGTATCTGATGAGCCATGTATACAGTTATAAGGGTGTGGAGGAAAGGAGTTAATTTTCCCTAGATAGAAGTAGCCTCCATTAGGCAAATGTTCCTAAGTCATGTACAGGACATATTCTGCAGGCACTTTTCGATCATAACCTTTTCCCAACTGTTGCTCAAACTCATTTTAAGACAGCTGATTGTCAGGAGATGATTCCTTATCCTAGATGAAGATAAGAGACATGGAGCAAATGGAGTTGAGGTACAAATCGATCATGATCCAATTGAATGATGAATGAAGCTCAAGGGGTGAAATTGCCTGCTCTTTTTCCCATGTTGCTATGTCTACTCATTTATCCACTAGCCTTTTAGGGTGGATGACTGAAGCTTTCAATAGTCAATTCAGAATTGTTAACTCAAACTCAAGTTCTCTTTTTCTGTTGTGAATGCCAGGTTTTAAACGGTTTAATATATGGTAAGATGCAGCAATGAAGAGTCACGTGATCTGCATTGAATTCTGCCCAATGACTAATGGCTGGTTTGGGAATCAGGGAACCAGGTCGAATGCTTTTGAAATGGAAGTGCCAGGTTTTTGTTCTTGTTTTTGCAGATTTTCTGTCTCAGAGTATTTAAACAGGAACAGAGAGTGACAACAGCAACTGTGAGCAGCAGGTGAAAGATTGTTCGGAGTTAGCTACCAGGTGGAATGTTGCTGGCAGCAAGTGCTCTAGTCAACGAGAAGGAACTGGCTGGAATTTAGGAACTCTGAAAGATTCATTCTGGCGTGGCAGGAAGAAAGGAATCATCAAGGTGAGCTGTGCTGTTGGAAATCAGTTCGGGATTTCTCGGAATAGAGGAAAGGTCCTTCAACGGTCACTGGACATTGTGATTTGGTTGAAGGGGACAAAGCAAGCCGAGAGAAAGCTGGGGCTAACTTTGGTCCCGTAAAGACCACAATCCATGGAGAACATGCCGTAACGTATAATTGTGGTGCACGGCTATTGATCGAAATTGACAGATATGTTTTTGGTAATTTAGTATATTAGTTGCTTACGAAGTGATGTTTGCAATGTTGCTTTTACTTTGTTTGCTACAGTAAAGATTTTAAAACTTGAAATGTTGTTGTGCAATTCTTTTAGGTCAGTCAATGGGAATTCAAATATCTTTTTCAAAGCAATTGGTCTCTAAGGGGATTGTAATATATTCTATGATGAAAGCCGTTTAGCTCCAAATTATCCTGGCCTCTTATCATGCCACAATCTCAATTTGTTCTCTAATGAAAAACCTGCCAGCTCTTCAAGTTTAACTTTGTATCAAATGTTGAACTGTCTAATTCGCCCATTAAAATCTTTAATTCTCAAACAACACAAACTTCAACTAAGCAGACCTCATCTGGAGTACTGCGTTCATTTTAGGATATATTGGTCTTCGAGGTCGGACAGCATAGATTCACCAGAAATATACTTGGGCTAAAAGGCTTAACTTACAAAGACCCAGAGTCTAGGCTTGTATACCCTTGAATGTGGAAAGTTAAGTGATGATCTAATTGAGGTTCATAAGATGATTAAACGAGTCATAAGTTGTAAAGAGAGATGATTTCCTCTGGTGGGCGAATCTAGAAAAAGGGGGGCATAACCCTAAGAGTTCAGATACTCAAGACTAATGTCAGGAAGCACATCCTCAAATCTGGCACTCGCCCCTGCAAAACCGTTGCTGAGGCTCTGGATCAATTGAAAATTCCAAACTGAGATCAATATATTTTTGTTAAGGCAAGGGTATTAAGGACTTTCAAACCAAGGTGGGTACATAGAAATCAAACCAAGACCACAGTAAATAATGGAATGAGCTTGACAAGCTAAATGTTGTATGACGTACATAACACTCTTGAGAGACTAAAGGAATCAAAGATGAGATTAAAGCAGAAAAGTGTTAAGACGGGTCACTATAATGTATCTGCACTATACTGTATCTGCAGTACTCTGTCTAACACATCACTTTATTGAATCTGTGACTAAAGACACTCAACTGCACTGTATAGAACACAGATTATACAGTGCAGAAGGAGGCCATTCGGCCCATCGAGTCTGCACTAACCCACTTAAGCCCTCACTTCCACCCTATCCCCGTAACCGAATAACCCCATCTAACCTTTTGGACACTAAGAGGCAATTTGGCATGGCCAATCCACCTAACCTGCACATCTTTGGACTGTGGGAGGAAACTGGAGCACCCGGAGAAAATTCATGCAGACACAGGAAGAACATGCGTTACCCTGTTGGACATACCATTGCACTGAATCTGTTATACACACATTACTACTGTGTTACCCTGTTAGATACTTAGTAATAATAATAATAATAATAATAATAATCTTTATTGTCACAAGTAGGCTTACATTGACACTGCAATGAAGTTACAGTGAAAAGCCCGTAGTCGCTACACTCCGGAGCCTGTTCGGGTACACTGGGAGAATTCAGAATGTCCAAATTATCTAACATCATGTCTTTCAGGACTTGTGGGAGGAAACCAGAGCACCCGGAGAAACCCCACGCAGACACAGGGAGAAAGTGCAGACTTCACACAGATAGTGACCCAGCCGGGAATCGAACCTGGGACCCTGGTGCTGTGAAGCAACTGTGCTAACTACTGTGCTGCCATGCCACCCATAGAATCATAGATTGGTAATATTGGGCGGAATGGCGGTACAGTGGGTAGCACTGCTGCTTTGCAGCTCCAGGGTCCCAGGTTCGATTCCCGGCTTGGGTCACTGTCTGTGTGGAGTCTGCACGTTCTTCCTGTGTCTATGTGGGTTTCCTCCGACAAGTCCCAAAAGACGTGCTGTTAAGTAATTTGGACATTCTGAATTCTCCCTCCATGTACCCAAACAGGTGCCGGAATGTGACGACTTGTAATAAAGATCATTTTTAAAAATAACACACAAGGTGGCATTGAGCCTCCAGTGTCTGTGCCACCTCTCTGCGAAAACTTAGCTGGTCCCACTCTCCATCCTTTCCCCAGAACCCTGCAATGTTTCTTTCTTCATGTGTTTATCCAATTCCCAGAAAGCCTCGATTGAATCGCTCTCCAGCACACACTGAAGCAATGCACTCCAGATTTTAACCACAGGCAGCAAAAAAAAAATCCTCATGTTGTCATTGGTTCTTTTGACAATCACCTTATATCAGTGTCCTCTGGTTCTTACAGTTTCGCTTCATCTATTTTGTTCTAGTAGCAATTCTGGGGCACTGTGACAAGAACAGAGAATGCTGCAAAGACTCAGCAAGTCTGGCAGCATTCTTGAGAGGAAAGAGAGTTAACATTTCAGTCCATTTGGCTCTTCATGCTACAGTTTAATATCTAACATTTCTCCATTTCTTTAGTCCTGATGAAGTGGCAAACGGACTCTAAACGCCAACTCTGTTTTCCCTTGCTACAAACCTGCCGAGTTTTTCCAGCTTTCCCGTTTCAGATTCCAGCATCTACAGTACTTTGCATATTCTGGGAAACAGTAGTGTTACATTTCACCAGCCCCAGTCAGCTATATATTTTTTTACATAGCTTTACATAGAATTTACATTGCAGAAGAGAATTTACATTGCAGAAGGAGGCCATTCTGCCCATCGAGTCTGCACCGGTCCTTGGAAAGAGCACCCTACCCAAGCCCACACCACCCTATCCCCATAACCCAGTAACCCCACTCAACCAACACTGAGGGCAATTTTGGATACTACGGGCAATTTATCATGGCCAATCCAACCTGCACATCTTTGGATTGTGGGAGGAAACCGGAGCACCCGGAGAAAACCCACGCACACGCGGGGAGAACATGCAGACTCCGCACAGACAGTGACCCAGCCGGCAATCGAACCTGAGACCCTGGAGCTATGAAGCAATTGTGCTAACCACTATGCTACCGTGTTGCCCACCATTTTGGAAACACTGGATTGTTTAGTGCTCAATAACATCAACTTGTGAGGAGGTGTGTAGGAGGGTCCGGGGAAGTATTGAGGGGTATCTTGATACCAATGACACGGGGGAGGTCCGGGTGGGGATGGTCTGGGAGGCTCTGAAAGCAGTGAACCGGGGGAGCTGATCTCCATCCGGGCCCACAGGGAAGGGAGGGAGCGGAAGGAGAGGGAGAGACTGGTGGGGGAGCTCCTGGATGTGGACAGGAGATACGCGGAGGCACCAGAGGAGGAGTTGCTGGGGGAACGGCGTAGTTTGCAGGCCAAATTTGACTTGTTGACCACCAGAAACGCGGAGACACAGTGGAGGAGGGTGCAGGGCGCGGTATATGAGTATGGGGAGAAGGCGAGCAGGATGTTGGCGCATCAGCTCCGTAGGCGAGATGCTGCTAGGGAAATTGGTGGAGTGACGGATGGGGGTGGGAATGTAGTGCAGAAGGGGACAGAAGTAAATGGGGTCTTTAGGGACTTCTACGAGGAACTGTACCGGTCGGAACCTCCGATGGGGAGAGGGGGGATGGAGAGCTTCATGAACAGGCTATGCTTCCCAAGGGTTCAAGAGGAGCTGGTAGAGGGGCTGGGGGCGCCGATAGAGTTGAAGGAGCTAGTCAGGGGTATTGGACAAATGCAGTCAGGTAAGGCCCCGGGGCCAGACGGGTTCCCGGTGGAATTTTATAAAAAGTATGCGGATCTGGTGGGCCCCCTGTTGGTGCGAGCCTTCAATGAGGCATAGGAGGGGGGGGCTTTGCCCCCGACGATGTTGCGGGCACTGATCTCTCTGATCCTAAAGCGGGATAAGGACCCCTTGCAGTGTGGATCATACAGGCCTATCTCGCTCCTCAATGTTGACGCCAAGTTGCTGGCGAAGATCCTGGCCACCAGGATAGAGGATTGTGTGCCAGGGGTGATACACGAAGATCAGACAGGATTTGTCAAGGGACGGCAGCTCAACACGAATGTGCGGAGACTGTTAAATGTTATCATGATGCCGGCAGTGGAGGGGGAGGCGGAGATAGTGGTGGTGCTGGATGCAGAGAATGTGTTTGATAGAGTTGAGTGGGGGTACCTGTGGGAGGTGCTGGAGCAGTTCGGATTTGGGGAGGGATTCATCAAATGGGTGAGGCTGCTCTACGCGGCTCCGATGGCGAGTGTAGTTACAAATGGAAGGAGATCGAAGTACTTTAGGCTCTACCGTGGGACCAGGCAGGGGTGCCCCCTGTCCCCCTTGCTCTTTGCACTGGCGATTGAACCTCTGGCTATGGCATTGAGGGAGTCAGGGAGATGGAGGGGTCTGGTGCGGGGTGGGGAGGAACATCGGGTATCGCTGTATGCGGACGACCTGCTGTTGTATGTGGCGGACCCAGAAGGGGGAATGCCAGGGGTGATGGAGCTGTTGGCGGAATTTGAGGGCTTCTCGGGCTATAAGTTAAATTTAGGCAAGAGCGAGGTATTTGTAGTACACCCGGGAGATCAGGAGGAGGGAATTGGGAGGCTCCCGTTTAAGAGGGCAGTGAAGAGTTTCAGATATCTAGGGGTGCAGGTGGCCAGGAGTTGGGGGACTCTCCATTAGCTTAACTTTACCAGGCTGGTGGAGCAGATGGAGGAGGAATTTAAAAGGTGGGACATGGTGCCGCTATCGTTGGCGGGTAGAGTGCAGTCCGTCAAAATGACGGTTCTCCCGAGGTTCTTGTTCCTCTTCCAGTGTTTGCCCATCTTTATCCCTAGGGCCTTTTTTAGAAGAGTGACCAGCAGCATCATGAGCTTTGTTTGGGCGCATGGGACCCCGAGGGTGAAGAGGGTCTTCTTGGAGCGGGGTAGAGATGGGGGGGGCTGGCGTTACCTAATCTCTCGGGGTACTACTGGGCGGCCAATGTGTCGATGGTGCGCAAGTGAGTGATGGAGGGGGAGGGGGCAGCATGGAAACGGATGGAGAGGGCGTCCTGTGGAGATACAAGCCTGGGGGCCCTGATAACGGCGCCGTGGCCGCTCCCTCCTACGAGGTATACCACGAGTCCGGTGGTGGCGGCTACCCTCAAGATTTAGGGGCAGTGGAGGCGACATAGGGGAGAAGTGGGGGGCTCGATGGAGGCTCCGTTAAGGGGGAACCATAGGTTCGTCCCGGGGAACATTGATGGGGGATTTCAGGGTTGGCACAGAGCGGGCATCAGGCAGCTGAGGGACCTGTTTATTGATGGGAGGTTTGCGAGCCTGGGGGAGTTGGAGGAGAAATTTGGGCTCCCCCCGGGAAACATGTTCAGGTATCTGCAGGTAAAGGCATTTGCAAGACGGCAGGTGGAGGGATTCCCTTCGCTTCCCGTGAGGGGGGTGAGTGACAGGGTGCTTTCGGGGGGGTCTAGGTCGGAGAGGGGAAGATATCTGATATCTACACGGTTATGCAGGAGGTGGAGGAGGCGTCAGTAGAGGAGCTGAAAACTAAGTGGGAGGGGGAACTGGGGGAACAGATCGAAGACGGGACATGGGCTGATGCCCTGGAGAGGGTTAATTCTTCCTCCTCGTGTGCGCGGCTTAGCCTCATCCAATTCAAGGTGCTGCATCGGGCCCACATGACTGGGACGAGGATGAGTAGGTTTTTTGGGGGTGAAGACAGGTGTGTCAGGTGCTCGGGGAGTCCAGCGAACCATGCCCATATGTTCTGGGCATGCCCGGCACTGGAGGAGTTCTGGAAGGGGGTGGCGAGGACGGTGTCAAGGGTGGTGGGATCCAGGGTCAAGCCAGGATGGGGACTCGCGATTTTTGGGGTTGGGGTGGAGCCGGGAGTGCAGGAGGCGAAAGAGGCCGGTGTTCTGGCCTTTGCGTCCCTAGTAGCCCGGCAAAGGATTTTGCTACAATGGAAGGATGCGAGGCCCCCAAGCGTGGAGACCTGGATCAATGACATGGCGGGTTTTATTAAGCTAGAGAAGGTCAAATTCGCCGAGAGGATCGGTACAAGGGTTCTTTAGGCGGTGGCAACCTTTCCTCGACTTTCTGGCTCAACGATAGGGTACTGGGACAGTAGCAGCAGCAACCCGGGGGGGAAGGGGGAGGGAAAAGGGGGGGGGGGGGACGATGACTATGTTTGTTTATTTAATTTTAATTTATTTTTAAGTTCTCTTGTTGGGGGTGGGGGGATATGATACATGCGTTGATACGGTCTGGGGGGTGTTACAGTTGTTATGGGCTATTTTGTTGCATTTCATTATTTGTTGTTATATTTTCTGTAAAAAATTCCAATAAAAATTATTTTTTTTTAAAATAACATCAACTTGTATTTAAATAGCATCTTTAACCTAATAAAGCATCCCAAGGCACTCCACTGAAACTTTATAAAGCCAAATATGTCACCAAGCCACACAAGGAGATACTGGTCAAGCTTGGCCAAATGATATAATTTAAGGAGCCCCTTAAAGGCGTAATCAGACAAGAGTGGATCAGAGATTTAGGGAGAGCATTCCCGAGTTTAACACCTAGAAAACTGAAGTTGCAACTACCAACGGTGAATAATAATAATCACTTATTGTCACAAGTAGGCTTCAATTAAGTTACTGTGAAAAGCCCCTAGCCGCCACATTCTGGCACCTGTTCGGGGAGGCTGGTACAGGAATTGAATCCACGCTGCTGGCCTTGTTCTGCATTAAAAGCCAGCTGTGCAGCCCACTGTGCTAAACCAGCCCCTATTCAGGGAAGCACAAGAGGCCAGAATTAGGTATCATAGTTGTGGGCCTGGAGGACATTAGAGATTGGGAGGGGTGAGGATATGGGGGAATCTGGAAAGGTGGTTGAGAATTTTAAAATCAAGACATTGCTTGACCGGGAGCCGATGCATTTCAGAGAGAACAGAGGCAATGGGGAAACCAGACTTAGCGCAAGTTAAGAGGTGGACAGCAGAGTTTTGGATGACATCAAGTTTACAGAGGGTAGGACACCAGCCAGCCAGGTGTGAGCTGGAATAACCAGCTTTAGAGGTAATGAAGGCATGAATGAGGATTTCAACTGTAGGTAAGCTGAGGCACGGAGTAGCAAAATTTGGCGATTCTGAGGAGGTGAAAAAGTGAAAACACGAAAAAGACCAGAAGCTCATTTTGGGTCAAATATGACAGCAAGGTTGTGAACAGACAGATTTAATCTCAGATTGCTGGCAGGGAAAGGCATAAAGCTCAGTAGCTCAGGAACAGAGTGGGGGCCGAAACAATGGCTTCATGGTTCAAGCAGCAAAATATTAAATTTCAGCAATCTTCCACATCCATGGGACATTGGCTTTGCTGCCAAGGCCAGCATTTATTGTCCAACTCTGAGTGCCCTTAAGCTGTTGGTTACCTGTCTTCTTGAATGCAATAGAGTAGCTTACTAGGTGATTTAATGTACAGTTAAGAGTTAGAGGGTGGAGAAGTCTGTAAACCATTGCCCGAAAGTGTGAAATTTGAAACGCACTTGGGTATGGATTTGAAGTGATGTAATCTACAGGTTATGGACTAAAAACTGGAAAGTGAGATTAAGCTCGATATCTCGTTTTCAGCCAGCACAGACACCATAGGATGAATAGCTTATTTCTATGTGGTAAATATTTCTAAATTTCAACCTGTGAATCTGGAGTCACATGTGGACCAGAACAGGATATGGCTGGCAGATTTCCAAACGAACCAGATCAGTATTTACAACAATCTAATTGTTTCAGAGTCACCAGTGCAGGTGCAAGCATTTATTCCAGATATTATTTAATTAATTGAATTTAAGTTCTCCAACTGCCATTGGGATTGGAGTTCATGTCTCTGGATTACTCGGCCAGTCTGTTATGATCTTTGATGACAGCCCTAGGTTTTTGGCAAGATCCGGTTAGGGACCAATACCATTATGTTTAAAGCAGACAAAATTGGAGATTCAAGTGAATAAAGCCACAAGATTCATGGGCTTGGAACAAACAAAAATAAACTTTACTATACAAGGTCAGATATCTTATATTCTTGACTCTTTCAGGCTGGAAACATTAGCTCCCTCCTCTCTCCACAGATGCTGTCAGACCTGCTGAGATTGTCCAGTATTTGCTGTTTTTGTTTCAGATTCCAGCATTTGCAATAATTTGTTTTCGACTTAACATTCAAAGTTAATGTAAGGTACATGTGAATTAACAGGCAAACTGTGGTCGAACAGATGAACAACCCAGACAGAGTCCATGAATTTCTTAATACCCACCCAGATGTCAGTAACACTACGAGTCAACCAAATCACTGAAAAGGTCTCTTTCACAAGGAATTCCAGTCATCGCATTTGAAGATCTAACCTGGGAATTCTCTCCAACAGTCACTCCAATTTAGACAGCATCATCTATGGCCCACCTCACAAGGTTTCAATCTCCAAGATACAGTTCCCCAGGATTCCTGAGTATACAATCAAGTCCCAACCCACAAGCACATTTTCAGACCTTTGACCGCACTGAGCAGAACACGACTGCTCCAAAGTGGCACCCTTGCCCGATTGCCTTCACAATGGAGTGACCTTTGACTGCACCCTTTGATCTTCAGGGATTCTCCTGAACTCTTTTCAAATACCAGGGCTTCCCTTGAGCCCTCTTCACAAAGTCTGCTATCTGCAGTCCTTTCCCTATTTGGAGCCTTTTTTTCCTCTCCTCCTCTCTTTTTAACTGAATTGAGACCTCTTATTTAAGGCTGCAATAAATAGAATCTTGATCAGAAGGGAATCAAAGGTTACGGAGAATGTGGGCAGCACGGTGGCACAGTGGTTAGCATTGCTGCCTACGGCACTGAGGACCCAGGTTCGAATCCCGGCCCTGGGTCACTATCCGTGTGGAGTTTGCACATTCTCCCCGTGTCTGCGTGGGTTTCACCCCCACAACCCAAAGATGTGCAGGATAGGTGAATTGGCCACACTAAATTGCCCCTTAATTGGAAAAAATTATTGGGTACTCTAAATTTTTTTTAAAAGGTTACAGAGAATGGGCAGAAAAGCGGAGGTGACGGATGTCTGATGAGCCATGACCCTATCGAATGGCGGAGCAGACTTAAGGGGCCTACCCTGTTCCTATTTCTGATAGTCTTTTTGCCCCTTTCCCCTCTCTGGCTCTCTTGTTTTGGGATTTTCCTTTATCTCCTATCCCTGCCCCCGGCCTGGAATATTTCTCCTCAATGCATTCCATTCCCAGTCATCTGATCTGGTTTTTCGCACTGATTTTCATCTGCATATGTACTTGCCTGCCATCCCTGCCTGCGCATTCGCAAAAGCTCGGAGGTCCTCCATTGCGAGTTGATGTCCCCACTCTCAACATTATGTTTATTTTCATAACAAGTCACATAACCATTATGGGAACATACCCCTCCTGGATAATGGACTCTGGGTCATACTCAATGGAGTTTAGAAGGGAGATTGGGGAGGGGTAATCTCATTGTAACTTACAGAATACCGAGAAGCCTAGACAGAGTGATCGTGGAGAGGATGTTTCCACCAGTAGGAGAAAATAGAACCTGGGGGACACAGCCTCAGACTGAAAGGACGATCCTTTAAGACTGAAATGAGGAGGAATTTCTTCAGCTAGAGGGTGGTGAATCTGTGGAACTCATTGCCGCAGAAGGCTGTGGAGGCCAAGTCGCTGAATGTGTTTAAGACAGAGATAGATAGGTTCTTGATTAATAAGGGGATCAGAGGTTATGGAGAGAAGGCAGGCAAATGTGGATGAGAAACAGATCAGCCATGATTGAATGGCGGAGCAGACTCAATGAACCGAATGGCCTTATTCTGCTCCTATGTCTTATGGTCTTATGATTATTAACCTTGTGAAACTTACGAAGAGTATTGTATAAAATGTCGATATATTTGGAAGTGTAGATGTACAATAGGATCTGCGTGTCCTTGTACACCAGTCAATGAAAGTGGAGAGGCACGTGCAGCACGCAATTAGGAAGGCAAATGGTATACTGGTCTTCATTGCAAAAGGAATTGAGTTCTGAAGTAGGGATGTCTTACTACAATTATACAAGGCATTGGTGAGGCCACACCCGGAGTATTGCATGCAGTTATGATCGCTCTGCCCAAGATGGGATATACTTGTCATTGAGGCAGCGAAGGTTCACTCGGCTGATACTGGGGTTGGTGGGACAGTCTTATAAGGGAAGATTGGTTCGACTTGGCCTGTAGTCACTAGAGTTTAGAGAGATCAGAGCAGATCCGATTGAAGCGTATAAAATTCTAACAGGACTGGACAGACTAGAAGTAGGGAGGATGTTTTCCCTGGTTGAGGAGTCTAGAACCAGCGGACACTGTCTCGGGATACAGGACAGGCCATTTAGGCTTGTGATGAGGAAAGGTTTCTGCACACGAAGGGTAGTGAACCTGAGGAATTCTAGATCACAGAAGGAGGCCAAGTCACTAAATGCATTCAAGAAAGAGACATATTATATTTTAGATTTTAATGGCATCAAGGGATATGGGGAGAAAGCAGGGATATATTATTGAGATTGAGGATCAGTCATGATCCTATTGAATGGCGGAGCAGATTGAAAGCTCTCCTCCTGCTCCTAGTTTGAATTTAACATGGCCAATCCACCTAAACTGCATATCTTTGGACTGAGAGAGGAAACTGGAGCACCCGGTGGAAACACACTTAGACACGGGAGAATGTGCAAACTCCACATAGTCACCCAAGGCCGGAATTGAACCCAGGTCCCTGCCGCTGTGAGACAGCAGTACTAACCACTGTGCCCACTGTGATCCTAAGACAATGTTTATTGTAAATGCTCCAATCTCTTTGAGAAATCAAATTAACCGTGATATTACATCACATCATATACACGTCAAACACATACAGGCATGTCCTGTAGATTATGTCACCCCAAAAAGATTAAATGAGAAGTGAGAAAGTTTGCACCAGGGTATATTTGCCAATGCAAAGTTACAGAAAAATCTTTAGTAAACCCTTGATATAAACTATTAACTGTTTTCATTAAAATTATACATCAAGGAAAAAAACGTTTGCACATTTCAATTTTTTTGCGACAGTAAATCTCAGGCTTGCATCCTAACCTTCTACAAATAATGTGAAACCGCACACAATCGCCAGTCCCCTGCTGCAAAATTGAACTGATTTGCTCCATATGACAACCTTCCATAACCCACCAATCTATTTAAAATATCATGCACTTGCACACACTTCCAGTTGCTTGTTAATTATAAATTCCCATGTGTATCTTTATAATGGCAGCTGCCTATGTAAACTTGTCACACTGCAATTCCTCCCTTCCTCCATAGTGCTCACTAGAACCACTCCAGAGTGTAACAGCTTTGAAAGTTTAAATAGCAGTTTCCTTTATAAATATGCCAGAAGAAGTTACCATAAATTGCACAAGGATATGTATAATGTTTTTAAATGGGGGAAATATTAACTCAAACAGGCCAAAATTAAATATCCTCTCTGCATCCCAACATCTTAATGGCATTAAGCTTTGAATTTCCATGTGTACAGATCGACCAATAACCTACTCAAAGTCAAATATATCCATGAATTCCCTAGTGGTAAATGAAAGTGACAGTGAAAAAATTATAATCAGTCAGAATGGGAATTTCCCATGTAAACAAGTCACGATGGTGCTCTAAATGGACACTGGCAATGGGGTGGCATTGTTGTATCAGCATATCATGTGAAGATGCTGGCGTTGGACTGGGGTGGGCACAGTAAGAGGTCTTACAACACCATGTTAAAGTCCAACAGGTTTATTCGGAATCATTAGCTTTCGGAGCATAGCTGAGTCACCTGATGAAGGAGCTATGCTCCAAAAGCTAGTGATTCCAAATAAACCTGTTGGACTTTATCCTGGTGTTGTAAGACCTCTTACTCAGCATATCACGTTTCATTGCATTCCCTGACCCAGCAGAAACTGGTAACCTTCTGATGATTCATGCTTGCGCTTGTAGATAAAGGGGTAATTAAATAGTCTGGCAATCTGCATATTAACCTTTAGTTTATGCCTATCAAATGGACTTCAACATTCAGTCAGCCAGTGGGAATTAGAACTTACCAGACAGAGATGTTTAGCTGATAAGAATTCAGTCACAAGATTACTTTGTTCTGCCCCCTAGCTCCCTCAGGAGACCTCCCACGAGACATCTTCGAAGGTCAAGTAAAAACGTCATCTGCAGGGGCCCCTAATTCATTAATCTCAGCAACTGTCTCCAGTTGAATGATTCGACTTGACAGTTTAATCAAGGCGAAGCTAGTTTGGAAGTTATTCTTGCTAAAACTGTGGTTATCGCGGAGTAAGAACAGCTAATTGAATAAAGTGGCATTATGGATCATGTGGATTCTCAAATAGCTGGGTTCAGGCAGAAGTATAAAGGGGCATTCATTCAATGAGGCCTCATCAGTGGCAAACCCAGAGAGCGATAACCGCAACAGGGTTGCGGATTCACCGAAGTGCTGCTGCTAAGCTTGTGTAATTATTGTCACATAATCGTTATCACTGTCTGATTAATGTAATTATTGTCAAATAATCGTTATCACTGTCTGATTAATACTCGGAACACCAACAATTTTGAACCCCGTTATTTTGAGGAGGAACGTTTAAACTTAGAAGAAAGAAATCCCATCCTCTACCATGTTCTCTAGCTGAAGCAGTGTTGCAACCAATTCTGCGCAAAGATCGAACAACAGAGGACAGGAAGAAAAGTGGCCCTCAGAACAGACAACTGTACATTTTCCTTCCATTACCGTGCTAATGTTTAGATGTGTCGAAGATCAGATAATAGTTTGTCATTATAACAAAGCAATTTGAATCATCATTGTTTCCAAACACAGTTTTAGGTTATCATGTTCAGCTGGTTACATACCCAGAATCACAGCCATCACAGAGGAGAAGGCTATCTTCCCGGTCACTTCGTCCACACACCTCACAGTTTGTTACATCCTCTTCCTCCTCTTCATTGCCTTTATCAGGGTTCTGGACTGGAATCTTCAAAAGAAATGGGAGTTCTTAGTAGTTAAATGTTTGAACATCTAAAAGATACAAATCTTTCCTCCCCCTCCTTCAATGGCACCAAGGAGGGCAAGGAAGAAGTGAGGTATGATTGCCATTCAACCGAGTTTGGCTGTTAATGGGCCTGGTCTGTGTGTGCGTGTGTATGTATGTGTGTGTCACAGTTGGCCGTAATACTGCCAGGAAGTGCACTAGATTCATCTGCACAACATAAGGGCAGTTTTAGCAGGCCTTGCAACCCCAGGGATCATTGTTAGGCAGTTGTGTGAGCTAGAGCTGGGAGGGCGGTACGATGGCAGTGGTTAGCATTTCTGCCTCACGGCGCCGCGTTCAATCCCGACCCGGGATCACTGACCGTGTAGAGTTTGCCCATTCTGCCAGTGCCTGCGTGGGTTTCTCTCCCACGACACAAAGATGTGCAGGGTAGGTGGATTGGCCACAATAAATTGCCCCTTAATTGGAAAAAAGAATTAATTGGGTACTTTAAATTTATAAAAATAAAAGCTGGACATATCTCTATGCCGGTAAAGCCAGGGTCACCTATGATGGCCTCAGGGCATTCACTACCCAGAGTCAGACATGTGTGCAAAGTGCCAGAGATTCCTGCCATGCATGGTACTGTCTGTAACCCCACCCACATCACATTGATCGCAAGCAGGAGGGGAAAATTAAGCATCTTTTTGATTTTATGCAAACGTGCTTATACCATTCCAACTCACCTTCTTTAAAACTGTCCCTCCAAAATGTGTACGAACACAGATGTGTTTGAAGACGATTCGATCGACAGGACATGAATTGGCATTCTGTTTGAGAAATAACATTTTATAAACGATCATAGTAATCCCTTTTTTTTTGTTGCAAATATGTGGGTTAATTAATCTGCGTTGGAACTTTATGACTGAACATATAGGTAGTTATCGCTAGGTCGCAGGTGGTTTTATAGCACGGTAGCATTGTGGATGGCACAATCGCTTCACAGCCCCAGGGTCCCAGGTTCGATTCCGGTTTGGGTCACTGTGTGTGCGGAGTCTGCACATCCTCCCCGTGTGTGCGTGGATTTCCTCCGGGTGCTCCGGTTTCCTCCCAAGATGTGCAAGTTAGGTGGATTGGCCATGATAAATTGCCCTTAGTGTCCAAAATTGCCCTTAGTGTTCGGTAGGGTTACTGGGTTATGAGGATAGGGTGGAGGTGTTGACCTTGGGTAGGGTGCTCTTTCCAAGAGCCGGTGCAGACTCGATGGGCCGAATGGCCTCCTTCTGCACTATAAATTCTATGATAATTCTATGATACCTGCACTTCCAGCATGTGGAGGCAAAGTAAAATAGAATTTGCATTTACATAGCTTCTTTTACGACGAAAGGTAGAGTCACTGTTGTAATGAAGGATATGCAGCAACCAAATTGCACACAGCAAGATTCCATAAACAGCAATTGACCAGATAATTGTTTTAGTGACAGTGGTTGAAAGATAAATATCGGTCAGGATAACAGGGGAAATTGCCTGCTCTTTTTTGAATACTGATGTGGAATTTTACATGAAGCTGAGGGGACAGGCAGCACCTTGGTTTAACATCGCATTCAAAAGACCACACACTTTTGCTAACACTGTTGGGGAGGTTTTAAACTAATGTGGCAGGGGGATGGGAACCAGATTAGGAAGTTAGAGGTCAGTAAAGAAGCAGCAACTAAAGCCAGTAAGGTACGAGACAATAAACTCAACGTGACTAAGGGGAAGAGTAGACAGGGAAGAGATGATGAACGCAAAGGTGGTCTGAGGTGCATTTGTTTTAATGCGAGAAGTGTAGCAGGTAAGGCAGATGAACTTAGGGCTTGGATCAGTACCTGGGAATATGATGCTATTGGTATTACTGAGACTTGGTTGAGGGAAGGGCAGGACTGGCAACTGAATATCCCAGGGTATAGATGCTTCAGGAGGGATAGAGAGGGAGGTAGAAGGGGTGGAGGAGTTGCATTACTGGTCAGAGATGATATCACAGCTGTGATTAAGGAGGGCACGATGGAGGATTCGAGCACTGAGGCAATATGGGTGGAGCTGAGAAATAGGAAGGGTGCAGTAACATTGTTGGGACTTTACTACAGGCCTCCCAAAAGCGAGCATGAAGTAGAGGTACAAATATGCAGACAGATTATAGAAAAATGTAGGAGCAATAGGGTGGTTGTGATGGGAGATTTTAACTTCCCCAACATTGAATGGGATTCGTGTAGTGTTGGAGGCGTAGATGGAGCATAGTTTGTAAGGAGCATCCAGGAGAGTTTTTTAGAGCAGTATGTAAACAGTCCAACTCGGGAAGGGGCCATACTGGACCTGGTATTGGGGAATGATCCCGGCCAGGTGGTTGATGTTTCAGTCGGTGATTACTTTGGGAATAGCGATCACAATTCCGTAAGTTTTAGAATACTCATGGACAAGGACAGGAGGGGTCCGAAAGGAAGAGTGCTAAATTGGGGAAAGGCAGAGTATAACAAAATTCGGCAGGAGCTAGGGAATGTGGATTGGGAGCAACTGTTTAAGGGTAAATCCACATTTGAAATGTGGGAGTCTTTTAAGGAAAGGTTGATTAGAGTGCAGGACAGACATGTTCCTGTGAAAATGAAAGATAGAAATGGCAAGATTAGGGAACCATGGATGACGGGTGAAATTGTGAGACTAGCTAAGATGAAAAAGGAAGCATACATAGGATTGAGGCAACTCAAAACTGATGAAGCTTTGGAGGAATATCGGCAAAGTAGGACGAATCTCAAACGCGCAATAAAGAGGGCTAACACCACTTCATCAGTTTTAAGTCGCATAGATCTTATGTATGCTTTCTTTTTCATCTTAGCTAGTCTCACAATTCCACCCGTCATCCATGGTTCCCTAATCTTGCCATTTCTATCCCTCATTTTCACAGGGACATGTCTGTCCTGCACTCTAAACAACCTTTCCTTAAAAGACTCACACATTTCAAATGTGGATTTACCCTTAAACAGCTGCTCCCAATCCACATTCTCTAGCTCCTGCCGAATTTTGTTATACTTGGCCTTTCCCAAATTTAGCACGCTTCCTTTCGAACCACTCTCGTCTTTGTCTGTGATAAGTATATGCTTGCTTAGGTAAGGAGACAAAAACTGCACATAATACTCCAGGTGTGGTCTCACCAAGGCCTGTAATGGCTGCAGCAAGATATTCTTGCTTCGGTACTCAAATCCTCTTGCAATGAAGGCCAACATACCTTTCGCTTTCTTAACTGTTTGCTCCACCTGGATGCTTGCTTTCAGTGACTAGTGTACAGGGACACCCTTTCTACATCAACATTTCCCAATCTATCACCATGTAAATAATACTCTGCTATTCTGTTTTTCATACTGAAGTGGAAAAAGTCACACCGATCCACATTATATTGCTTCTGCCATATATTTGTCCACTCACTCAACCTGTCTAAATCGCCTTGAATACTCTTCCCTCCTCACCACTCACATACCCACTAAACTTTGTGTCATCTGCACACTTGGAAATATTACATTTGGTTCACTCATCCAAAGCATTGATGTATATCGTGAATAGCTGGGGTCCAAGCACTGATCCTTGTGGTACCCCACTAGTCACCAACTGCAAATCTGAAAAAGACCCCTTCATTCTTGGGCAGCACGGTAGCATTGTGGACAGCACAATCGCTTCACAGCTCCAGGGTCCCAGGTTCGATTCCGGTTTGGGTCACTGTCTGTGCGCAGTCTGCACATCCTCCCTGTGTGTGCGTGGGTTTCCTCCGGGTGCTCCGGTTTCCTCCCACAGTCCAAAGCTGTGCAGGTTAGGTGAATTGGCCATGATAAATTGCCCTTAGTGTCCAAAATTGTCCTTAGTGTTGGGTGGGGTTACTGGGTTATGAGGATAGGGTGGAGGTGTTGACCTTGGGTAGGGTGCTCTTTCCAAGAACCGGTGCAGACTCAATGGGCCGAATGGACTCCTTCTGCATTGTAAATTCTATGATTAATTCTATGATTCTTAGTTTTCTATCTGCCACCCAATTCTCAAACCATGCCAGTATATTAGCCCTTGCATATCTTGCATACTAACTTAAGTGGGACTTTATCAAAAGCTCTCCGAAAATCCAACTACACCACATCCACTGGTTCGCCTTTTAAAAAATATATAAATTTAGAGTACCCAATTATTCTTTTTCCAATTAAGGGGCAATTTAGCGTGGCCAATTCACCTAACCTCCACATCTTTAGGTTGTGTGGGTGAAACACACGCAAACATGGGGAGAATGTGCAAACGCCACACAAAAAGTGACCCGGGGCTGGGATCGAACCCGGGGCTGGGATCGCACCCGGATGCTCAGCGCCATAGGCAGCAGCGCTAACCACTGCGCCACCGTGCCGCCCCTCTGGTTCTCCCTTATATATCCTACTTGTTACTTCCTCAAGAAACTCGAGTGGGTTTGCCAAATGGTTTCCCTTTCAGTTTTAAAAAAAATTTTGAGTACCCAATTCATTTTTTCCAATTAAGGGGCAATTTAACATGGCCAATCCACCTACCCTGCACATCTTTGGGTTGTGCGGGCGAAACCCACGCAAACACAGGGAGAATGTGCAAACTCCACACGGACAGTGACCCAGAGCCGGGATCGAACCTGGGACCTCGGCAACGTGAGACTGCAGTGCTACCACTGCGCCGCCTTGGTTTCCTTTTCATAAATCCATGCCGACTTTGTCTAATCCCATTGATGTTTTCTAAGTGTCCTATTATCACAATCTTTATAAGACTCTAGCATCTTCCCTACTACTGGTCTACAATTCCGTTTTCTCCCTCCCTCCTTTTTTATAGAGAGGGATTACATTTGCCACCCTCCAATCTGCCAGGACTGCTCTTGTAGCTACAGTATTTGTATGGCTGGTCCAATTAAATTCCCGGTCAATGGCAACCACCAGGATACTGGCAACCCCTAGGGGCTGGTTTAGCTCACCAGGCTAAATCGCTGGCTTTTAAAGCAGACTAAGCAGGCCAGCAGCACGGTTCGATTCCCGTACCAGCCTCCCCGGACAGGCGCCGGAATGTGGCGACTAGGGGCTTTTCACAGTAACTTCATTGAAGCCTACTCGTGACAATAAGCGATTTTCATTTCATTTCATTTCATGTTGTTGGTGGGAGGTTTTGTAATGGTAATGCCAATCAATGTCAAGGGGGAGTTAGTTAGATTTAGTTAGAGACGGTCAGTTCCTGGCGTGAAAATAATTGGGAAGGGAAAGGGGAGAGGTTCTACAAACTAAAATGATACAATTTTAAAGGTGGTTCAGTAGTGAAAAATGTTGTGGTGGATGTACAAAATCTTTGAAAGGTGGTGGGACAAGTTAAAAAAAGCTGTTAAAAGCATAGAAAACTTGCCTTAAAAGGAGTATGAAAAGCAAGGTAATTATGCAAAAATGTTATAAAACATTTGTTTTGCTCCAGCTCGAATGTGTAAAATTCTGAGCACCACACTTGAAGA
Source organism: Scyliorhinus canicula (assembly GCF_902713615.1). Taxonomy (NCBI): domain Eukaryota; kingdom Metazoa; phylum Chordata; class Chondrichthyes; order Carcharhiniformes; family Scyliorhinidae; genus Scyliorhinus; species Scyliorhinus canicula. Next base: position 156,408,304 of record NC_052154.1, on the reverse strand, counting down.
AGGGAGCCAAGGCCTTGGAGAGGGTGCAGAAGAGATTTACCAGAATGGTACCAGGTTGAGGAACTTCAGTTACGTGGAGAGATATGTGGAAAAATTGAAGCTATTCTCTTTAGAGTTGGGGAGATTAATTGTCAACCTGTGTTCAGAATTATGAGGGATTTGATAGAATATATACAAACATACAAATCAGAAGGAGGAATAGGCCACCCAGTCCTTCACGCCTGCTCCTCCATGGCTGATCGGATAATCATCTCAACTCCACATTCTTGCCCACCTTTGATAACATTTTACCCCCCTTGCTTGTCAAAAATATATCTAGCTCTGCCTTAAAAATATTCAAAAACTCTGCTTCCACCTTTTCAGAAAGAGAGTTCAAAATATTCACCACCCTCAAAGAAAAAACATCTCCTCACCTCGGTCTTAAATGGGCGATCACTTATTTACAAACAGTGACTCTCTAGTTATATATTTCCAAAGACAAAACACCCTTTCCACACCCACCCTGTCAATACCCCTCATGATCTCATATGTTTCAAATCAAGTTTCCTCTTCCTCTTCTAAACTCCATTGGATACAAGCCTAGCCTGTCTAATCTTTACTCATGAAACAACCCTTCCATTCCAGGTAGTAGTCTAGTGAACCTTCTCAGAACTGCTTCCAACTCATTTTAAGCCTTCCTTAAATAAGGAGACCAAACTGTACATGATTCTCCAGATATGGTCTCACCAATACCCTATATAACCCATGAAGACCCGCCTTCTCAACCTTTCCCCTCGCCTGTGGTGTGGTAATCCTCAAGCTAAATCACCACCAGTCAGCTCTCCCCGTCAAAGAGGAAAGCAGCCTATGGTCATCTGGGACTATGGCAATTTTACCTTTAATATAATCGAAGCATAACCTCCCTACTCTTGTATTCAATTCCTCTCACAATAAACAATAACATAGAACATAGAACGATACAGCGCAGTACAGGCCTTTCGGCCCTCGATGTTGCACCGACATGGAAAAAAACTAAAGGCCATCTAACCTACACTATGCCCTTATCATCCATATGCTTATAAAATAAACTTTTAAATGCCCTCAATGTTGGCGAGTTCACTACTGTTGCAGGTAGGGCATTCCACGGCCTCACCACTCTTTGCGTAAAAAACCCACCTCTGACCTCTGTCCTATATCTATTACCCCTCAATTTAAGGCTATGTCCCCTCGTGCTAGCCACCCCCATCCGTGGGAGAAGGCTCTCGCTGTCCACCCTATCTAACCCTCTGATCATTTTGTATGCCTCTATTAAGTCACCTCTTAACCTTCTTCTCTCTAACGAAAACAACCTCAAGTCCATCAGCCTTTCCTCATAAGATTTTCCCTCCATACCAGGCAACATCCTGGTAAATCTCCTCTGCACCCGTTCCAAAGCTTCCACGTCCTTCCTATAATGAGGCGACCAGAACTGTACGCAATACTCCAAATGCGGCCGTACTAGAGTTTTGTACAACTGCAACATGACCTCATGGCTCCGGAACTCAATCCCTCTACCAATAAAGGCCAACACACCATAGGCCTTCTTCACAACCCTATCAACCTGGGTGGCAACTTTCAGGGATCTATGTACATGGACACCGAGATCCCTCTGCTCATCCACACTACCAAGAATTTTACCATTAGCCAAATATTCCGCATTCCTGTTATTCTTTCCAAAGTGAATCACCTCACACTTCTCCACATTAAACTCCATTTGCCACCTCTCAGCCCAGCTCTGCAGCTTATCTATGTCCCTCTGTAACCTGCAACATCCTTCTGCACTGTCTACAACTCCACCGACTTTAGTGTCGTCTGCAAATTTACTCACCCATCCTTCTGCGCCCTCCTCTAGGTCATTTATAAAAATGACAAACAGCAACGGCCCCAGAACAGATCCTTGTGGTACGCCACTCGTAACTGAACTCCATTCTGAACATTTCCCATCAACTACCACTCTCTGTCTTCTTTCAACTAGCCAATTTCTGATCCACATCTCTAAATCACCCTCAATCCCCAGCCTCCGTATTTTCTGCAATAGCCGACCGTGGGGAACCTTATCAAACGCTTTACTGAAATCCATATACACCACATCAACTGCTCTACCCTCGTCTACCTGTTCAGTCACCTTCTCAAAGAACTCGATAAGGTTTGTGAGGCATGACCTACCCTTCACAAAACCATGCTGACTATCCCTAATCATATTATTCCTATCTAGATGATTATAAATCGTATCTTTTATAATCCTCTCCAAGACTTTACCCACTACAGACGTTAGGCTCACCGGCCTATAGTTACCGGGGTTATCTCTACTCCCCTTCTTAAACAAAGGGACCACGTTTGCTATCCTCCAGTCCTCTGGCACTATTCCTGTAGCCAATGATGACCTAAAAATAAAAGCCAAAGGCTCAGCAATCTCTTCCCTGGCTTCCCAGAGAATCCTAGGATAAATCCCATCAGGCCCCGGGGACTTATCTATTTTCACCTTGTCCAGAATTGCCAACACTTCTTCCCTACGCACCTCAATGCCATCTATTCTAATAGCCTGGGTCTCAGCATTCTCCTCCACAATATTATCTTTTTCTTGAGTGAATACTGACGAAAAGTATTCATTTAGTATCTCGCTTATCTCCTCAGCCTCCACACACAACTTCCCACCACTGTCCTTGACTGGCCCTACTCTTACCCTAGTCATTCTTTTATTCCTGACATACCTATAGAAAGCTTTTGGGTTTTCCTTGATCCTACCTGCCAAAGACTTCTCATGTCCCCTCCTTGCTCGTCTCAGCTCTCTCTTTAGATCCTTCCTCGCTTCCTTGTAACTATCAAGCGCCCCAACTGAAACTTCACGCCTCATCTTCACATAGGCCTCCTTCTTCCTCTTAACAAGAGATTCCACTTCTTTGGTAAACCACGGTTCCCTCGCTCGACCCCTTCCGCCCTGCCTGACTGGTACGTACTTATCAAGAACATGCAATAGCTGTTCCTTGAACAAGCTCCACATATCCAGTGTGCCCAACCCTTGCAGCCTACTTCTCCAACCTACACATCCTAAGTCATGTCTAATGGCATCATAATTGCCCTTCCCCCAGCTATATCACCTTCTATCACCTTTTCTAATTACTTGCTGTAGCTGCATACTAGCCTTTTCCGATACATGCACTGGGACACTCAGATCCCTCTGTAATCTCTCACCATTTAAATAATAGGCTTCCTTTTTATTCCTCCTGCCAAAATGGACAATTTTCGTTTTTAAATCTGTATAGTCACAAGTAGGCTTTCATTAACACTGCAATGAAGTTACTGTGAAAAGCCCCTAGTCCCAACATTCCGGCACCTGTTCAGGCACACAGAGGGAGAATTCGGAATGTCCAAATTACCTAACAGCATGTCTTTTGGGACTTGAGGGAGGAAACCGGAGCACCCAGAGGAAACCCACGCAGACATGGAGAGAACGGGTAGACTCTACGCAGACAATGACCCAAGCCAGGAATTGAACCTGGGACCCTGGAGCTCTGAAGCAACGAGTGTTATACACTGTTACTGTGCCACATTACACTCCCATTTGCCAGATCTTACTTATTTCACCTATCTATATTCCTTCTATACATGCCATTACCTCCTACACCATGAGCTTTTATTTTCCGCAATAACCTTTGATGTGGAACCTTAGCAACTGCCTTCTAGAAAACTAAGTACAGACATCCATTGGCTCCCTTTCATGCACAACACATGTTACTTCTTCAAAACACTCTCAAGAAATTAGTCAAACGTGATTTCCCAATCACAAAAGCACATTGACCCCTACCCTGGCCTAATTACCTTGAATTTATCCAAGTGCTTTTCTAAAATCTTTAATAATAGGTTCTGACATTTTCCCTATGACAGATATTAAGCGAATAGCCCGTAGTTCCCTTCTTTCTGTCTCCCTTCTTTTTTGAACAAAGGAGTTACATGCGCTATATTCCAATCTAATGGAACCTTCCCTGAATCTTGAGAAGTTTGGTATATCAAAACCAACGCATCAACTATCTCACTGGCCACTACTTTTATGACCAAATCCATCAGGACTAGAGGACTTCTGAGGCCACAGCTCCAACAATTTGCTCAAATCGGGAGAAACTGCTTCCGCTAATAGGTTATCAGTAACCACAAAAGGACACGGCCAGTGGAAGATGGACACAGCCATCACAGTGGAAGATGGACACAACAAGTAATTAGATGGTGGTCTAATGGTAATGTCATTGGGCTAGTAATCAAGGTTGGGGGACATGGGTTCAAAGTCCACCAGGATTGGTGGAATTCAACAATTTTTAATAAATCTGGAATTGAAAGCTTGTCTCAGTAATGGTAGCCATGAAACTATCAATTGTTTAAAAACTCATCGAGATCACAAATGTCCTTCAAGGAAGGGAATCTGTTGTCCTTGCCCAATCTGGTCTACATGTGATCCAGATCTGCAGGAATGTGGCTGACTCTTTACTGCCCTCTGAAATGTCAAAGCAAGCCTACAAGTCCAAGGGAGGTTAGGGATTGGCAACCAATGCTGGCTTTGCCAGTGATGCCCACATCCCACTCAAGAATAATAAATGGCAATGAGGAAAATGTCTCCCAAACAGCAAGTTGCTGCATTCTGGATTGCCCTTCCAAAGAGTGGTGGAAGCAGATTCAATAGTAACTTCCAACTGGGAGTTGGATTCAAAAGGGAGTTGGATTCAAAACTACAGCAAGACAATGTGGATTGAGCATGGGAATGGGACTAATTGGATAGTTCTTTTAAAGGGTCAGCACTGGCACAATGGGCCAAACTGCCTCCTTCTGTGCAGTACCTCAGTGGTCCTCCCACAGAGGTGGAGTCTTAGTCAAGGTAGATTAGGGATCCATTCAAATAGTGGGCATTCAAAATAGTTCAAAAGACTACAATGCCTGGTTCGCAGAACTTACCTTCGTCCATTCAAGGATGCAATCAAGGCAAAAGTAATGTGCACAGCTTTCTGGAGTTCCAATTGCCTGATCCCGGAAATGATTCAGACAGATTGGGCAATTTTCAGCCTCATCATCAGAGCTGCTTGCCCACTTCCTTCCAGAACTGGCCTTCTCCGTGTTGTCTCCTCCAATAGCTTCCTCCTCATCATCATTGCCTTGGGACAAAATAAAATTGTTTTTTTTTTTACATATTCAATGGCCTATCCACTCAACAGCCTCCGACTGTAAAACTGATTTATAAGCATGACAGTGGAACATTGCTTATAATATAAATTTAAATTGCAGCTTTAATGTAGTCAACCATGCCAAGGTGCTCCACAGGGGCATGATCAAAACAAATAGAAAAGCAAAATTTTGGAAAGCAGAGGTAAAATTAGGAAATGCTGGAAGTACTCAGCAGGTCCGGTAGCATCTGTGGAGGGAAACAAAGTTAATATCTCCTGTTTGTAGCAATTCGCCCTGTCCTTTGTGTATTGCAGCATTTTCTGCTTTTGTTATCAAAACAACTTCGAAATCAAGTTTTGTGAGGAGAAATTAGGGCAAATGAGCCAAAGTTTGGTCACAGAGTTAAGTTTCACAAAATATTTTAAAACAGAAGAATTAGTTGGAGAGATTGAGAGAGGAATTTCAGAGTTTAGTTCTTAGGCAGTTGACGATGTAACCACCAATGGTGGAACGATGAAAATGGAGGACGCACAAGAGGCTGGAATTAGAGATCTCAGATTGTTGGAGGGTTGCAGTAGGTTTCTACAGAGATAGGGAGAGGAAAGGTCATGAGGTATCTGAACATAAGAGAAATTTTAATCTGAGACATTGCCAGGAGCCAATATAGGGTCAGCGAGCAATGGATTAATGGAACTTGGGACAAGTCTGGATATGGGACAGCAGAGTTTTAGATGAGCTCATGTTTGGAGAGGGGATGCCAGCCAGGATATCTAGTTATGTGTTAAGATAATGAAGGCATGAATAAGGGTTTCATGGGCAGAATAGAATACCAACGTAATCAAGTTACAATGGGATAATGCTATGGGCATTCCAATGTACAACAGAGAAAAGAAGTGTATGTAAAATCCTCTACATTGAAACATTTCAAAAGGGGATTGGATTAAAAATTTTAAAATGAAACCACAGCATTTTATATGGAAAGAGTATGGGAATCAGATGAATTGGATAGTTCTTTCAAAGGGCCAGCACTGGTGCAATGGGCCAAATAGCCTCCTGCTGAGCAGAATTTACACTGGAATAATCAAGGCAGATTGGCAATCCATGCAAATTGTAAAAATTTAAAAGTGGAAGTTAGGTAAAAGCAAAGTAGAAATTTAAGTTTTGAAGAATGACTTGAACTGCAGCAATACATACTAGAACAGAGAAGGCCAAAAGGAGATTTAAAGAGGTTTTGAAGATAGTAAATAGTTTTGATAGAGTGCGTAAGGAAAGGGAAATTTTCTTCTTGGTTGTGGAATAAGTAAGCTGAAGAGTAGAGTGATGCTTGCTCTTGCTTTCAGTGCTCTTGAACAATGTGTGAGCTGGTGAGCGAAAACAGCTGTTATTATAATAAAAAAGGAGGTCAGCACTTAAGATGCAACAACTGGCAATTTTGAAATCAAAATGGTTAATGCTTTTCAAATTTTTGGCCAGTTTAAACATGGATTTGGGGGCTGTCCAGAATAACACAGAATACAGAGGCAATGATTGGCACAATATTAGAACTCAACTTCCAACAACTCCGCCGTGTCAGCCGACATCAGGCAAGTCCTAGTCTGTGTTAAGTTATCCATTTGCAGCTTAGGTTCAACTAGGGATGAGCAGAGAGAGGGAAAAATGTGTAAGAGTTCCTGAATCACTACCCAGTGACCTCTACATGAGGATACACGCACATGCTCACACATGAACAGATAAGTGCAAGGATAGGTGTTGCGATGCAATTTACATGCAGCAATGACCATTTGGTTGAAGCACCATTACCAGTGCTACCTGTTCTTGTAGGAATTAATCTATCTTTCATAGCATGACGGTTGAGGGGGAAAATAAATTTCCTTTCAAGACTTGAGACTTTTTAAAAATGTAGTTTTTGCAAGGGAAGTTATGTACCTGAATAATACTTGGTCCTATCGATTTTGGATCTCTTCAGGATTAACAATTCTTATCAGATCAATTAGGAAGCATGCACGAATGAATTCAAGTGAATCAAGTCTTAAAAGGTGGTGAACCACTTCTCGGCCTTTTGGCCCTGATCAAACCGAGGTCAGGTGTAATTTGCCTGTTCTCGTCAGCTTGGATCTTGTATATCTCTCTTGTGGGGACCGTTAATTGGATTCAATTTGAATTGTTTTATGGAGCAAGCAAGGAGGTGGATAAATGGCTTGCCCTGCCCACTCTGCGCATTGGTTTTGTAACGGAGAAAGGAAAAACTATACCTGGGGCGGCACGGTGGCGAAGTGGTTACCACTGCTGCCTCACGGTGCTGAGGACCCAGGTTCAATCCCGGCCCCGAGTCACTGACTGTGTGGAGTTTGCACATTCTCCCTGTGTCTGCATGGGCCTCACTTCCACAACTCAAAGATGTGCAGATTAGGTGGATTGGCCACGTTAAATTGCCCCTTAATTAGAAAAAAAAATGAATTGGGTACTTTAAATTTATAAAAGAATAAAAAACAAACTATACCATCTTCTGCCTCCTCCTCATCTTCATCCTCTTCATCATCTTCGTCAACTTCCTCATCATCTAAGTCATCATCTTCCGCCCCTTCTCCATCTTCATCATCATCGTCGTCGTCATCTGTACCATCCTCATCTACGTCATCCTCGCTACCAGATTCCTCTAACAAAAGAACACACATTCAGAGTTTTAAAATCAGGCTTGAGGTTAGACTTCCGCTCCACCTTTTTACAGAACTTCACATGTCACTGATAATGACTGTTATGAAAACTCCTAAAACTCACTGGCAACACTCAAATTGAAGGGTTAAGGCACCTCAAGATTGCAAGTATTAGTAAAGGCCATATGTCTAAGAGCCCAGTGGATGGCAAAATATTCCTGTTACATACTGCAGCAAGATTCAAAAGTGTTCAAGTTAGTCATAATAAAATCAATAAAACCAATAGTGGTCAATGTCAGGGAGAGACTTTATAGTTAAAAGTTTTATTATTCAATAAGTTCAGGGCTTATCTGCAACTCCAGATGCCTTGATCCCTTAATACCTTGGAATAACAAAAATCTACCTATTTTGTTTTAATGGATCTAACACTGGTTGCTATTTATAGAAGAGAGTTCTAAAACTCTGTCACACTTTGCGTGTATCAGTTTTCCAATTGCCATCTACCTGGCAGCATGCAAAATTGCCCAGAATAAATAAAAATAAACCTGTCAATTCGTCCTCTAATCCAGTGTTTTTCAAACTTTTTTTCCGGGGACCCATTTTTACCAACCAGCCAACCTTCGGGACCCAAGTTGGCCGACCTTCACGACCCACCATTTTCTCTTATGTTTGCTGCTGACAAAATGAAGGAATCGCAATCGCGCACCGATGAGCGGCCACGCTTGCGCAGTGAGGCCGCATTTTTTTAATATAGTCACGGTCGTCATTTTGAAGGGCGCTTGCAGCCGGCATTGTTAAAAGCTGGATGCTGTGCGCAGATTAGCGCAAATTAGGAGCGCCGCGACATGGCTCCGCGGCCCTGCCAACACCCGCCCCCAACTTTGAAATGAATACCCACTTAGTAATAAGTAAGGATTTGGGGAAATATCGGTGTAGTCATAAGGAAATGCAGTGCATGTTGTGCATTTAATAAAGTGACACATCAGAGGATTATTCATTATGTTACGGCACATTATTAAAGTCAGTGTAGTAAAGCATGCATATTGGTAATTGATTTAAGAACAGAAAATAGTAGAGCAGCACAATAATAGCACTGTTGCTTCACGGCGCTGAGGACCCGGGTTCGATCCCGGTAACGGGTCACTGTCCATGTGAAGTTTGCACATTCTCTCTGTGTCTGCATGGGTTCACCCCCACAACCCAAAGATGTGCAGGCTAGGTGGATTGGCCACGCTAAATTTCCCCTTAATTGGAAAAAAAGAGAATCGGGTACTCAATTTACATTTTAAAAAAACAGAAAACAGTGTGTGATGCTTCATGGATATTATTTGAACTCGAGTGGTGTAAACAGAGTCTCCCCCAGGGGTCAGCGTTAGCCCTGTTGCTGTTCACGTTGCGCATTGGACTTGGGTCTGGGAAGCACTACAGCAAGATCTGCAGACAATGCAACAATAAAAAAACACTGCGTATGTGAAATAAAAACAAAAGATGACAGAAATATAATCTCAGAATCTTGAGGCCCATCGAGTCTGCACTGGCTTTCTGAAAGAGCATTCTACCTAGTCCCACTCCCCTGCCTAATCCCTGTAACCTTGCACCTTAAAGAAAAACAACTGAATGATTCAGTGAACACCTTTCAGAATATTGCGTGTCCTGCTTTATCAGAAGCAAAGTTTGATTCAATAATTAAAAGGAGATATATTCCTTTACATGCAGGTTGAGAGTCTCACACATGGTATGTTGCCTTCCTGCAACCAGGGTGAAAGTAATTTCAAAATAACTTGACAGCATATTGGAGGGGAAGGGGCCAAATCTAGTTGTAATCCATGCTGGGCCAACAGCATGGGGAAGAGTAGGCAAAATAACCTGTTCAGAGTGTACCAGGAACTGGAAGCAAATTTATTATTTTTTTAAAAGAAGACCTCAAGTTTTATAATTTAAGGCGCTGCAAACTACAGAGCTGAGGACCAAGAGCTGGAAGGTGGGATTAGACTGGATAGCTCTTTTCAACCAACACGAACACAAAAGGCTGAATGGCTTCCTTCTGTGCCGTAAATCGTTCTGTGTCCTTGACCCATGTGCAAATTGGTGTGAAGATAAGAAGATAAGGAGATTAGGGAGTTGAAGAAGTGGCATGGGAAAGAGATTTTTAAAAAAAAAATTTAGAGTACCCAATTAATTTTTTTTCCAATTAAGAGGCAATTTAGCGTGGCCAATCCACCTACCCTGCACATCTTTGGTTTGTGGGGGCGAAACCCACGCAAACACGGGGAGAATGTGCAAACTCCACACGGACGGTGACCCAGAGCCGGGATCGAACCTGGGACCTCAGCGTCGTGAGGCAACAGGGCTAACCCACTGTGCCACCCGTGTGGGAGAGATTATCTATTTTATCAGACACTTTTACCAGTTCCGGGCAAAAAAGGTGCTGCTGCTGGTTCGGGCTCCACGAGAACTGGGCTGAGCATAAGATCCTAGTGGAAAGAGTAGAGTGGTCAAAAGGGCTTTAAACTAGTGTCATGTATGCAGAAATGATTATATATTGTATTTTATATTTGTGTCAGTAATGCTGTTAAATGACTGGGTTACAGTATATATTTGTTGCAGTAATATTAGCAAAGGGCCTAGATTAATGTATCCATATGGTGTGCCTGCTAAAGCTGCAATTAAGGAGACGCAACAGGTGAGGTTATGATCAATTCCAACCATTTACTTCATTACAGATAAAGGTCTAATGGGATATTTTTATGATTCCTGGTAAATCCCTGGAGCGTCCGAGCTAAGCAGGTCCAGTGACAATTTAGTGGGATAAAGATGATATAATTACTGGGAGAAGCCAGGTCTGTCTGCAGTTTTGCAGTGGATTTGAGTCTGACAAGACAATGGGTTTTAAGTTAAACAGCAGTTTTGATAAATGCTGCAGGTTGAGCAGAAGTGTAGTGGTTCTGCTTTTGAAAGGGTCTCCCTCTCCAAAAGTCTCAACACAACTAAGCAAGTAATCTGTTAACTTGAATTATACATGGCATTTGAGCTGTATTGGGTTGCTTGATTGGAGTTAGTAGCAGGTATTGATAGCAAATTCAAGTTTTTCCTTTTGGTTAATAATGGTTTAACTAATCATTGTAAAGCTGTTTCTTTGATGTTAATGTGGGTAATTCTGTGTTTGAATTGAAGATTGCTTCAACATAAAAGATACCTATTTGTCAGAGTCATCACTCCTGGGGTGAAGTATCCTTTCCTCACAGTTTTACAGATTTAAAAATATTGTTTGGGGTTCTTATCCAGTATCCTAACAAAATTGGGGGCTCTTTACTGGTATTAAAAAGTATAATTCCTGATTTGACTTGAATTACTGAATTTAAAAACAGCATGTGTGAGGAACTGGTGCTTTTTTCAGGTGTTGGTACTCTTGTCACATTAAATAGGGAGTGACTGATAAAATGGCTCTTTCAGCCCTGGGTGTGGAGGAGTCACTCTGATTCGCAGCTTTTGGATTTGGCGGTCAAGCTGCAGTTGGCTTTACCTGAAGGGCTGAGTAAGGGAGAGATAATTAAAGTGGATAGCTCAGCATTTAGATTCACAAAAGACACTTAGATTCACAAAAGACACATTAGAATTAGCTAAAATTCAATTACAAATGAAATAATTAGAAATGCAGGAAAAAAGAGAAAGAAATAGAACAGAGACAGTTTGAATTGGAATTAAAAGCAAAGAAAAATAAGAGAATGCGGCAATGACAGAACAAAAGGGAATAGAGAGTTAGAACTTCAGAAAAGAGATGATCAACTTAAAATGTTGATGTTAAATGAAGAGATTGAGGAAAGGCCAGAGGGTGGGCTAACCCCTCTGAGTCACATGCCTAGTGGATATTCAAGCACTGCCACAGTTTAATGGAAAATATGTGGAAGCCTTTTTATTTCATCTCATTTGAATTGGCCAAAAAGCATTTGGATATTGTTGGTTCAAATGAAGTTGGTAGGTAGAGATAGTAAAGTGTTTGCATCACTATCAGAGGAGGTATCTAGGGATTATGAAGAGGTGAAGAAAACCACTTTAAGTGTATATAAACTAGTGCCAGAAGCCTACAGTCAGGAGTTTAGAAATCTAAGGAAAGAATCAGGTCAGATGTATATAGAATTTGAAAGAATCTAACAAAATAATTTTGATATGTGGACAAGAACATTAAAAATTGACCTAAAATATGAAGCTCTTGGGGCAGTACGGTGGCGCACTGGATAACACTGCTGCCTCACGGCACCGAGGTTCCAGGTTCGATCCCGGCTCTGGGTTACTGTCCGTGTGGAGTTTGCACATTCTCCCCATGTTTGCGTGGGTTTCGCCCCCACAACCCAAAAAAGATGCGCTGGGTAGGTGGATTGTCCACACTAAATTGCCCCTTAATTGGAAAAAACTAAATTTTTTAAAGTATGAAGCTCTTAGGGAAACGGCTATTTTGGAGAAATTTAAAGATTCACTTCCCGCAGTAGTGAGAAAGCTGCTAGACAGGCAGCAGACTTGGACTTAGCTCTTCCCTCTGCAACTGGAACCTCGACTTCCTGACCCACAGACCACAATCAATGAGGATAAACAACAACACCTCTTCCACGATAATCCTCAATACCGGGTCTCCACAAGACTGCATACTTAGCCCCCTACTATACTCCATATACACACACAACTGTGGCAAGATTTGGCTCCAATTCTGTCTACAGGTTTGCTTATGACACGACCGCAGTGGGTCGTATCATGAACAACGATGAGTCAGAGTACAGGAAGGAGATAGAGACAGGAAGGAGATAGAGACCCTAGTGGCGTGGTGCAACGACAACAATCTCTCCCTCAATGTCAGCAAAACCAAGGAGCTGGTCATTAACTTCAGGAACTAAAGTATTGTACACACCCCTGTCTGCATCAATGGTGCCACGGTGGAGATGGTTGACAGCTTCAAATTCCTAGGTGTGAACGTCACCAACAATCTGTCCTGGTCCACCCATGTCGACGCTGCGACCAAAAAAGCACCACAGCACCTACGTTTCCTCAGGAAACTAAGGAAATTCGGGATGTCCCCATTGACTCTTACCAATTTTTACAGATGCACTATAGAAAGCATCCTATCTGGCTGCATCACAGACTGGTATGGCAAGTGCTCTGCCCAAGACCGTAAGAAACTACAGTTAGTTGTGAACACAGCCCAGTCTATCACCCAAAACCGCCTCCCCATCCATTGACTGTCTATACCTCCCGCTGCCTTGGGAAAGTGGCAGCATAATCAAAGACCAGTCCTACCCGGATTATTCACTCTTCCAACTTCTTCCATTGGGCAGGAAATACAGAAGTCTGAGAACATGCACTAACAGGTTCAAAAACAGCTTCTTCCCCGCTGTAGACTTCTGAATGACTCTCTTATGGACTGAACTGATCTCTTCACACATCTTCTCTACTGAGTAGTGCTGCACTCTGTATGCTCACCAATTGCCTGTGCCTACGTACTTACATTGTCTATTTATTTATGTCCTATGTTTTTTTTAATGTATGGAATGATCTGTCTGGATTAGACGCAGAACCATACTTTTCACTGTACCTCGGTACACGTGACAATAAAACAAATCAAATCCAATCCAATCCAATCCAGAAATGCCAGATGATTTTGAAATAGTTCATAAATCAAGGTTTGGTTTTCAACATCAATTTCAATCAATTTCAATCTTTGAAGGATAGAAACTGGGGAAATGAGAACTCCACAGGTGGTCAAGGCAAAGGAAATTTAGTTGGAGATATTAAAGAGATTTTGCCTCGGGTTAAAAAGGTAACCTATGAAGGTGGAAGAGAGACAAGAAAATTTAAATGTTTTCATTCTAATACGGTTGGTTACACAAAGTTGCAGAAAAACAGTGGATAAGCCAGTGAGGTTTATGAAAGTGGAATAAAAATCCCTGGTTGCAGCTGTAGAGATGCAAAGTGTGTACAGCTGGTTCAGAGGTCAGTTGATAAGAAGATGTCTGATCTTTTAAAAGATTTTGTTTCTGGGGGTAAGACTTACTCATGTGTACAAGGGTGAGTAGGTAAGGCGGCTAAGATCTCCCACAAGTCCCGAAAGACAGCTGTTAGGTAATTTGGACATTCTGAATTCTCCCTCTGTGTACCCAAACAGGCGCCGGAATGTGGTGACTAAGGGCTTTTCACAGTAACTTCATTGCAATGTTAATGTACGCCTATTTGTGACAATAAAGATTATCATCTTTAGGAATACAGTCGCAAGTCAATCTTTAATGATGAGAGGGTTTAATCTTTAATAATTAGGGATACGAGAAGGAGTATTGCCAGAAAACGTGGTAATATGTGGGATTACTGGTGGTGAGCAGTATTTCATTATGTACGGCAAGGTTAGAGTCTGGCGAAAAGTGGTGAAGTGACAGTATGAGTAACAGAGAAATTACCTTTTTCAGCGGTACAATTTATCCTGGGTAACGATATAGCTGGATCACAGGTGGGAGTGATGCCTACTGTGGTTGAAAAACTGGTAGAAAGTCAAACAACTGAGGTATTCCAAGATTCATATCCTGGGGAGAGATTCATATCAAGTTGTATCCCCAGTGGGTTGGAGAAAGGAGATTGTAGAAAGGGTAGCACATGAGGTTGCACTGGGGAGGACATTTAGGAGTAAGGAAATCTCAAGCAAAAATTCAAAAACATTTTTATTCACCTGGACTATATAAGGATGAAGTTGAATATTGCTGTACATGTCACACGTCAGGTAATAGGAAAACCTCAAGCGGTAATCAAACCTTAATACCCATTACTGCATTTGAAAAATCTTTTACTCGGGTCCTAATTGTTTGCGTGGGACCCCTTCCTAAGACGAAAAGTTGAAATCAGTATTTGTTGATCATAATGGATGAGTCCACTAGATTTCCAGAAGCCATTCCGTTTTGAAATATTACAGCTAAGAGGGTTGTAGAGCAGTTAACTAAATTTGTTTCCACATACGGATGACCAAAAGAAATCCAATCAGATTAAGGATCCAATTTTATGTTGACGTTATTCGGCAAAGCTATGGATAGTTTAGGAATAAAGCAATTTAAATCAAGTGCGTATCTTCCAGAATCACAGGTCATTATGGTATGAAAGGTGGTATCAGGCTTTAAAGACCATGTTGAGAGCCTATAGTCAAGATTATCCAGAAGATTGAGATAAAGAAATTCCATTTGTACTATTTTCAATTCGAGATGCACCAAATCAATCAAAACATACGGTGAAATTGACAAAAGAATGTTTTTCAGTCTGGACTAATGGACTGTGGTATGACTGGAAAAGTCCCTGAGAATTTACTGCGCTTTGCAGCCTGCAGAGATCATTTATTTTTCAGCTTGGGGAGACAACCTCATTGTTGGGTGGAGCCAAGGAACGCAGAGACATATTCTGCAAAGCTTTAGAGGGGCAGTTTATGGAGAAAACTTTGGAATGAGGAGTTGAGTTCTGATCTGCCTGCCGCTGACTCCGCAATTCCCCACAGCAAGATGGATTGAGAGCTGTCTGTTTATTATCTTGTTGTTTCATGGGAAATTGAGTAGTAATGTTTAAGGGCAATTGTAAGTTGTTCTTTTTGGGTATGAAGTAAAAAAAATTTAATATTGCATTCATAATAAAGTTTTGTTTTTAAAATAACCACGCCCTATTTCTTCACGCAATCACTCCTGGAATGAATCATTCTTTCCGCATATTCTTACAAATTAACTCAAATATTGGGGTTTTGGTCCAATATCCTAGCCATTGTTGGGGTCTGGTTTGGGATTGTAATACAAGAAATTTGGATAAATTACTGAGTTACCTTCCGGAGGAAAATTAAAGTGATCTGAAAGCGTTATTGGTCACATAGAGCTATATGCGGGAAAAAACTAGGAAGTACAAAGGTGATTATACATGATGTAGAAAATTCTATTCCAATTGAGCAACATCCATATAGACTCAATCCACTAAAGTTGGCACAGGTACAAAAGGAGATTGAAAGCATGCTTTAAAAGGACATCATTGAAGTGAGTTGCAGCGATTGGAGCTCACCTAGTGTGATGGTACCAAAACCAAATGAAACGCAATGATTGTGTGTGGACTATAGGAAAGTCAATGCAGTTACGAAGCCAGGTTCAAAGGGCTGAATTGCCTATTCCTGCTCCTAAGTCCTATGTTCCTGATTGAGGTCAACAAAATTGAGAGGTATAGATAAGGTGAATAGTCAGAGGATTTTTCCCAGGGTGGAAGACTCAATTACAAGGGGGCACAGGTTCAAGGTGAGAGGGGGAAAGTTTAGGGGAGATGTGTGGGAAGGATGGTGGGTGCCTGGAAGGCGTTGCCAGTGGAGACAGGCACAATAGCAACATTTAAGATGTATCTTGATAGGCACGTGAACATGCAGGAAATGGAAGGATACAGATCGTTTGGGCAATTAGGTCTAAATAAGGAATCTGGATCGGCGCAAGCATGGTGGGCCGAAGAACCTGTTCCTATTGTGCTGTGTTTGTTGTTCTTTGACTGAAATTTAAATATAAGGTCTACAGGATAGATAGGGAAAATGGTTGGGGAAGAAGATTAGGTTAATGTTGAAGAACAAAATCACTTGGAATCATAGAATATCTCAGTGCAGAAGGTGGCCATTCAGCCCATCGAGTGTGCACTGACCCAACCTAGGGCTAATCCCCTGGCCTTATTCTTGCAACCCTACCTTAAGGGGCAATTTAGCATGGCCAATCTACCTAACCTGCACATCTTTCAAACGTGGAAGGAAACCAGAGCACCCAGAGGAAACCCACACAGGCACGGAAAGTGCAAACTCCACACAGTCACCCGAGGCCAGAACTGAACCTGGATGCCTGGAACTGTGAGGGAGTAGCAACTAGGGGATTTTCACAGTAACTTCATTGCAGTGTTAATGGAAGCCTATTTGTGACAACAATAAAGATTATTACATGGATACCATGAGCAGTTCCAAACAACACCCCTTGGAATGTTATAGTGGTCAAGTACGCAGCTTAACCAGAATTATACCTGGACTCGAAGGATTAAATTACGATAAAAGATTACACAAACAAGGGCTGCAATCATTTCAACTAAAGAGTAAGGATTGATTGGATTAAAGTTTTCAAGGAAGTAAGGGAAGCAGATAAGGTACATGATCCACTTGTTGGGGAGTCTAAGAGTAGAAAGCATAGTCTAAACTTTAGAGCCAAACCTTTCAAATCATTTTTAAAAATTCATTCTTGGGATATGGAGGTTACTGGCTGGGCCGGCATTTGTCATCCATCCCTAATTGTCCTTCAGAAGGTGGTGGTGAGCTGCTTTTTTCAACCACTGCAGTCCATGTGGTGTAGGTACACCCACAGTGGTGTTAGGAAGTGAGTTCCAGAATTTTGATCCAGCGACAACTAAGGAACGGTGATATATTTCCAAGTCAAGATAGTGAGTAACTGGGCAGCACGGTGGCAGTGGTTAGCTCTGCTGCCTCACGGTGCCACGGTCCCAGGTTCAATCCTGGCTCTGGGTCACTATCTGTGTGGTGTTCGCACATTCTCCCTGTGTTTGCCTGGGTTTCGCCCCCACAACCCAAAAAGGTGTAGGGTAGGTGGATTGGCCACGCTAAATTGGCCCTTAATTGGAAAAATTAATTGGGTACTCTAAATTTATATTAAAAAAAGATAGTGAGTGACTTGGAGCAGCAGTTCCAGGTCGTGGTATTCTGCCGCTCTTGTCTTTCTAAATGACAGTGGTCGTAGGTTTGGAAGATGCTACTAAGGAGCCTTGTAGAGTTACTGCAGTGTATCTTGTAGATGGTACACACGGTTGCCATTGTTCCGTGGTAGAGGGATTGAATGTTTGTGTAAGGGTGCCAATCAAACTGGCTGCTTTGTCCTGGATGGTGCCGAGCTTCTTGAGTGTTGTTGGAGCTGCACTCACTCAGGCACGTGAAGCATATTCCATCATGCTCCTGACTTGTGCCTTGTAAATGGCGGACAGGCTTTGGGGAGTCAGGAGGCGAGTTACCTGTCACAGGATTCCTTGCCACTGACCTGCTCTTGCAGCCACAGTATTTATCTAGCTAGTCCAGTTCAGTTTCTGGTCGATGGTAAACCCCAGGATGTTGAGAGTGGGTGATTCAGCAATAATAATGCCATTGAATGTCAGGGGTCCCTCTTGTTAGATTCTGGTTACATTCTCTCTTGTTGGCGATGGTCATACCGGTACTGGTATGGCTTGAATCTTACTTTCCACTTGTCAGCGCAAACCCAATAATTGTCCGGGTCTTGCTGCATTTGGACATGAATGCTTCAGTATTCGAGGATTCGCAAATGGTGTGGAACATTACGCAATCATCAGCAAACATCCCCACTTCAGACCATTTGGTGAAGGACAGTAATTGATAAAGCAGTTTCAAGAAGGTTGGACCTAGAGTTCCCTGAGGAACACCTGCAGCGATGTCCTGGAACAGTGATTTTTTTTTAAATAAAAGATCTCAATTTTATTTTCCACAGAAAACATGAAAACAAAACTATTCTCTCCAGCCAGCGATCGCTCAGATCTGCCCTTCCATATTACCCTTCTCTGCAAGAGAGGTTGGTGGTAGTGTACCAGCGATGGTGTATGCCTTTACAGGCCAAGCTTGCTCCTTCTCCATTCTCCTCTTGGAGTTGTACCTGTTCTTGTTGCCGGTTTTCATGCGGATCCACTGCGGCCGGTTCGGCTTCATCTTCTTAGCGAGGAATCGCTTGATCCTGAAGGTTTGTGGAATGGCATGGCCGAACGTCCACTCCGGCTGCCTCACGGGTGGAAAGAGCGTCTTAGAGCAGAGATGACTGACCTCCAACAACCTCAACCATTTTTCTTTGTGCTGGGTATTACTCGAATTCAGTAGCGAATTTCCCCTCTCCACCCCGATTTCCATTGACTCCAGTTTTGCTACACTCTATCTAATGCTACCTGGTTGTCAAGGGCAGTCACTCTCATCTCACCGGTTCAGCTCTTTTGAACCAAGGCTGTAATGAGGCCAGGAGCTGATGGGCCCTGTTGGAACCCAAATTAAGTGTCAGTTAGCAGGTTATTGCTCAGTAAATACTGCTTGACAACAGTTGACGACTCCTTCTCTCATTTTGTTGATAATCAAGAGCAGACTGATGTGCGGTAATTGGCCGAGTTGGATTTGTCCTGCATTTTGTGGTTGTTCCTTCATGACAGGACATACCTGGACAATTTTCCACATTGATGGGTCGATTCCAGTGCTGTAGCTGTACTCAGACAGCTCGACTAGGAGCATGGCAAATTTTGGAATACAGGTCTTCACTACTATTGCCGGAATGTTGTCAGAATCCAAATCTTCACAGTAGTCAGTGCCTTCAGCCGTTTCTTGACATCACGTGGAATGAATCGAATTGACTGAAGACAGGCATCTGGTGTGCTGGGGACGTCAGGAGATTACTGATTCTAAATATTGTTTTCCTTCAATGGCTGCCTGCAGTCCAGAAGCTCTAAGGAGTGTTCCTTGGTCTATGCTGAGAATGTGGACTCCGAAAAAGTAATCCCATGGCTAATAAAGATCAGCTGGAATTCTCCTTCCAGATTATCAGTGATCTCCACTTGATATGTGTATGTCAGATGAAGGACAGGATAGGCAATACCTTCCAAGTTGGAATAGGAACAGGAGGCCATTAAGCCACTCATAATTAAATGTTATGGCCGATCTGTACCTTAACTCCATCACCAAAACCTATTTATCTCAAATTTTAAGATAATCGAGCAAACACCGGGACGAGACGGTGACAGAGTGGTTAGCACTGCTGCCTCACGGCACTGAGGAGCCAGGTTCGATCCCGGCCCAAGGTCACTGCCCGTGTTGAGTTTGCACATTCTCCCAGTGTTTGTATGGGTCTCACCCCCACAACCTAAAGATGTACAGGGTCAGTGGATTGGCCACACTAAATTGCTCTTAATTGGAAAAAAAAGAATTGGGCACTTTAAATTTATTTTTTAATTGAGCAAGCACTGCGGCTGTTTGTGGGAGAGAGTTCCACAATGTTTCCGAACTTCTCTCCTGAATGACCTGGCTTTGATTTCAAGTTAATATCTCCCTGTCATGGACTGCCCCGCCAGCCTGTCAACGCACTCGGTGTTTGGGAAAGCAGACGACTGCCAGTACCTTGGAGCCATACCCCAAGAGTGAGCATCTTCAGGAGATAAGGGATAAAATTGAGAAACGGAGAATTTAAAATTCAGTTTGATATTTTACTCATATGGAGCATGATTAAATATTTAAAATTCAACTGATCATAGGCTTGTCAGGACCACCGATGTATCAGCACATCTCTGAGACAAGATGTCATTGAAAGCTAGCTTCCCAGAACACCACCCCCCTTCTGTTGTTAATTTTCTTCAACATGCACATCTGACCCTCAACCCGAAACAAGGATAGTTTCACCCTATTGGCACACCCACCACATCCCAAT
Organism: Scyliorhinus canicula; assembly: GCF_902713615.1. Taxonomy (NCBI): domain Eukaryota; kingdom Metazoa; phylum Chordata; class Chondrichthyes; order Carcharhiniformes; family Scyliorhinidae; genus Scyliorhinus; species Scyliorhinus canicula. The sequence continues at coordinate 156,387,999 of NC_052154.1, read as the reverse complement.
ATTGTCTCATTTTGCTCATCTGAACATTACCTTCATCACTGAAAATGGAAACGACTTCGCGTTTTCCCCTTTCCTTTCCCAGTGCTGCATTTATATTGATCAGTTCATCTTGGCTGTCGTCATCCATAATGTACATTCAGAAATGGAATAGCTGCAAGAAAAAAAAAGTCTGCATTAACTAAAACCCAACAAAGGCACAATATCAAAAAGATTTGTGAATCAAGTCCATGATCGCTGTCATAAAAACAAAGAATGATACAGCATGGAAGGAAATCATTGAGCGCATCACGCTTGTGCATTATCCAATTAGTCTTTTCCATAGATCTGCCATTTTTGATCGTTTTCAAGTATTTATCCCATTCCATTTTGAAAGTTATTATTGAATCTGCTTCAATCACTATTTCAGGCAGTTTATTCCAGATTCTGACTCACTGCGTTAAAAACAATTCTCATGTCTCTTTTTGGCTCTTTAGCCAATTATCTTAAATCTGGTTCCTGTGGTTATTAACTCTTCTGCCAGTGGAAACAGTTTCTCCTTATTCATTCATGAAAAGGTTTTGAACGCCTCTATTAAATACCCCCTTATCTTTTCTGCTCCAAGGAAGACAACTACAGCTTCTCCAGTCCCTTGTACCATTTGAGTAAATCTCCTTGGTATCTGCTCGAAGGCCTTGACATGTTTCACAGTTTGGTGCCCAGAGATGGTCACAGTACTTCAGTTGGAGCCTAACCATTTTTAAAAAATCATTTCAAGACTTGCTTCGTTTCTGCTTCCCTTAGACACAGAAAGATTCCTGTCTTTGTTCTCATTAATTCCACAATATCGCTACTTCCAACAGATCTGGGCCTCTGGTTCTGATTAGGATTGACCCATCAAAGATGCAACAGCGCTGAAAACAATCTCATTAAATCTCCAAGTCCACAAAACCTAAAAGGACAAATGCATGAGTAAGAAACACCAGTGCAAAACAACCTAATTCTCTGGGCTTCAAGGGTCAGATTAACTATGTCTGGGTCCCACATGACCTACTTCTGAAAAATCTGAGCCAACACAGAATGGACCAAAGCACCTTGGCTAGTAAGGGAAATATATTTTATGGCAGATGGATATTAAAGAGCGCATCAACACGTTTTGACAAGAGCAAAGATTTTCCTGATGTCTTGCAAATATTTGTCCGGAGACCACTTCGGTAGAACAAAACAAATTACTTGGATATTATCACATTGCTGATTATCCTTGCATTTCAACAGTAAAGATAAGGTAATGTCACCATAGTCCCAGATGACCAAAGGGGCTTTACCATTTGAGGGGGAGAGCTGACTGGTGGTGGTCTAACCAGAGGATCACCACACTCAGGCAAGAGGCAATGTTGAGAAGGCGGGGCCTTCATGAATAACCTCAGCTGGTACGGCAATTGAAACTGCGCTGTTGGCTTTGTTCTGCATCACAAACTAGTTGTCTAGCCCAATGAGCTAAACTCAGTGACCACACTTTGAAAGTGCTTCACTGACTGTGAAGTGCTTCAGAACATTGAGGTTATGAACAATATCATTGAAATACGTGCACATTCTTTATCAGTGCATGAGCAATTTTTAGATAAAGTACAACATAAAAAGGGTAGCACGGCGGCGCAGTGGTTAGCACTTGGACTACGGCGCTAAGGACCCGGGTTCGAATCCCGGCCCTAGGTCACTGGCCATGTGGAGTTTGCACATTCTCCCTGTATCTGAGTGAGTTTCACCCCCACAACCCAAAGATGTGCTGGTTAGGTGGATTGGCCACGCTAAAGTGCCCCTTAATTGGAAAAAAATAATTGGGTACTCAAATTTATTTTTAAAAAGTACAACATAAAGAAAAAAAAGAGGCTAGGAAATTAAGAGAGGCGATGGCACAGTGATATTGTTACTAGACTAGTTAAGCAGAGGCCCAGAGTAATGCTCTGGAAACCCAGGTTCAAATCCCGCCACTGCAGATGGTGAGATTTGAATTCAATAAAAATCTGGCATTAAAAGTTGAATGAAACCATTGTAGATTGTCATAAAAATCCATCTAGTTCATTCTTTAGGGAAGGAAATCTGCCATTCCTACATGTGACTCCAGATCCACAGCAATGCGATTGACTCTTAAAAGCCCTCATAGGCAATAAATGCTGGCACAGCCTGCGACACCCACATCGCATGAACAAATAAAATCAACCGATATAAAACCAAAACTATATGACAGGCAGAAATCTGACAACATTACACACCTTCCAGCATGGCCCTACAGACCCAAAAGGGCATGAGCTAAAGAGAGAAATATCCACATGCTGGTCATGCATTCAAAGAACCTATGGGACAGAAATCCACAAAATTCCCGTCTTTCTTGCAGTTGTTGCCATGCCTCCCCGCCCACAATTATAATACAATAGTGGAGTAAAACAACTGATCTAACAAAATAGATCTACATGATTATATGGACACGATGTAGAGCAGGGCAGTGTCTGAGGCCTAATCACCTTCAATACTCAATCAATTAATTTTCCTGCATCAAAAGGTCTGAAGTGGGGATGTTTACTGTTGATTTCATACTGTTCAGTTACATTTGTAACTCTTCAGATACTGAAGAGATATGCAGCAAGATATGGACAACATTCAGGTTTGGGCTGATAAATGACAAGTAACATTCATGTTTTGCAAGTGCCAGGCAATAACCAAGAGAATCTAACCCTCTCCCCTTGGCATTTCAACGGCATTACTCTCCCTGAAGTCCGTACAATCAACATACTGGGAAATCACCATTGACCACAAACTTCAATGGACCAGCCACATAAACACTGCGGCCACAAGAGCAGGTCAGAGGTTGGAATTCTGTGCCAAGTCGTTCAACTCCTGACACCCCCTCCCACCCCAAAGCTTGCCCACCATCAACCGGGCATAAACTAGGAATGTGATGTAACGGCCTCCACTTGCCTGGATGAGTGCAACTCCTACAACACTCAAGATGCTTAACAACATTCAGGACAAAATATTCCACTTGATTAGCACCCCATCTACCACCGTCAACATTCTCTTCAGCCACAAGTTAGGCCACACTTGGAGTACAGTGTTCAATTCTGGTCGCCACACTACCAGAAGGATGTGGAGGCTTTAGAAAGGGTGCAGAAGAGATTTACCACGATGCTGCCTGGTATGGAGGGCATTATCTATGAGGAGAGGTTGAATAAACTTGGTTTGTTCTCACTGGAACGAAGGAGGTTGAGGGGCGACCCGATAGAGGTCTACAAAATTATGAGGGGCATAAACAGAGTGGATCGTCAAAGACTTTTTCCCAGGGTAGAGGGGTCAATTACTAGGGGGCATAGGTTTAAGGTGCAAGGGGCAAGGTTTAGAGATGTATGAGACAAGTTTGTTTGTTTTTTTTTTACACAGAGGGTAGTGGGTGCCTGGAACTCGCTGCCGGAGGAGTTGGTGGAACCAGGGACGAGTGATGTTTAAGGGGCATCTTGACAAATACATGAATAGGATGGGAATACAGGGATATGGACCCCGGAAGTGTAGATTTTAGTTTAGACGGGCAGCATGGAGGGCCGAACGACCTGTTCCTGTGCTGTACTTTTCTTTGTTCTTTGTTCTCCTTGTTCAAAATCGGTGCAAGCGGCAGCCCCATGTACCATAGATAAGGTACACTGCAATTTGCAAGGCTCCTTCAACAGCATCTTCTATACCCATGCCCTCGATCACCTAGATGGACAAGGGCAGCAGGTGCATGGAAATACCACAACCTGCAAGTTCCCCTCCAAGCCTCACACCATCCTGACTTGGAACTATATAGCCATTCCCATACCATATCACTGGGTCAAAATCCTGAAACTCTTTCTAACACCACTCTGGATGCACCCACAGCACATAATTGCAATGGTTTGAAGTTGTGGCTCATCATTTCTCAATGACAATTAAGGTCCTGGCCTTGCCAACAATGCCCATCTCTCATGAATGAAAGAAAGATATATTCAGACTGTTGATAAGTTTGTTTAAGGAGGTAGGCTTTTTGACCATCTTAAAGGAGGAGAGAGAGGCAGAGCTGTTTTAGGACAAGTTACTAATTATAATATTCACTGTTGCTTCTTGTTCTTCAATATCACCTTTTATTGGTTAATCTGGCTAAATGTGTCACAACAGCTTCCACTTGTATTGCACTGCAGGAGGAGAGGCGAGGTGAGGACAGGCTGAAAAGAGGGATAGAGAGATTGAAGGACTGAGGGCCAGAATGAATAGGAATTGCTGAGCAAATGAAATAAAATGTTTACAACATAACCTACAAGTCCAACAGAACAGATAATGTTGGATTTCATCAAAAAAATAAACTGAGAACAAGGCAGCAAATTTAACATACAATCCTACACTTTTATTTATTAGGTTAAAGAAGAGAGAAGCGGCACACTCACATAGTATAATCTGCTTTGTCATATACTTTTATATCTATTGTGCTGACTTAAACAAAAACTGGGAACCTGCCCAAAACAAAAAGAGTAAATCAACTGCCGGAGCATTCCATAGTAAAATTTATTTCATTTCTTAATCTATTTTCAGGAGGTGTCCAGCAAATCTAAACATCACATATCATCACTACATCCACCATAAATATGCTTATACCAAAGCTGAAACGCTCAGATATGAAACAGTATCCCATCATCTCACAACTAGAGCACAATTTCAACATTTGGAAATTTTGCTTTCTAAAATGGAAGAGAATCACTGCTACTTCCTCAATATCTAACTTTTAAAACAACTAAATCAAGGAACTCTGAACTAAACCAAGATTAATTACCCATGAATGGTGTGTGTAAGTAAGATTTAATGGAAATTGGAACTTCCGGTGGCAGCCATGGTGTAAGTGGTCACACACAGGGCAACTCCTGCTCGAAGGCATAGGAAACAGTTCTTTTTACCCAATATTGGGTGTAATGGGCGCTTCACAGTAACTTCATTGCCGTGTTAATGTAAGTCTACTTGTGACAATAAAGATAATTAAATTTTGACAAAAAAGTGAATTTGATGGTGGAAGTGGTTTCCTGCCAGGAGTGGTATGTCCACTGGCTACCAAACCCAGCAGAAGACGGTGAGAGACCTGGCCAAAGAGTTGGAGGAAACCTGTGGCGCAGCAGCCAGTGTAAGGATGACGGAGGGGGAAGGGCTGGTGCAAGGTGGAAAGCCCCAGATGGAGCAGTTCATGGTTTTTATTAAGGAGGAATTCCGCCAGCAGTGGAAGGAGATGCGAGAGGATCGCCAAGGCCATTGAAGGGGTTGTGGTACCCCTGAAGTGCTCGATGGAGAGGGTGGAGAAGTGCTTGGAGGTGCAGGGGTCAAAGATCCAAGAGATCAAAGGAGTGATCTCAGGCCACAGCGATTGTGTGGTGGCACTGGAGACAGAGGTGGGGCACTTAGGAGACCTTTGCAAAATGTTGAGGGCAAAGATGAAGGAGTGGAAGAACACCTTGAGAAGGCAGAACCTGCGAACAGTGGGCCTGTCTGAACGAGTGGAAGATGTGAGTGCCAGGAGGTACGTCTCAAAGATGCTGGCGGGGCTGGTGGCGGAAGGGATGGCTAGATAAGGCCCCTGAAGTGGACAGAGCGCACAGGTCTCTGAGGCAGAAGCCTAGAGCTGGGGAGCCATCGTGGGCGGTGATCATGAGACTCCACAAATTTGTGGAGAAAGAGAACGTCTTGCGTTGGGCCAGGGAGAAGAGCACCTGCGAATGGCAAGGGAACAAGGTCCAAATACATCAGGACATTGGAGCAGAGGTGGCAAAACGGCAGGGGTTGCTGTACCGGCAGCAGATCAGGGTTTGGGGTGCTCTACTCAGCGAACCTATGGGTCACGTTTGAAGGTCGGGAATATTACTTTTGAGACCCCAGAAGCAGCTGAGGACTTTACCAAGGAACATAAACTGTGGGAGAACTGAGTGGGCAATGCTGGGGAACTGGGGTGCTGGTTGAAATGGGGGTAGGAATTGGGGGAGGGGGGGGTTCGTTCCCTCCGGTTTGGAGGGGACCCTTTTTTGGGTTTTCTATTTACTGTTGGATTGGTAAGGGGTGGAAGGGGTGCAGAGTTTATATGGGGATGGATGTTCCCACCACACCACCCCCCTCCTGCGTTTGTTTTGTTTGCTTTCGGGGGAGGAGACCTGGAGTTCAGGATGAGTCGTTGTTTGGGTGGGTGAGGGCAAGTTCAGCACTCCTTGAGCAGAGCAGTGGGGGCAGGGGAAGTCATTCGCAGGAGCCTTTGGGCAGGGGCTGTCACACTAGCAAGTAATGCTGGTGAACAGAAGTGAGGTGGGGGAGAAGTATGAGAGAGGTGGCCGTGGGGTTGTGGGGGTAGAGGGTTGACATGACAAGGCAGGGGGTGAGAGATGACATGGTCAGAGGTGGATGGGAGCCATCTGGGATGGGCTAGGTACAGGGTGGAACTAACGAGGCTGGAGTTAAGTGGGGTCTATGATGAACGGTGGGGAATGGAGGCACAAGCCTCTGGTCAGGTTGGTGACGTGGAACATCCAGGACTTAATGAGGAGGTTGTTGGCAGCAATCCCGGACTTGGTCACACAGCAGTTGATTATGGGAGGAGATTTTAACCGTGTCCGAGAGCCGAGGGTGGATAGGTCAAGCCCCAGGTTGATGGGTAGGGTACAAATGGCAAAGGAGCTGGGTGGGTTTATAGAAAGGAAAGGTATGGTCGATCCGTGGTGCTTTCAGAACACAGGGGGAAGGGATTATTTATTTTTCCACACGTTTAGAATGTATATTCGAGGACTGATTTTATTTTGGTGAGCCAGGAGATTTTGGGTGGGGTGGAAGGGGCAGAAGGGGATAGTTATTTCAGACCATGCGCCCCACTGGCTGGTGATTCGGCTTAGACCTGGACGAGATCAGAGGCCGGGTGGGGGTTTGATTTGGGGTTGTTGGCAGATGGAGGCTTTTGTGACAAGGTGTGGGCAGCTATTAAGGATTTTGTGGAGTTCAATCAGAATGGGGAGGTGTTGGCGGCTGTTTTTTTTGGGAAGTGCTGAAAGCAGTGGTCCAGGGGGGAAATTATCTTGTTCAAAGCTCGCGCGGACAGAGGGAGGAATACTAGTGAGGTAGACAGGGAGTATTCGAGGGTGTCCACCAAGGAGGGATTGGCGAGTGGGAAAAGGTTGTCGGGCTGACAGCGTGAAGGGCAGTAGGACAGCTACGTAGGGCAAGAGGGGTGCAATGTGAGTATGGGGAGAAGGCGGGCCACATGCTGGCACACCAGCTGCGGAGGCAGGTCACATCCAGGTAAATATTGAGGATATGGACTGGGGCTGGAGATGTGGTGTCAGAGCCGTGGAAGATAAATGAGGCATTTAGGGAGTATTACCAGGGACTGTACAAGGTGGACCCGGAGGGATGGAAGGAGGACATAGGACGTTTTTCGGACGAGCTGGAGTTTCTCCAGTTGGAGGAAGTAAAGAGGCAGGTGTTGGAGAGCCCCTGGGGCTGAGGGGGGTGCTGGATAATATCAAGGGTATGAAGTTGGGGAAGGACCCTGGGCCAGATGGGTATCCGGCGGAATTTTATAGGGAGCTTGCGACAGACATGGCACATCTTTTGGGGACGTTTAATGAGGCTTTGGAGAAGAGGAGCTGCCGGAGACGATGACGCAGGCAGTGATTACGTTAATTCCGAAAAAGGGGAAGGGCCCAGTAGAATGCAGGTCGTATAGGCCCATATCACTGTTGAACACCGATGTGAAAGTACTGGTTAAGTTGCTGGCAGGGAGGATGAGGATCTGTATCCGAGGGTGAATGCAGAGGATCACACAGGCTTCGTGAAAGGCAGACAGCTCGCGAGCAATATAAGAAGGTTGTTGAACGTAATCATGAATCTGTCAGGAGGGTGGATTCAATAGGAAATCCCACTGACAGCGGTCGGCGGAGTAGCAGGTGATTATGAGGGGACAGAGGAAACATCGGGTGTCACTCTATGCCAACAACCTATTGTTGAATGTTGCAGACCCGCTGGAGAGTATGAGAAGGATCATGGGCCTGCTGGAGAGGTTTGGGGAGATCCCGGAGTATAAACTGAATGTAGGGAAAAGCGAAGTTTTCCCAGTGAATGAACTGAGACGGCAAGCCAATCTAGGGGAGGGATGCCATTTAAGTCCTTAAGGCTAAGGATAGGTTCAGGTATTTGGGGATTCAGGTAGCAAGGGAATGGACAGGACTCCATATGTGGAACTTAACGAAGCTGGAGGAGGCGATCTTAGCAAGTGGGATACATTGCAGCTGACCTTGGCAGGGAGGGCACAAGTGATAAAAATGAATATTCTGCCGAGGTTCTTGTTTATTTTTCAGACACTCCCAATCTTTATACCAAAGGCCTTTTTGCAGAGATTGGACAAGATCATTTCAGACTTTGTATGGGTGGGGAGGATGCCACGAGTTAGGAGGACCCTGCTACAGAGGCAAAGGTAGCAGAGGGGGGTTGGCGTTGCCGAGCCTGCTTCATTATTAGGCGGCAAATGTGGAAAAGGTGTAGTAATGGTGGGAAGGAAAGGGGGTAGAATGGATTAGGATGGACGAGGAATCTTATAAGGGGTCCAACCTAAGGGCCATGGTGACAGCAGTATTGCCAATGGCGCCGAGTAGATATTCAGGGAGCCCAGTGGTGCAATCCACAATGGAACCAGTTGAGGAGGGATTTTAGGATGGAGGGGATGTCGGTGTTAACGCTGCTGTGTGAGAATCATAGGTTTGAGCCAGGGGAGAATGAATGGGTTCTTACAGCAGATAGCAGACGAGTGTGATAGGTATGATCGGGGGCCAACGAATCACACGCACATGTAATAATAATCTTTATTGTCACAAGTTGGCTTACTGCAATGAAGTTACTGTGAAAAGCCCCTAGTCACCACATTCCGGCACTTGTTCAGGTACACAGAGGGAGAATTCAGCCTGTCCAAATTACCTAACAGCACACCTTTTGGGACTTGTGGGAGAAAATCAAAGCACCTGGAAGAAACCCACGCAGACACAGGGAGAACGTGCTGACTCTGCACAGACAGTGACCCAAGCCAGGAATCCAACCTGGGACCCTGGTGCTGTGAAGCAACAGTGCTAACCACTGTGCTGCCGTGCCGTCCACATGTTCTGGTGTTGTGAAAAATTGGAGAGTTGTACAAACTGCACAGTTGATTGTTGGGAAGTATGTTTCCCACGGCATTTTATGTGCTGTAACCTTTTTTAATACATGTTTGTAATAAAATACATCTAAAAAAACATTTACTGGAAAATGCAGTTGACACGGATGTTGCACCAAGGAGTTTGATTCGTTAAATTAAGTAAATCTATTTCTACTGGTCAGGAAGCTGCTCATTGGAAAGGATAAGTATAAAATCATTAGCAAAAAAAATGGGAGGTTTTTTTATTTGTTCCTTCCAACTGAGAATTGCTGGGACTTTGAGTTCCTGCTTAAAGGCAGCAGTCGATTCAGAATCCGTAATAGCTTTTAAAAGAGAAATGGCTAAATATTTGAAGAGTAAAAATTTGAAACGGCGCATGAATAAGTAGATTTTTTTTCTTTTTTAACATATAAATTTAGAGGATCCAATTCTTTTTTTTTCCGCAATCAAGGGGCAATTTAGCGTGGCCAATCCATCTACCCTGCACATATTTTTGAGTTGTCGGGGTGAGGCCCACGCAGACACGGGGAGAATGTGCAAACTCCACACGGGGGCTGGGATCGAACCCGGGTCCTCGGCGCCGTAAAGCAGCAGTGCTAACCACTGTGCCACCCCAAGTAGATCTCGCTTTCAAAGTACAATGGGCTTAATGTCCCTTTTCTGGGCTGTAAAAGTCTAGGAATCATATGGTTATAAACAATAAGATTTTACAAAAATTGAACAAAAGCATTATTTTAATTCATTGCCAGTGAACCTCTTTAAAAACTGAGTCATTACACTTTAACACACTGAGTCGCATGCATTTCAGCAATGAGTAATGACAAGTATGCGAATCAATAAGACTTTTTTTTTTAGAAAGTAACATTTTTGGATACATTACGGGGCTGATGTTGAAACATGCCATGGTAAATGTGGCTTGTTCGAGAAGAGCTATAGTTCCCAAAAGCATTTCATAAAGTACCACGTTGTAAACTAGTTAGCAAAGTTGAAGCCCATGGGGTTAAAGGGACAGGGAAAGTCTGCACACAAAATTGTCTGAGACAAAGCGAGTTGGGGTGGGTGAGCAGTTGTTTTTCTAGACACGAGGGAAGGTGTCCAGTGGTTTCCTCTCCCAGTCAGTATTTGGATCAAGCCACCTTTTTTTATTTTAATGAGCTGGACTTGGGTATACAGGGCCTTATTTCAAAGTTTGCCATTGACATGACACTCAGAGATATAATACAGTGAGGACTTGAGGAGGACACAGGTGAAATGGGCAGAGACACGGCAGAAGAAATTTAACACATGGAACTATGGCATTTTTGTAAGAAACATGAAGAGGGGATACAAAGAAAACGGGTGCAGGAAGAGAGACGCCTGGGGTGTACACGCGTCTTCCAAGGTGGTAGAACAAGATGAGAAGCTGTTTTTTAAAAAAGCATATGTGATCCTTGGCTTTGTTAATAGAGACAAAGAGTATAAAAGCAAGATGATTTTTACTAAACCTTTTATAAATCACTGGTTAGTCCCCAGCTGGCATAGTGTGTTCAATTTTAGGCACCACACTTCAGAAAGCATGTCAAGGTCTTAGGAAGTGCACAGAGAAGATCACCCAGAATGGTATCAGAGTGACTTCAGTTACTTAGAGACTAGAGTAACTGATCTTTTTTTTTTAAAAAGATCAGTGAGGTTAAAGAGAGATTTAATAGAGTTTAGAATGGTTTTGTGAAGAGTAAATAAGGTAAATCTGTTTCCAACAGAACGGTCAGTAACCAGGGAACACCTAGAACATAGAACAGTACAGCACAGAACAGGCCCTTCGGCCCTCAATGTTGTGCCGAGCAATGATCACCCTACTCAAACCCACGTAACCCGTATACCCGTACCCAACAATCCCCCCCATTAACCTTACACTACGGGCAATTTAGCATGGCCAATCCACCTAACCTGCACATCTTTGGACTGTGGGAGGAAACCGGAGCACCCGGAGGAAACCCACGCACACACGGGGAGGACGTGCAGACTCCACATAGACAGTGACCCAGCCGGGAATCGAACCTGGGACCCTGGAGCTGTGAAGCATTGATGCTAACCACCATGCTACCGTGAGGCCCTATTTATGGTAATTGGCATAAGAGGAGGAGGCAAGTTGAAGATAAGCCTTTTTATGCAGCGATTTATAATGATCTTGAATGCACTGCTTGAAAGGGTAGTGGAAGCAGTTCTTCAAACTAATTTTCTAAAAAGGAACTGAATAAATGCTTTCAGGTCTATGGGGAAAGAGCAGAAATACTGGGACTAGGTTAAAGCTCTTTCAAAGTGCTTACTGACAACTGGCCAAATGACCTCCTTTTATACTGTAAGATTCTATGATTCCAAAGTCTCCACGATTATGGTGTATTTCCCACCTCATGTTTGGGTCTACTTTAAACTAATTGGTAAAAAATGTTTGCCTTGGTAAGTCAACAACACCTTATTCATACAATTGCCAGGATGATAGAGGTGAATAAAGTAGACCTTGGATTTTTTTCATTCAGCAGTTCCCCTACAAGAGTGGGTTAGACTGAATGGAATATTAATTAGCTTGGGAAATGAGGAGAGTGGGATTAAAATGAATAGGATATTGTAGGGCATGGAGTGAAAGAAGAATAAGATTAGATGGGGTGGTATATTAAAGAGTATATGAAGTAAGAAGAGAAGTGGGATTTGATTGGGGAGGATATTAATATACATATATATGTACGAGGAGGTAAAAGCATGGGATTAGACTGGGTGGGATACTAAAGGGTATGACGGGTGAACAGGAGAATGGCATTAGACTGGGTGGGATATTAAAAGTGTGGGGAGTAAGGGATTAGATGCAATGTCTTAAAACCACAATTCTAATATATTTTGTTCAAGTGCAGCAGACAATGGAAGCTTACAATAAAATTTTACTGTGTCAATTGGAACCACTGCCTCCCAAATACTGAATTGTGTTCATTTGGCACTCACCCAAGTGAGATTGTCCTGGATTTAAATTAAATATCATCCTAGGATAACACTGCAGTGCAGTACTGAGTGTGCTACACTACCAGGATTAGCCAACAACTCAGGATGGTCGCAGAACCTAGATGGATCTTGGACTTCTTTTCATTCAGCAATTCCCATGTTCCTCTGAGATTCTGATTCTGCATCCCGTGGGATGCATCTGGAGACAGAAATAAGTTATTTAAAATGAGGACAAAATACTGACAGGCCTGTTACTCATAGATTTTGCTCGAAGCAATGGTAAAGCAGTTTGTAAGAGGTAAAACTTAGAATAGTTGAGGTACAGAAAGAGACCATTCAGTCCATCCTGTTTATGCTGGCCAAGAAAAAAGAAAGATAAAAACTAGCTGCTCATTTGAATCCCATTTTCCAGCACCTGGTCCATAGTCTTGCATGTTACAGTATTTCAGATGCAGATCCAGGTACCTTTTTAATGAATTGAACGTTTCAGCCTCAACCACCAACTTAGACAGTGAATTCCAGACTCCCACCACCCTCTGGGTGAAAACACTTTTCCTCACGTCCCCTCTAATCCTTCTCCCAATCACCTTAAACCACTTGGTAACTGATCCCTCAGCTAGGCGAAACAAGGTCTTTCCTGTCTACCGTGTCTAGGATCCTCATAATTTTGTACACCTCAATTAGGTTACCCCTTAGCCTCCTCTGTTCTAAGGAAACAACCCTAGCCTATCCAATCTCTCCTGATAGCTGAAATTTTCAAGCCCTGGCAACATTTTTGTAAATCTCCTCTGTACTCTCACCAGATCAATGATGTCCTTCCAGTAATGTGGTGACCAGAACCAAACGCAAAATTCCAGCTGTGGCCTAAATACAGTTCCATCATATCGCTCCTTTTGTATTCAAAAACCTCGGGAACACATTCCATCTGCTTTCTTGACCACCTTGTCCACCTGTCAAGGACCTGCGGACATACACTCACAAGGTCTCTCACCTCCTCAATCTCTCTCAATATCTTTCCGTTTATCAAGTATTCCCTTGCTTTATTTGCCCTCCCCAAACACATCACTTCACAATTTTCCAGTTTGAATTCCATTTGCCACTTTTCAGCCCACTCAGCCAAACCATTGATATAATTCTGAAGTCAACAGCTATCCTCTTCACTATCAACTACATGGCCAATTTGTGTGCCATCTGCAAATGTCATAATCATGCCACCCAGTTGAATCATTTATGTCCCCCAGAGAACCAAAGTCCATCCCCCAGTTCAGCGGGAGATCTGACAGTGTCCGACCCAACATTCATCCCCCAAGAAACATCACCAAAATAAATCTTGTTATTTATTTTGTTTTTTGTGGGATCGTGCTATGCTTAAATTAGCTGCCACATGTTCCTTCATAACAGTGACTACAGTCAAAACTACTTAATTGGCTGAACATCTTTTCGGGGCACCTTGCAATCCTGAAAGGTGATATATAAATGGAGATTTGGAAAAATGCAGGGCAACCTCAGCTGAGAGTCAGAAACACCCAGCACTGAAACAAAGCATTCTGCCTAAACTGTGAAGCCTACTTAAACTGAACTTGCTCTTTTAATATACTGGAGACAGTACTACTTGCGTTGATACAGCACCTCATACATTATCAAAATGCCTCGGCAATAGCATGAACTGACATTGCAACATTAATATTAAATAATATTCTAAAGTGCTTCAGAAGAGCTAGTAGTCAAAAATAGTCACCCAAACAAAGGAGATATTAGGAAGGTTGACAATGTGAGTTCTTGGGAAGAGCCTTAAAAGTAGAAAAAATATAGAACATCAGACTACTTCACACAATTAATTTCTTCCTGCAATGTCAAATTAATTGCAAAAGATTATTGGATTTTGGTGTGCATACACAATGCACAGTGGGTTAGAATTTCTATTTTATATATTCCAGTGTTGGATGATTATAAATACAGATGAAGAAGAGTGTGCAGCCTATCTAGCTTAATGTTCCATGAAAAACAACATTTGCATCATTACAGCTCCAAAGCAACAGCCCTTGCTCAACAGCAGATCTCTTCAACAGCAGGAGAGAGCACCTCGTCTTCGGAAGGTCAGTGCGGGAGGGAGCGCCGGCAGAGGGAGCACTGTCGGAGGGTGGATGCGGAAGGAGTGCCGTGCCACCGAAGGGACGGTGCAGAGGCAGTGCAGCACCGCCGCCGGAGGGACGGTGCAGAGGAGGCACCGGCGCCAGAGGGACAGTCACAGAGGGGCCTCCGCACCACCGCTGGAATGACGGTGCAGGCAGAGCACCGCACTGCCGCCAGAGGGACGGTGCAGGGGAAGCGCCGCACCGCCGGCGGAGGGACATGCAGAGGGGGCGCCGCACCGCCATCGGAGGGACGGAGCAGGGGGAGCGCCGCACCGCCATCGGAGGGACGGTGCAGGGTGAGCGCCACACCGCCATCGGAGGGACGGCGCAGGGGGAGCGCCGCATCGCCGGCGGAGGGACATGCAGAGGGGGCGCCGCACCGCCACCAGTGGCACAGTGCAGAGGGAACAGTGCAGCACCGCCAGCGGAGGGACGATGCAGAGGTGGTGCAGTCAGCGGGGCGGTGCAGAGGGGGCGCCGCACCGCCACTGGAGGTACGGTGCAGAGGGGTCGCCGTACCGCCGCCGGAGGGATGGTGCAAAGGGGGCGTCGTACCTCCACCGGAGGGACGGCGCAGAGGGGGCGCCGCACCGCTGCCAGAGGGATGGTCAGAGGGAGCGCCGCGCCACCACCAGAGGGACGGTGAGGAGGGAGCACCGCGTCGCCGCCAGAGGGACGGTGCAGAGGGAGCGCCACGCCGGTGCAGAGGGGGTGTTGTGCCAGAGGGACAGTGCAGAGGGAGCATCGCGCCGGAGGGGCGGTACAGAGGGAACGTCATGGCAGAGTGATGATGCATAGGGAGCATCGCGCCCGCGCAGGGGGAGCGCCACGGTTTTGGAGGGACGGTGCAGAAGGAGTGCTGAACCTGAGAGACGGTGCAGAGGGAGCGCCACTCTGGTGTGGAGGATGTGCCATGCCGGAGCGCCTTGCTGCCATTGAGTGGTCGGTGCAGAGGAAGCGCCGCACTGTTGGAGCGGAGGGCGCGCTGTGCCATCGGAGGGTCGGTGCGGTATTCTGTCAGGTCAATGCCTGGGGTGCATTGCACTGTTGGACGGCCAGTATTGAGGAGTGCTGCATTGTTGGAAGGGCAGTAAAAAGACCTGCACTGTCAAAGGGCTGAACTGAATAAGTGCTGCAATGTTGAAGGGTCAGTACTGAGGGTGCAGTACAATATCAGAGAGGCAGTACTGAGGGAACACTACTGTTGGAGAGGAAATACTGAGAGAACATTGTTGGAGATGCAGTATTTAGAGAGTGCTACATTGTCAGAATGGCAGTACTGAAGGAGTTCTGCACTATTGGTAATGCAGCCATACAAATTTTAAAATTTGATAAGAGCTCGGTTCTTTTCATCGTGCACTCAGCTACATGCTATCTTTATTTCATATGCTGTTTGTGTGATCTTGCTTGCCACATTACAACAACGTCCTCCCTTCAAAACTACTTGATTGGTTCTTAGAGCTTTGGGACATATTTTAATTTGTTCATGGGGTGCAATTGCCACTAACAAAGCTCACATTTGTTGCTCATCTGCAATTGCCCTTGAGGAGGTGGTGGTGAGCTATCTTCTTACACTGGTGCAATTATTAGGAATTGTTAAGAAGGAAGTTCCAGACTTTTTACCCAGTGGCTGTGAAGGAACAGCGATATAGCTCAAGTCAGGATAATGTCTCACTTGGATAGGAAATTACAGGTGGTGGTATTTCCATCAGTCTGCTGCCTTTGTTCTTCCAGGTGATAGAGGTTGCGTGTGTGAGGGGTGCTGTTGAAGGAATCTTGGCAAGCTGTTTCAGTGCATCTTTTAGATGGTGCACACTGCTGCCACTATCAGCTGGTGGTGGAAGGAGTGAATGCGTAAGTGAAAGGTGCTGGGAAAATGTAAGTTTGTTCTTTTTTCATTCGCTCTTGCAAAGATGGCGTCAGGTGGGAGGAGGCTCAGGTGGGTCACAAATATAGATCTGTGCAACCAAATGGCCCTTTTCCATGTTGTACTGCCTGTGTAACACCACTAGATACACATACCTAACAAATATCTATTAATCTCAGTTGTGAAAATGTCAGATGATCACGCCCCCCCCCCCCCCCCATTCCCAAGAGTTCCAAATTTCCACAACACTGTCTGGAAAAAGTGCTTCCTGACATCACCTGAACAACCAGGTTCCATCATTTTAAATATCTTAAATCACCTCAACTTTCTAATCTCAAGAGTTTACAAGAAAAATTCATATAAGTGGTCTTGATAAATTAATCTTTAAATCTGGTGCTGTCCTGATGAATCTGCATTGTGCCCTTTCAAAGTCAATTCATCTTGCGTGAGGTTTAGTATCCAAAACTCCAGATCGGGTTAAATCAACTTTGTACAACTGAAGCATCACATCGCTCCGCCCTTTGTATTCCAGTCCCTTGTGATAATGTCTGATATTTCATTTACCTTCTTGTGCACACAGAAACCCAAATCACTTTGCTCCTCCACACCACCTAGTAACTCCACCATCTGCAAGCTCTCCTCCAAACTGTAGCCATGTACTGCGCAAAGAAACCAGACTTGGCTGAAACTTGTATCCATTAAGAGTCGTACACCATTTCCCCCAGGACAATAGAGTTTGAATCAAGGAGTTACAACAGTAGCAGACTAACCGGCGCCACCCCGCCTTATTTGGAAAGGCCTATGTGCCTGGGACAATGGTAGCTAGGACCGCCCAGCTATCGAGGTATTCACCCCCTAATTGGCTGAGATCGATGAGGGTGATCGAGAACCATATCGATCCATTTGACCCAGAGTAAGGACAGCCCAAAAGGCGCGAAAGAGACAAAGGATAAAAAGCCCTGCGCACTACCGATCTGCCTCTTTTGGGACCGGCCTGTGTGCGACCAACTGTAGCAGAACAACCAAGTTCAATGACCCGCGACCATTCCTGAAGGATGAGCAAGCTGAGACGAACCCAACAACTTCCAAACCGACCACGTGGACCCAGATAAAGGCCTCATCTCGCACAGTGCCGGTCACTCGAAGTTAAGTAAAGGTCATCTAAGTCGTTAGGTGTAGTTTAGTACGGAGCCGCGTGTGTTATTGCATAGCGATACAAGTCTTGAGTTATTAATAAACTGTGTTTTTGAGCTAACATATTGGGGTCATTTGGTCGATATAAGAAACAGCTTGTGGTTCACCTCAAAGTAAAGACGGCAACATTTATTGGCGACTCTGACGGGACCTGGATTAGAAGTGACTTTGTTATTCCGAGGCATCCCACAACTTTGAATTAAATTGGGGAAAGAGAACGAACTACAAGAGTAAGTTTCATATCGGCCCAATAACCGATTTTCGGAAGTCTGCACTAACCGCATGCGTAACTAACAGGGAAGGGTAAGGTAAACTCGTCAGACTTGCATGCAAATCTAGAGGGATTGTGAACCGGAATATAGCCGTAAGCCGTACCCGTTGTTCGATCGACTCCTTATTCCCCCCCCCCCGTTCCAAATTTTAAGTAGAGAAGAGATGGCAGCGCAGATGATGGAGAAGTTGATGAACCCACAGCAGCAATCCGAGGTTACAGTAGTTGATAAATCAAAGTAATGCCCCATGTAGGAGGATGTGCTGAGAAAGTACGTGAAGGGGAAAGGATGGCATATTTCGTCGAATCTTTGTGCAAACACCAAGACAGGTCCAGGAAAGACAGGACAGACTTGGTGGGAGAATCTTTGTGAGATATATAAGAAAAACGCAGCAAAGTTTAGAAAGCCAATGGCAATACTGTAGTGTGCTGCTTGGCACAGTTGTGAGGCACCAAGGAGGTTGCCGAGACGCTCCGCAGACAGTTAGCAGAGAAGGAAGAAGCGAATGAGGGAAACAGTAAAGAAAGAGAGAACATTATTGAGGAACTCCGGGAGAAGTTAGCCGCTAAAGACAGGGAAATCACCAATGTTAAACGCGCCCACCAGTCTTGCATAGAACACCTTAGCTGCTTTCAGACCCAGTACAACAAAGCCTATCAAGACACACAGTGCACAGACTTGATAAGAGAGGAGACTGAACACCAGGTCACCAACTTAACAAAGAAATGCGGCAATTTACAGGCAGCCCTAAGAGCGCTCCACCAGTCCACTAAAGAACAACGGCAGAGCACCGTTGACATGTTAAATGCCAGCGGAAGATAGATAAGCTCCAGTCATTACTATCAGTTCAGAATGGTTTTATGTGTGCCTTCGGGACAGATGAAACAGATGAGGAAGAGATGGCAGACTGGGAAGAGTTAACTGAAAGCGTGCAAACGTACGTTAAAAGGAACGGAAAGTCAAAAGCAGCCGCCACGCATCCCAAAAAGGCACCGGCGGCACCAGTCGCACCAACCCCCACAGCTGGCCCGACACCCATGAATCCGGTCACCACGGAAAGAAGGATAAGGGATCAGGCAGGTCCAGATATCACCTACATCATCCCACTTTCGGTAACTCAGTTAAGGGACGCTTGCTGTAAAATTACTCCACTTCGGCCCACCGCAGACCCACATAGCTTCTTTGAAGAGGTACGCCAACAAAAGGTTATGTACAGATTGGATGAGAGGGAGAAAGTTAAATTGATAGTAATGAACCTCAGCCAGTCGATACGGTCAGCTTTGCCAGACCCCCAAAACGTAGGAGGAGGAAGCCTAGAAGAAATGAAGGCCGCAATATTAGACGCTATTGGATACAACAAAGGGGATCCGGTAGAGGGTTTGAACAAATGCAGGCAAAAGAAAGGGGAACATCCGACCGCCTTTGCCGGTTGCCTCTGGATACATTTCAATGCAGTATACAGAAACTTAGACCCCGCTCACCTCGATGAGGAAGATACCACTAAATGGTCCCGTACATTAGTTTCACATGCCACTGAAGCAGGTAAACGGGCTTGCGCGAATTATGACCCGGCAGATACCACGCATAATGAGATTTGGGTACTTAGACGCCTATCCAAGGCATGGGAACAGTCACTTCAGGATCAGATGGACCAGAACGGAATAGAAGCCACAATGTACCCAGTCAGAACTAGCCAGGAACCCGCATGGATAAATGAGGGCAGAAGAGGGGAACATTTCCCCCAAGAACAGTACCCAGAGCACAAGCCCCAGCCCACACATCACTAGGTTCACGTTACAATTGTGAACAAGTAGGACATTTTGCCCGCGATTGCAGACAAAAGCCCCCACACCACCAACGACCCCAACAGCCCAACCCCCCATCCAGAAACAATAGGCCAGACCATGATCGGCAGCCGCGACAGTTAGAAGGCAACGTTTGCCCCATGCATAACGTAAACGCCCGTTAAGACAACCTCGCTTACAACTCCTCAGATTGACGGTGTCCAGAGTCTCCAACGTGGGTCTGCGACACGCGCTGGGACAACGTAGGAAGACCGGTAGTCACAGGCACAGTCTGGGGAAAAAGCAGTTGATTTTCTTTGGGACACAGGAGGATCCCGAACCACACTAAACTTCGCAAAAAACACCCCGGTCCACCAGATACCATCACACTCAGTGGATTCACAGGCCACATGCAAGAGGGATACATCAGAGCCCCTATATCTGTCCAAATAGGAAACATAAACATTATCCACCCCGTTGTTCTAGTAGACCTATCCCCGAATGCGGAACACATCCTAGGCATAGATTTTATGAACTCACATACCCTGTAAACAACTGTGTCTGGCGAATGTCCAGGACAGAGCCCCCGCCACGCTCTCAGTGGAAGATTACGAAAACAGGATTTGCTCAGTAGGGGCTATTGGTTTAACCCTTCGGCAATTAGCACAGATGACACCATTAGACGGTTATTAGCCACACACAAAGGTGCGTTTGCCCAACACAAGCACGACTGCGGGCACATTCCAGGTACGATTATGATCTCAGGTCCCGACCACAAACCACAGAAACAATGTGGATTTCCACAGCAGGCTGAGGGAGAAATTTTAATGGTAATTAACAGTCTGTTAAAACAAGGAGTGATTTGACCAGTAGCTTCCACTAATAATTCCCCGATTTGGCCCGTAAAGAAACCAGACGGTTCATGGAGATTCACCATTGACAACCGCGAACTGAACAAAGTTACCCCTTTAACAGCACCCACCGTTGCCACGAGTCCCGCGACCATGCTTAAGAAGACAGTGCAAGCAACACATTTCACCATGCTGGATATCAGCAATGGTTTTTGGTCCATTCCCCTAGATCGGGCTTGCCAGTACAAATTCGCATTCACTTTTCAAGGACAACAGTACATGTGGACGTGTCTCCCCCAAGGCTTCCATAATTCCCCCTCCATTTTCCACAGACAGCTAGCTGCTGGTCTTTGAAAATTCTCCCGCTCTGAAAGCCTGATTCAGTATGTAGACGACCTGCTCTTGCAAACCGACACCAGGGCATGTGGCTCTATTGGCCGAATTACTAACCCTGCTCCAGTCCGTCGGATGTAAAGTAAACTCCAAAAAGGCACGGATATTGAGGGAAAAGATTCTTTATATACGCACCACTATTACACACGGCAAACGTGAAATTGAACAAAAACTAATTGACTCCATTGTGAACTTGCCCCTGCCCCATAACATAAGTGCACGCCGGTCATTTTTAGGCTTAGTGCAGAATTATATAGACGGTTTTGCCACAAAGGCCACCCCGCTCTCAGAGCTTCTGAAAAAGATCACCCCATGGAATTGGCTTCCCCAGCACACAGACGCCATAGACGATTTAAAACTCGCCCTCGGTACAGCTCCCGCTTTACAAGTTCCTGACCCCGCCTTGCCCTACGCCACAGAAGTAGCAACCACCGACCGATCCCTCTCAGCAGTGCTCCTACAGGAACGCCACGACCGATAGCCTATGCCTATAGAGTTTTAGACCCTGTAGAACAAGGATTTTCTGCCTGTGAACGATACTTGCTTGCAGTCTTTTGGGCAGTTCAGTACTTTGTCTACATTACAGGCCTCAACCCAGTCACGATATTAACTGAGCACACCCCCACCCAACTGTTATTAGACGGCAAACTAAAAGATGGTTCAGTTAGCCAGATCACAGCAGCCCGCTGGACACTCTTATTACAAGGCAGGGATATTCCTGTGAAATGCCCCAAGACATTTCTTAGCAGACAATTTACAATACGCAGAGACCCCACACGAACGAATGCCAGATAATTGCAGCCAAACACCCCACAGGACCATTTGTTCCCAAATTGCTACAACCACATGTAAACGGTGAGACACAAAGTTCCCAAGACACAGTAAAGATCTATGTAGATGGCTCCTCCACTGTTGAGGATGGAGCAAGAATCACAGGATGCGGGATTTACATGGAGGACTCACAGGGATGCCCACTAGAAGAGGGATCTTTAAAACTACCCGGCCACTTGGGTTCGCAGGCAGCCAGTTTATGTAATACACTCCGACAGTTTGTTTGCAACAGTCTAACAGAATTCCTTCCCCTATGGGAATCTCGAGGTTTCGTATCCGCCGACGGAAAACCCCTACCATTAGCCACTTTCCTGAAACATATTCTTAAGAAAGCCACCAGCTGCACATACGGCATCATTAAAGTAAAGAGCCATCCCAACACCCCCCCCCACCTCCGGGAAAAGCAAGGCCGACGCATTAGCTAAAGCTGGAACACGCACTGGTCACTTCTGGCGGAAACCGCCCCCTGCCACCAAGTGTGAGCAGGTACATTCAATCCAGGTCTCCCAAACCAATATTGATGATTTATCTCAGGCACAGAAAGCAGACGACTCCTTTAAACAGATACTGAACGGCACAACCCCAGCCCCCTATGATAAATGGAAGGACACACTCACTATACAGGACGGAATAGTGTTAAAGGACAGAATTTATGTGGTCCCCACCCAAGACAGAAACCAGTTAATCTACCAATTCCATGACGGACACGGACATCAGGGAATAGACACAACCATTGCCCATTTAAGACCCTTGTGCTGGTGACCCAAATTAAAAACGATGTCACACATTATGTAGACAATTGCCTCATTTGCGGCCAGAACAATCCGGAACATTATGCAAAGGGACAATTAAGACACACCGGACCTGCAGAAGGCCCCTGGACAAATCTGCAAATTGATTACATTGGTCCCCTCCCCCCACCTTGCAGAAATGGTTTCAGGTATGTGCTAGTCGTCATCGACCCATTTTGTAAATGGGTCGAAGCATTGCCCACACGTTCAAAAACCGCAAAGGCCACCGCTAAAAATTTTGACCCAACAGGTCTTTACACACTAGGGTCTTCCACGCAGCATTGAGTCAGATCAAGGTTCCCACTTCACCGGCAGAGTAATGCAAAATGTTCTGGCCATTTTCGGTATCAAACAAAAATTCCACATAGCCTATCCCCCCCAGTCCAGGGGCATAGTAGAGCGCATGAACCACACTTTAAAAACGACCATCAGGAAGACGGTCCAGCAGAACAATTCCACTTGGGGCATGGTACTACTCTTCGCTCTCATGATTATCAGGAACACAGTTTCCAGTTCCAAAGGTTTCACCGCCCCTCAACCCCTCCCTCCCTCTTCCCCCCCCCCCCCCCCCCCCCCCACCCCAATAACAGGGAGACCCATGAAAGGCATTGAATATTTATTAGGGCTCGATTTGGCAAACCCCGAAGTAACCGCACTCACAGACAAAAAAGCAGTCCAACAGGTCACAGAAAACATTAAAGCGGCACAACTAGCTGCTGCTGTCCGACTAGGGGCTAGGAAAAAGCAGAGTAAAGCCAGCTTTGACAAAAAAGGTTCACCCCATAGAGTATACAGTCGGCCAGTAAGTTATGATCTCGTTGTACAACCCCAGCTCCTTCCTAGCTCCTAAATTCGCAGGCCCGTACTCCATCTCTGACAAAGTAAACCCCTCTGTGTACAAGATAGCATACCCCAACGGTTCAACTCAAACTCTACGGATCACAACGTAGCCACGCCCACACTTAGCCTTGGTTATGGGAGAGGATGGCGCTCTGCCCACTGACGATTCAGCCCGATGCCCGCTCCAACCCCCCCCCCCCCCTTCAGGACGACATTCTCCCCTCGACTCCGCCCATACTCACAGGTTTCAACCTTGTACTTGACTCTGACGAGAGCCTCCCAGATTTGACTACCATCCCTAACGACCTCCCCACTATCAGCTACCCTTGCCCCCGGAACAACGCCTTGGATTTTCTCGTCCCCTTGTACAACCGTCTCCGCCCAACGACTCTTCCTACACCCGCTCCCGACAACATAGAACAGTACAGCACAGAACAGGCCCTTCGGCCCTCAATGTTGTGCCGAGCCATGATCACCCTACTCAAACCCACGTATCCACCCTATACCCGTAACCCAACAACCCCCCCTTAACCTTACTTTTATTAGGACACTACGGGCAATTTAGCATGGCCAATCCACCTAACCCGCACATCTTTGGACAACGTTGCTTCCACTTTTAGTACACCAGTTCCCGGCTACACACCGCCACACGACAACCCTGATACTTCCTTTTGGCACCATGACAATTCTTACAGGTTGGTAAGACGTGACGAATCGGATCACCCGCAGGCCTATGCGGCTGCCGCCCGGAATCTGCAGACAGAGTCTGGCAACCAGGAGGTGATGATTTAGGCGATGAGCCCCTTCTGAGAAATGATTTAACGGAACTTATGCACACAAATATTTGAGGTGTCCAGATGATGAGAAACGGACACAGCCTAAGAATTAAGGTGTCAAAATTTCTGATGGAGCCTGCCCACCTTCTTGTTTTAACCTCCTCTTCACTCCAACACATGGTTTTAATCTATGTTGGCCCGACACTCAGTTATAGTTATAATTATTCTACTGATTGTACAGTCAGACACGGTCTACTGACCAATGGCAGTTGAAGGCACTACAATATGACTACAAATTCTTTCTGTTCAGCCCAGTCACCCAGGTAGGGAGTCATGGCACTGATCCCCGCTCTACCTGCGGGCCCCAAAATTAACCAGTCAATCACGCTCGGGTAGTGGAGTAACAGTACTAACACCCGCCCCCGGGGATCCCACCCATTCTTCTCCAGCAGCGGCTCACACGCACCCCACGTTTCACATCATGCTCTCTGGAATGGTTTACTACACCCTTTACTGCTTTGGGCAGGTCTTGAATCTTCCTTCCCGCTCCAAATCTAAACCCTTGTTTCTTCCACTGTCCTTCTAGACCCCTTCGGGTCACCTCCAAATGCTATTTACACGTAAAAATCAACCGTTGCTGATCACTGTTGCTACTTCGGAGCCCCTGGGACGAAACTCTATAAAACTGGCCGCCCTGAAATTCGGCTGGTTAAGCAAAGCCTCAACCTCCTTGGTTGCTAGTAAAGGTGGAGAATGGTCGAAGAAAGCATCCGCCCACTCCTCGCATCAACCACACACGCTGTAAAACACTTGAAAGGAAAGAGAAAAAGCTGGAAAATTTCAGCAGGTCTGGCAGCATCTGTAGGGAGAGAAAAGAGCTAACGTTTCGAGTCTGATGAATGTTTGTCAAAGCTGTGAGACACTTGAATACTTGAATTGAGACACTTGGATTATTACCTCTCCATATTTTTTTGTTAAAAACAAAATAGGGGAGTCACACATGGTGACAATCATAAAGGGAAATTGGAACCAAGAGAGAGAGACTAGCACACACATATATTAACCAACGATACTGACATACTATGCTTGATTCCCTAGGATTACACGGAAACCAGACACCGGAGGATGAACTCAGCCCCATGATCGCCATCTGGATAGTTGCCGTACTTACCGGACTCCGAGCACAAGATACTCAAGACTTTCCACAGCCCAGCGGTCTGTGGTACTGTCCCCCAGATGCAGGGGAACGCGAGAGCGGCACCCTATGGGTGCGCAAGAACGGAAGCATCATATTTGGGTGCAATAACCAACAGACAATTTACAGAAAGCCCAATGGGTCCACATCAGAATGTTACATTCAGCACAACCGGTTCAAAAGATTGGTGGGAACTTACTAATGCAGGGTGCCCCAAAATTGGATGTTTAAATAAAATTACAGGGAACACAATGAGGATCGGACAAAATTGTCCCGGGACACCCACTAAAGGTAATTTGGCAATACACACAATTAGAGTAGGACCTAAGTCAGCCCCGAGCGACACCACCCCACAGAACACCTCCAGTCAGGATACCACACAACAACTGTTAGAGATAGAGACTGAAACCCCCACCTGGTTTTCTAGAATTTACAGTGCAGAAGGAGGCCATTCAGCCCATCGAGTCTGCACTGGCTCTTGGAAAGAGCACCCTACCCAAGCCCATACCTCCACCCTGTCCCCATAACCCAGTAACCCCACCTAACACTAAGGGCAATTTGGACCCTGAGGGCAATTTAGCCTGGCCAATTCACCTAACCTGCACATCTTTGGACTGTGGGAGGAAACCGGAGCACCCGGAGGAAACCCACGCACACACGGGGAGAACGTGCAGACTCCACACAGACAGTGACCCAAGCCGGGATTCGAACCTGGGACCCTGGAGCTGTGAAGCATTTGTGCTATCCACATGCTACCGTGCTGCCCATGGTGGGAAGGCATTGCAAAATGGAACCCACTCTCATACATAACAGAAACCCTCCTCCTGATTGCAGTAATCTATAGTGTAGTCCTCACATTCAATCTCCATAAATGGAAGGCAAAAGCCTCCCGGCCCCCAATATACAGTTCGAGCCCCTCTTTGGAATCCAATAGAACTCTACTAAGAATGTACAACTTACAAATGTGTGATAACTGCTGCTAAATGGATCCTTTATACCTCTGTACCGGTGAAATGTGATAAGACGAAAGAATGTGGTGCTGCTGTTTAAGTTTTGTAGATTTTGTGTTGTAGATAAGTTCTTTCGGTAAAACCAGCAGCATGAGTGTAGTTTAGGAAATTTAGTTAGAAACCATCTGTTTTATATGTTAATTTCAGTTAAAATGCTTTATATGGATCCGATTTTAGGAATGAAATACTTGTCAGTAGTGAATTGTTTTAATGAATTATGTAATATTAATGAATTTGGTAATATTGTACAATGCATTTAGGACAGAGTAGAGTAGGACCTGAACTGACTGACCAGTGGCCGGCTTCATAAGGTAGACTATGGGATCAAGACTGTGATGCACCACGCTTCGCGTTCAGGATCAAGAGAACGGAATGTAGCCATGTAAAATGGCAACCTGCAAAGGACCATGGGAATTGTGGTCAATTTGGGACACAGACGGGTGCACAGCCTCTCTGTATTGCGCAAAGAAACCAGACTTGGCTGAAACTTGTATCCATTGAGAGTCGATCACCATTTCCCCCAGGACAATAGAGTTTGAATCAAGGAGTTACAGCAGTATCAGACTAACCGGCGCCACCACCCCCCCCTTATTTGGAAAGGCCTCTGTGCCTGGGACAATGATAGCTAGGCCCCGCCCAGCTATCGAGGTATCCACCCCCTAATTGGTTGAGATCGATGAGGGTGATCGAGAACCATATCGATCCATTGGACCTGGAGTAAGGACTGCCCAAAAGGGCACGAAAGAAACAAAGGATAAAAAGCCCTGCGCACTACAGATCTACCTCTTTTGGGACCGGCCTGTGTGCGACCAACTGTAGCAGAACAACCAAGTTCAACAACCCATGACCATTCCTGATGGACGTGCCCAGCTGAGACCATTGGTGGCCATTACTGAAACATGGTTAAAGGATGCTCACGACTTGGAGTTAAATATCCGAGGGTATCAAACTATTCGGAAGGACAGAGTGGATGGTAAGGGAGGTGGTGTTGCTCTGTTATTTAAGGATGACATCCGGGCAATAGTAAGGGATGACATCGGTGCTATGGAGGATAAGGTTGAATCCATTTGGGTGGAAATCAGGAATAGTAAGGCGAAAAAGTCACTGATAGGAGTAGTCTATCGGCCACCAAATAGTAACGTTATGGTGGGGCAGGCAATAAACAAAGAGAGGAGTTTATAGAATGTATCCGCAATAGTTTCCTAGAACAGTATGTAATGGAACCTACGAGGGAACAAGCGGTCCTAGATCTTGTCCTGTGTAATGAGACAGGATTGATTCATGATCTCCTAGTTAGGGATCCTCTCGGAAGGAGCGATCACAATATGGTGGAATTTAAAATACAGATGGAGGGTGAGAAAGTAAAATCAAATACTAGTGTTTTGTGTTTAAACAAAGGAGATTACAAGGGGATGAGAGAAGAACTAGCTACGGTAGACTGGGAGCTAAGACTTTATGGTGGAACAGTTGAGGAACAGTGGAGAACCTTCCAAGCGATTTTTTACAGTGCTCAGCAAAGGTTTATACCAACAAAAAGGAAGGACGGTAGAAAGAGGGAAAATCGACCGTGGATATCTAAGAAAATAAGGGAGAGTATCAAATTGAAGGAAAAAGCATATAAAGTGGCAAAGATTGCTGGGAGATTAGAGGACTGGGAAATCTTTAGGGGGCAACAGAAAGCTACTAAAAAAGCTATAAAGAAGAGTAAGATAGAGTATGAGAGTAAACTTGCTCAGAATATAAAAACAGACAGTAAAAGGTTTTACAAATATATTTTTAAAAAAAGAGTGGCTAAGGTAAATATTGGTCCTTTAGAGAATGAGAAGGGAGTTTTAATAATGGGAAATGAGGAAATGGCTGAGGAACAGAACAGGTTTTTTGGGTCGGTCTTCACAGTGGAAGACATAAATAACATGCCAGCGACTGATAGAAATGAGGCTATGACAGGTGAGGACCTTGAGAGGATTGTTATCACTAAGGAGGTAGTGATGGGCAAGCTAATGGGGCTAAAGGTAGACAAGTCTCCTGGCCCTGATGGAATGCATCCCAGAGTGCTAAAAGAGATGGCTAGGGAAATTGCAGATGCACTAGTGATAATTTACCAAAATTCACTAGACTCTGGGGTGGTCCCGGTGGATTGGAAATTAGCAAACGTGACACCACTGTTTAAAAAAGGAGGTAGGCAGAAAGCAGGAAATTATAGGCCAGTGAGCTTAACTTCGGTAGTAGGGAAGATGCTGGAATCTATCATCAAGGAAGAAATAGCGAGGCATCTGGATAGAAATTGTCTCATTGGGCAGACGCAGCATGGGTTCATAAAGGGCAGGTCATGCCTAACTAATTTAGTGGAATTTTTTGAGGACATTACCAGTGCAGTAGATAACGGGGAGCCGATGGATGTGGTATATCTGGATTTCCAGAAAGCCTTTGACAAGGTGACACACAAAAGGTTGCTGCATAAGATAAAGGTGCATGGCATTAAGGGTAAAGTAGTAGCATGGATAGAGGATTGGTTAATTAATAGAAAGCAAAGAGTGGGGATTAATGGGTGTTTCTCTGGTTGGCAATCAGTAGCTAGTGGTGTCCCTCAGGGATCCGTGTTGGGCCCACAATTGTTCACAATTTACATAGATGATTTGGAGTTGGGGACCAAGGGCAATGTGTCCAAGTTTGCAGATGACACCAAGATGAGTGGTAAAGCGAAAAGTGCAGAGGATACTGGAAGTCTGCAGAGGGATTTGGATAGGTTAAGTGAACGGGCTAGGGTCTGGCAGATGGAATACAATGTTGACAAATGTTAGGTTATCCATTTTGGTAGGAATAACAGCAAACGGGATTATTATTTAAACGATAAAATATTAAAGCATGCCGCTGTGCAGAGAGACTTGGGGTTGCTAGTGCATGAGTCACAGAAGGTTGGTTTACAGGTGCAACAGGTGATTAAGAAGACAAATGGAATTTTGTCCTTCATTGCTAGAGGGATGGAGTTTAAGACTAGGGAGGTTATGTTGCAATTGTATAAGGTGTTAGTGAGGCCACACCTGGAGTATTGTGTTCAGTTTTGGTCTCCTTACTTGAGAAAGGACGTACTGGCACTGGAGGGTGTGCAGAGGAGATTCACTAGGTTAATCCCAGAGCTGAAGGGGTTGGATTATGAGGAGAGGTTGAGTAGACTGGGACTGTACTCGTTAGAATTTAGAAGGATGAGGGGGGATCTTATAGAAACATTTAAAATTATGAAGGGAATAGATAGGATAGATGCGGGCAGGTTGTTTCCACTGGCGGGTGAAAGCAGAACTAGGGGACATAGCCTCAAAATAAGGGGAAGTAGATTTAGGACTGAGTTTAGGAGGAACTTCTTCACCCAAAGGGTTGTGAATCTATGGAATTCCTTGCCCAGTGAAGCAGTTGAGGCTCCTTCATTACATGTTTTTAAGGTAAAGATAGATAGTTTTTTGAAGAATAAAGGGATTAAGGGTTATGGTGTTCGGGCCGGAAAGTGGAGCTGAGTTTACAAAAGATCAGCCATGATCTCATTGAATGGCGGAGCAGGCTGGAGGGGCCAGATGGCCTACTCCTGCTCCTAGTTCTTATGTTCTTATGAGACGAGCCTAACAACTTCCGAACCAACCACGTGGACCTGGATAAAGGCCTTATCTCGTCCCGTGCCGGTCACTCGAAGTAAAGGTCATCTTAGTCGTTAGGTGTAGTTTAGTATGGAGCCGCGTGTGTTATTGCATAGAGATACAAGTCTTCTGTTATTAATAAACTGTGTCTTTGAGCTAACATATTGGTTGTGTGGTCATTTGGTCGATACAAGAAACAGCTTGAGGTTCACCCCAATGGAAAGAAGGCAACAAAACCATACACCACCCTGACTTGCAACTGTATTGCCATTATTTTATTGTCACTAGGACAAAATCTGAGAACGCCCTTCCTAACAGCACTGTGGGTGATGTGCACACATGAGCACACCTCCACCTTTTTTTAGAATAGTACAGCACAGAACAGTCCCTTCGGCCCTCGATGTTGTGCCGAGCAATGATCACCCTACTCAAGCCCACGGATACCTATACCAGTAACCCAATCCCCCCCCCATTAACCTTATTATTTTTTAGGACACTAAGGGCAATTTAGCATGGCCAATCCACCTAACCCGCACATCTTTGGACTGTGGGAGGAAACCGGAGCACCCAGAGGAAACCCACGCACACACGGGGAGGATGTGCAGACTCCGCACAGACAGTGACCCAGCCGGGAATCGAACCTGGGATCCCTGGAGCTGTGAAACATTTATGCTAACCACCATGCTACCGTGCTGCCCTTCTCAAGGGCAATTACGGATGGGAAATAAATGCAGGCTTAGCCAGCAACACCTACATCCAGAGAAAGAATTTCTAAAAATCTCTCCAATCTGCGTTCTTACAAGAGAGATGATAATGGAGCTATGATCTGCAATGTGCACCTGACATATTGGTGGAAGCAGATTCAATAGTAATTGTGGAAGGACATTGGATAATGAATGAAAAGGAGAAATACTGCATTGTTATCTGGGGGAGTATGGGGAAGGGTCCATTACAGAATTAATCAACCATTGGATAAATCTTTGTAAGCAGCTTGCTTCAATGGCCTCCTTCTGTGCAATAAATTCTATCATAAGTTGATTCAATGTAGTTTATGTGAGGAATAATAGATTGCATAGAATATCAGGACATTCATACCAACCAGTCTGTGCTGGTGTTTATATTCCATCTGGGTCTCCTCCCATTCCATCTGCATTGCATTCCCCTTTCTCTCATGTTTCTCTCGCCTCTAGCCTCCTTTGATTGTTTTAGAGACCCCAAATTAATACATTGACAGATGCTTTACTGATCTCAGACCACAATCCCCATATGTATTTTATAGAGACTCCCCAATTATAGAAAGTAATTTACAGCACAGAAGGATACCATAATTCTTGCCATCTCTCTGTCGAGCAATCCAGTCAGTCCCATCACACCTCTCTATCCCAATATTCCTACAAATGCGTATCCAATTTCCTTTTAAAATCACATCTTCACCATTGCCACTGGCCTCATTGGCAGCAAATTTCAGGTCACTATCATTCACTGTAAAAATGTTCTTCCTCCTATCCTCCCCATCTCTTGCCCAAAATCTTGAATCTTGTCCTCTGGTCTTTGTCTCAATATTTAAAGAGTACAGTGTTTCCTTGTCTACCTTAACCAAACCGGTCCTAAATTTGTACACCTCTATTAAATCTCCCCTCAACCTCCTTTGCTCCAAAGGGAACAACCCTAACTTCTCAAATCTAACCTTAAAGCTAAAATCCCTGGAATCATTTGGCAAATCTCCTATGCACCCTCTCAAGGACCTTCAGATCCTTCCTAAAGTGTGATGATCAGAACTGGATGTGATACTCAAATTATGGCCTTAACAGAACTTTATAAAGGTTCAGCCTATATTTTGCAGACAATCTAGAGATATAATTTAGACACCATCTTAAATATGTAGACTATTTAAACAGAAATTCTATATATCGCGCGTTTTTATATAAAAACTCAAAATATATGCATTTGAAAGTGGAAGGTAGAAAGTGCGTGTCTGGGGCAGTTGCTGCTGCAGGGTGAGGGATTCCACATACGCTTCAGTGTGCGAGCAGGGGAGGCCTGTTTATTTTGGTGCGAGGTGACAGAGCCTGGGATTTGAGTTCCTGCAGTCTCCCGCGCACAGGGACAAACTGCAGCCCAGAATAGGCCTCGACCACGGAGTCTCCTTCTCCCAGTCCCCACCTGCTCTACTCCCACACAGCAGGGAGCTCCTACTCGACACCCCGGCTCGGGCTGGTGAAGGAGCGTGGTTGGGGGGGGGGCACTCTACTCCGGGCTGGTTTCTCACGGTCGTTGGCAGTGACCGCGGCCTCTGGCTTACTGTGTCACCGAGGCAGTGTAGGCCTCAGGCTGTGCAGTCCTAAAGCAGCGGACCGGCCGGGCTCGGACTCTTCCCTCACC